>NW_025999977.1:7985170-8035033 GCF_001458135.2 Marmota marmota marmota | reverse complement strand
TGGGGAACAGGGTCAATGCAGGAACGATTGCTTTGGGATTTGGGGGGGGGGTGTTAGGAGTAAAGAGGGTAAGTGACATGGGGGTGAGAGACAGCTTTTCTATCTCAAGGCCAAGCTGAGTGTGGTGGTGCATGTCTGTAATCCCAGCGGCTTGGGAGGCTGAGACAGGAGGATTGCGAGTTCAAAGCCAGTGTCAGCAAAAAGTTGTCTCTAAATAAAATACAAAAAGGGCTGGGGATGTGGCTCAGTAGTGATGTACCCTTGGGTTCAGAAAAAAATCATCTATCTCAAGGCCAAGGCCTCGGTACTCCCATATTTGTCTAAGAACCTCATGCTCATCCTGGTGACAGTATACAGACTGCCTGGCTGCCACTGCCTTTGCTTAGTGATGCTCCTTTCCCTATGGCGGAGTCATCTGGTTGAGGGCCACAGTCGGGATGACGCATGGCATGTTTTGCCAGAAGTAGTGGTTGAGAGGTGACGCCAGTGAGCCATTAAGATGATGACTTTTGAGTTCTGGTGGAGTTCCCGTTGAGTTGAGTTCCGGTTGAGCTCTAGCGGTGATTCCTGAAGAGTTTTCATTGGTTGGGGAAGTGCCGGAGGAGGGATTTCCGGTTGGTGGTTCCTGGAGGAGCCGCCTGGCATTCGGGAGAGTTCCCGGGGAGCGTGTGTGGAGTGTGCTGGTGGAGTTCAGAAATAAAGTTTGTTCCTGCTCGAGTGGCTTGTCATGATTTGTGCCCAGCCAAACTGCGGCACACCTGCCTGGTTCTGCCCCAGTCAGGACATAGCCCTGGCAGGCCCCATACCAATCCAGAACCCAACAGGGCAAGTGCAGCACTGGAGACTGTCTTTGGACCCAGCATGGGGTGAGACTGGTGCTGTTGAGCAGAGGTTTCTATCTTGGATGTTGCAAAGACCATTCTATCCTTCCTCTTGGGAACTTCTGAATACCCCCAGTAGACTGAAGAGTGACATTCCCAAATTTCAGATCCCAATCTCTAGAACCTGTAAATGTTATCTTAATTGGATAAAAAGATTTCTGATTAAGTTAAGGTTCTCTAGATGGGGAAATTATCCTGAATATTTGGATGAGCCCTAAAATGCAATCTTATCAGAAGGAGAGAGAGAGAGAGCACAGACAGAAGAGGAGCAGGCAATATGACCACAGAGCCTGGAGTCATGGGGCCACAAACCAAGGAATACAGCAGCCACTAGAAGCTGAAAGAGGTAAGGAGGGACTCTTCTGGGCAGCTTAACACAGTTCTACTTTTATGTGATTTTTATTTTTTGGTGCTTTGTGTTGATCCCAGGGCCCCACACACATGTGCAGTACAGGACCTACCAGCAGCTACATCCTCATCAAAATAAAGTATCTTAATCCATTCAAGCTACTGTAACAAAATACCATAAACTGGGTAGCTTATAAACAATACAGTACTGGAAACTAAAAAGTGTCCACAGATGATTCTGTGTCTAGTGTGTCCTCACGCAGTGGCAGGGGCAAGGTGTCTCTTTCCAGCCTCTTGTGTAAAGACACTAGTGACATTCACAAGGTTCCCATCCCCATTCCCCAATCACCTCCTAAAGGACCCACCTTCTGGCACCATTATCTTGAGAGCTAAGATTTCAACATGTGAAGCGGGAAAGCGACACAAACATTGAGACCACAGTGTAAAGTTCCTTGCTCTCTCTATGACCTCTGTCCCACGGGACTAAACTCCAGTGTGAGCTGGTAAGCCAGCTGTGGCCAAGTGCTGGGGCCAGCTGGAGCCATAATCCTGGATGCAAAGATACAAGCTATATACAGAGGATGGGTTTATGGGGTCCCAGAGAACCTCGTAGAGCCACAAGAGTTCTTCCTGTTTTTGCAGTGGTACATGAGAAAAGATAATATAAAATACTACATTATTAACTCATGTTATATTGGGCCTCTTTGTTACAGCAGCTTGTTTATGCCTCAGCTAAAACATTGGACTTCTGTCTTGTTCTGGTGGTCTGGGTCTCTATAAGCCTGTAAATCCTCTCTGTGGCTTGTGCATGAGCCCTTGATCCTGTTAACCCGCAACTATTTTCCTGAATTTCTGAATGGCACCAATTCCAAGATTTTGAATTGCTATCATTTTCCTGTCTGTTGTGTTCAGTGCAGAGCTGCCTATTGCAGACTGCTAGTACTACCAACATTTGCTTGTCACCATACCCTCCAGAGGCCACCTACCTTCATTACCTTTTCAGATGACTTTGTCTTCCTGGATCTTTCCACTCTAGGCTGAAAGTCTGTTTGGAATCCCTAACTCCTCCTTGTCTACCTTATTCAGCAGCAATTAACGAAACCACTTTCTGAGTTACGTGGGGAAGTGTTTTCTGGGTCCTGACAGAAGACAAACCATGTAAGTACAAAATTCACCCCTTCCCTTTCGAACCTGGAAGCTGGCTTGAGTTTCTGCTGTCAGTGTCAAACCAGCCAATGGTGACACAGCACTCTGGTACTAGAGTTACTTTCATTATTTGATGGCTTACACTTATGTTTGTTTTCCTTCCCACAACTTTATAGCTGACAGTGTATCCTCAGATACCAATGTTTTCCAAAGGATCTGTACTGCTTTAGGAACACAGATTTCAAACTTGGAATGTGCACAGGTTGAACCTCAGGTAAAGAGTCACCTAGGCTCACGGTGAGGAATGCCAAGCTGAGGCTTGGCAGGAAATTCATCCAGTATCCTGGATTGGGCAGCTACTATTTATTTATGCAACACTATAAGACATAATCATTAAAGTTCCTATTCCTGGTAATTGTCTTAGAAATTGCATTCCCTGGCCTCACAATTAGTTTTATACAAAGCAAGAAGATATTTGGGTTAATAACCTTGAGTTTTTATGACTCAATCAATATTTTGGTTTGCTGCAGGCTGTTTTGCTATTGTAAATTTTGAGTACAGTGCTTGTGGGGTATATAAATATTTAGCTAGCCATTGAAGCATCAATTAATGAAATCATTTCTCCTGTTCTTTAATTTAGAAGACTCTGTTGGTACTGTGCTGGTATGATGTGTTTATTTTAGTTGCTTCCATACACTGGGAAACCAAATTATTCTTGTGCTATGTGGTTTATTATTTTGCCACTTTTTTTTTTGAGAGAGAGAGAGAGAGAGAGAGAGAGAATTTTTTTTTAATATTTATTTTTTAGTTTTCGGCGGTCACAACATCTTTCTTTGTATGTGGTGCTGAGGATCGAACCCGGGCCGCACACATGCCAGGCAAGCTCGCTACTGCTTGAACCACATCCCCAGCCCATATTTGCCACTTTTTTTTTTTATAGATCCATGCTGCAAGTATTTCTTTTAGATTAATCTCCTTCAAATAGATCTAGAATAACATAGTCACTTGCCTCAGATGGTTTTGATCTGATTTTAACTGTAGAACCATATTTCTCTGTTTTTAAGATTTGCAGTAGTGTGTGTGTGTGTGTGTGCACGCGCGCACATGAATTTTACAGATGTCCCAGGAATCACAACTAGGACTGATTACTCAGTCCTTACTTTTAAGGTATGATGACTTTAAAAAAGAAAAATCCATATAATCAGAGCCCAGAGCTATAGACATCAAATACTAAAGCACCTATGTTAGTCAGGTTTTCATTACTGTGACCAAAATACCTAACAAGAACAACTTGTAGTAGGAAAAGTTTATTTGGGGCTGATAGTTTCAGAGGTTTCAGTCCATGGTCAACAGACTCCATTGCTTGGGGCCAGAGGTGAGGCAGAACATCATGGTAGAAGAATGTGGCAGAGGAAAGTAGCTCAGCATGTATTGGTAGGAAACACAGAGAGGGGAAGATGTTTCATGAAAGATGAATCCTTTCAAGACACACTTTCAGTGACCCACCCCATCCAGCCACACCCAACCTGCCTACAGTTGCATAATCCATTCAAACTAGGTCACAGCTCTGATAATCTAATCATTGCACCTCTGAATGTTACCACATTAACCTGGAAGCTTTGGGGGTTGGGGTTGTGGCTCAGTGGTACAGCGCTTGCCTAGCATGTGTGAGACACTGAATTCAATCCCTAGCACCACCTAAAAATAAATAAAATAAAGGTCCATCAATAATTAAGAGAAATATTTAAAAAGAAAAATAAACATGGAAGCTTTTGCAGGATACTTCATAACATTCTATTCCTGGGTCCCAAAAGCTCATGTCCATCTCACAACACAAGGTGCATTTAATCTATCTCCAAGAGTTCCCACAGTCTTAACAGCTCCAGCATCATTCAAAAATCCAAGATTTCACTGGAGACTCAAGGCAAACTCTTGGTGATGAGCCTCTGGAAAAAAAATTACATATATTCAATATATCATGATACATAGTAAAGATTACCATCCAAAGGGAAGGAATGGGGCATACAAAGAAGGGATAGGACCAAAACAAGACTTGAAACCTACCTGGGCAAACAAGTCCTGGAGCTCTGTCTCTGGCATCTGGAGCACATGGCGACAAAATGCTCTCTGCAAAAGGTTTGGATAGTCCTGTCCCGTTGGCTTTGCCAGTTGCAGTGCCCGTGGTCTCTCTCTGAGCCTGTCTCTGTTCACAATCAGCCACTTTACTGGGTAGACAGGCCACAGTACTGCTATCTCAGTTCTGGGGCCCTCCACTGTAGTTTCATTTTCCTCCTCACACCTTCACATATCACCCTTTCAGGGACTGCCCACAGGGATTCTGACCCTGCCACATTTTGCCTGGCCTCCCAGGCCTTCCTTTGAAATCTCAGCAGGAGCCTCCAAGACCCCCTTACTCCAACACCCTGCATTCCTGCCAGACCAGCACCATATACAATGCCAAGTTTTCCCACCAGCTTAAACTGTGTCAAGATGCTTCAACCAAGGCTGCAATGGCCTCTGAGTGGTTGGGTGACTGAACACAGTGAAATAAATCCTGGGGAAACAACTTTCTGGGCTGTCTGTGTGAGAAGGGTGTCCTCATTGTCTCTTAGAGGAGATTTCACTTCTATACCCTTGAGCCTGCAATGGGTCTTGTCTGGTAAATTCCTGAGATATCCTATAGGCATGTTTCCTATTGTCTCTGTGCGAAGTACTTAGCATCTCTTTATTGGATATAATCTCTTTAACTACCACACCTTCCTTGGCCCCTATTTTAAGTGCACTTTTCTGGCCAAACTGCGCATTTTTAACATCCTTCAGCTCTATTTTCTGCTCACCAGTTCACCTGGCTAAAAACTGCCAGCAAAATCCATGCCCCTGCTTGAATGCTGTGCTGCCTTGAAATTGCCTCTACCTTGCTTCACCTTTAAATTTAGCCTTACACAAAGTCTCAGAACATAGCAAAATGTAGACAAGTTCCTTGCCAGAGTATAATACAAATGGCCTCTAGTTCAATTCCAAATAGAATCCTCATTTTCCTCTGAAACCTTAGGAGCAATGCTGTCTGCATTTCTATTGTCATTCTGGTCTTCTGATCACCATTAAGCAGTATTTAAAATGTTCTAAGTCTTCTCCAGCCTGCATCTCCCAACTTTTCCAATGTCCTTATGCAAACCAGTTCCAAAGGCTTCTGAACCATATGGTCAGATTAGTCACAGCAATGTCCCCACTTCCTTTTACCAATTTCTGTGTTAGTCAGCTTTTTATTGCTGTGACCAAAATACCTGACAAAAACTATTTAGAGGATGACAAATTTATTTTGGGCTCATGGTTTCAGAGATTTCAGTCTGTGATCGTCTGACTCCATGGCTCTGAGCCTGAGATATCAGGCAGAGCATCACAATGGAAGAGTGTGGCAGAGAAAAGCAGCTCAGGATATGGCAGCCGTGAAGCAAAAAGAGAGGGGAAAGGGCTTCAGGGAAGAGGAACCCTTCCAGGGTCCACCCCCAGTGACCTACCTCCTCCAGTCACGCCCCACCTGCCTGTAGTTACTACCCAGTTAATCCATTCAGACTAAGGTTATAGCTCTCATCATCTAATCACTGCTCCTATGACTATTCCTGGGGGACACCTCATATCCAAACCATAACAGCACCCAATGTGCAATGAAGCTTTCTTTCAACTAAATCAGTTTCCCAAACTGTGTTCCTCGGACTGTGTTCCTGGAATGCTAAAAAGATTCTACTTTGTTTTTGTTTGGAAAATCAAATGAAAAGGGGGGAAAAAACGGTTGTATGATTCAGTTATCAGTTTCTTCGCTAGTCAAAAAAAAAAATCTTGCGGTTGAAGGTATACAAACTACGTCCTATATGTTTCAAATTGAATTATTAGAAGAATTTTAACTTTTCAACTGTGCCCTAGGAAAGAACTATCAACTATTGTGAGTTTTTCTAATACATGATTGCTTGTGAAATTGAATCAATATAACAAGGACAGAGTTCCCATGGTATTTATTTTAAAAAGGGTCTCTGAACTGGTTGCCGTGGTGCACACCTGTAATTCCAGTGACTTGGAAGGCTGAGGCAAAAGGATTGCAAGTTTGAGGGCAGCCTCGGCAATTTAGCAAAAACCTGTCTCAAAATAAAAAGGACTGGGGACGTATCTCAGTAATAAAGCACCCTTGGGTTAAATCCTCAACACCAAAAAACAAACGAATAAATAAGGAACTCTGTCTTTTTATGTAATCATAGACTTACATGGATATTAAATTATACTAAGGAAATATTTTAATTACAATAGCAGTGGTAATGACATAAGAAAATTTCCCCCCCTTTTTGGAGGGGTATCAGGAATTGAACTCTGGGGCACTCAGCCACTGAGCCACATCCCCAGCCCTATTTTGTATTTTATTTAGAGACTAGGTCTCACTGAGTTGCTTAGTGCCTTGCCATTGCTGAGGCTGGCTTTGAACTTGCAATCCTCCTGCCTCAGCCTTCTGAGCCACTGGGATGACAGTCATGCACCACCGTGTCCAGGAATATCCCCCTTTTTTGACAATGCATAGCAGCGTATGTAAGGGTTCAATAACATGCTGTCTGGAATTTGCTTTAAAACATTTCAGCAAGAAAAGAATGGGAGGAAAAACTGGGAAGTGATGAAAGAAATAAGCTGAAATACTAGTGGTTGTTGAAGCTAGAGATAAGTGCATCAATGTTCTTATATTCTCCACTTTTATCTATGTTCAATTCTTGTAACAGAAAGTAAAAAAGAATACATTCTGTGTCGGATCAGTTTAAGAAGTGCTGGATTCCATTAAATTATATTAACCACATTTCTTTACCAAATATCTTCTTGGGACTTTTGTATATTAATAAAACTAGCTATGTAAATCCTTTAATTCTTTGCTATGCTCAGTATATTGAAAGGTTGATGTGCTATAAAATACGTGAACACCCTTCTGGAAATGCGGACCTACATTCTGCCCGACAGCGGGTTTGGATTGAGTCGCAGCACTGACCATTGCTGATGATGGCATGCTCACATTTGGTGCTGTGTGGTTTTCTTTCCATCTCTCTATCTCAATCCCAGCCCTCCCAGCCCTGAAGATTCAGGGAGGCCAGATTCTCCAAGGCTCAGACCTTTGCTCAGCCACTTCCTAGCTCTCTAATCTCAGGCAAGTCATTTAACCTCTGTGCCCCTCACTTTCTTCATCTGTAAAGTGGGATAGCAATAGTTATCTAACTCACAGGATTATCACATGAATAGATGAGATAGTGCCTGTGAAGCATTTCACATAGCCTGGAACACGGTAAGTCCCTGTTATGGTTTTGATATGAGGTATCCCCTAAAAGCTTCTAGGTTAATGCAGGAATATTCAGAGGTAAAATGATTAGAGTATGAGACATGTAACTTGATCAGTCTGTCCTAATTTTTCTGGGTTTCTGTGGTGGCGGTAACTGTGGGCAGGTGGGGATGTGGCTGAAGGAGATGGATCACTGGGGGCATGCCCTGGGGAATTGTGTCTTGTCCCCTGGCTCCTCCCTCCTTCTCTCTGCTTCTTGGCTGGCATGAGGTGAGCAGAGCTCTTCTTCCACTCACCTCCACCATGGTGCTCTGCCTCACCTGGAGCTCAGAGCAAAGGAGTCAGCTGACCGTGGACTGAACCTCTGAAACCATGACCCAAAATAAACTTTTCCTCCTCTGAGTTGCACTTGTCAGGTGTTTTGATCCCAGCCATGAAAAGCTGACAAATTCTGCCCCCCAGTAAATCTGAATTTGTATTGTTACAATTCCTTCTTTAAAGTCCAGCCTAGGTGTGTATTTTTGCAAAGACTTCTGAGTATCCTTCACTCAGGGCCCATTCCTTTCTCGTAGGCATTCTGGCAGTTCTATACCTCTAAAGTGTGACTGTACAGTAAATGTGTCTCAAGGATGGGGACCACATTGCTTGCTTGCTTTCCTTCCTTCTTTCTTTCTTTCGCTTACTATGTTGCCCTGTCTGACCTTGAACTCTTGGGTTCATGTCCTAGACTATAGGCATGTACCACCACACCCAGCTAGGACCATATATTTTTCATCTCTGTATTACTCCAGCATGCTAACACAGGCCCAAAGGATGAAAAGGAAGCTTTCCAGAAGATTCAGTTCCTTTAATACCTTGAAAGACCCCTTGGCAGTACCACTTACAAACCATCACACAGCTAGCTGCAAGAGAGACTGAAAAATGTGGTCTTTATTCCATACCTCTGCTTAGCCGAGGCATTGCCCTTTCTATCTATCTTTTATCTATCCATACATCTCTCTCTCTCCTCTATCTATCTATCTACCTGAAATGAAGCCAAAAGGTCAAGACCAGTCCTGCAAAGAGCCCACAGCTGACTCTTTGGTGAGACTCTCACTACCTTTAATGTGATGATTTCAGGATAAGGAAAAAACAGCTTTCTGATGTTACCCGTATCAGGCCTTGAGTACACTAGAAAACATCTTTTGTATTGACACACTTGAATACTGTTGAGAAAAAAAAAAAAGAGCCTGCAAATCAAGAAAGGAATAGCATAAGTGCTTCTGTAGCAATAATGTCCTCACTGAGGCACAGCGAGCTCACACACGAAGCATTTTGACAGGAAAACATGCAGATATTTACTTTGGCAACTGGAGGATTTCACAGTTATTACTTCCCAGGTCTAAGCCATAGACTCATGCATCTTCCAAAAGAACATGCAGGCAGTAATATGAAACCTGGGCTTATATCAAATTATACCTGTTTCTTGAGCATGAGCAAAGCTCTCTGCCAATACATAAGCATCTTTGCATTTGATTTTCCTGAAGTGGTTAACTCAGTAGTGAGGACATACAAACAACAGAGACCTGAGCCAAGCAAGCTCCTGGCAGGCAGAGCTTTCTAGAGTATCTTTTCTTTTCGAGTTGAGGTAGAAAGGAGTTGATATAATCAAGAGCACACAGCAATTCAGTTCCCATGGGGATGGCTAACTAAGTCATGAAGAATAACAAAAAGCCTACAGGTGACCTAAAACCATCACGTTGACTGTCAGATTGCATTTCCTCCTTGGGTAACATGTTACTCAACTGCCTAACAACTATAAACAATGATCACTTGTCTATTTTTCCTTTGTCTCCCTTTCCCTTATCACTTAGGATATTTCTTTTTTTTAATATTATTTTTTAGTTATAGGTGGACACAATATCTTTATTTTATTTTTATGTGGTGCTGAGGATCGAACCCAGTGCCTCATGCATGCTAGGCGAGCGCTCTACCTCTGAGCCACAACCCCAGCCCAAGGATATTTCTTCTTATCAAAATTAATCAACAAATATTAATTGGAATGACTTTTAATTAACATTAATTAAAATATTTGCTGTGTAACATAAGAGAGACCAATTCTGTGAGGGCACTGCCTTCATTGGGTTTAGTTTACAATCCAACTGGTTTTATTTGTAGTTCTTGTTCATTTTTAACCCAACTGGTGGCATATTACAAAACTATTGTACAACTTGTATTTTTTGCTTTGTTTGTTTTGTTTTGTTTTCCTTATGGGAATGGAAGCCAGGGCCTAATGCATCTTGAACAGCTCTCTACAACTGAGCTACATCCCCAACACATTTTTAAAATTTTATTTTGAGACAAGGTTGCCCCAGCTGTCCTCAAACTTATAATCCTTCTGCCTCAGCCTCCTGAGTCACTAAAATTATTGGGATGCACCATTGTGCTTGACTTGTTTCTTAGTTTATTTTTTCTTAACAATATATCTTGAAGAGGGTTCCATATCAATATAAGAATATACAATATATAGGAATATGGAATATTCCACATATAGGAGCATGGAAATTCCATATACATATATAGAAATATAAATATTCCATATGTACATACATAGGACTATAAAATTCAAAAGGATAGAATTGCCTTGTTCTTTTTTAAAAAAGCAACACAATATTATAATGTATGAAAATGTCATAATTTGCTTAACCAGTCTCTAAATGTGGTACATTATTAAATATTTTACTATTAGAAATAATAACTGACTGCAACTTAGCAAGGCCTGATCAGCAAGACTCTGTCTCTAAATAAAATATTAAAAAGGGCTGGGCACGTGGCTCCGTGATTAAGTGTCCCCTGGATTCAATCCTAGTACCCCCCCGCAAAAAAAAAGAAAGAAATGATAACTAAGTATATGCACTATTTACCACCTGGATCAATGTGTAACTGGGTAAACACCTAAAAGTTGGACTGCTTGGTTGAATGCAAAGAGCATGTGCTTTTGTGATCTATTGCAATCAAATAGCCATTACCAAAGTTTCTCCATCAACGAGATAATAGACACACTCCACAAACCCTCATGCATTCACACTCATAAATTTGGCACTTCCCTGTTAAGTGCCCTCCTCAGGGGAAGAAATTACCTATTTTTTTGAATTTTTCCAATTGGAAAGATTTTTTTAAAAAAATACCACTTCATATTTTTAATTTGCATTTCTTTTATTATGAATGAGGCTGAGCACTTTTCATGTGTTGAAGCAGGTATTTAGGTCTATTTCTGGAGCCTCTATTCTGTTTCATTGATCTGTCTGTTATCTGTCTTTTTTCAGAATTGAGAAGGATGATGCTTAAAT
The DNA here is from genome assembly GCF_001458135.2 of Marmota marmota marmota. Classification (NCBI taxonomy): domain Eukaryota; kingdom Metazoa; phylum Chordata; class Mammalia; order Rodentia; family Sciuridae; genus Marmota; species Marmota marmota. Next base: position 8,024,027 of record NW_025999977.1, on the reverse strand, counting down.
TAAAATAAAGATAGAAGTCACCAGGCTCTACCATTCACTAGTTAGCTATCTGATCTTGAATGAATCTCTTCACCCCTTTGATCTTAGCTTCTCTGTCTATAACACAGTAGCTTTGGATCCCCTGGGTTCATCTTCTTGGTGTATGTTTATTGAGTGTTAGGGTCCATGCTAGGTGCTGAAGATGCCAGGGACAGTGAACACAGGCTGTCGTCTCTGCTCTCTGAAGTTTATAGTCAGTGTGGGAGGCGCCACTATTCCCATCATGAGTTAGATCCTTGAGGATCCCTAGCAAAGGTAACATAGGTGACTGGGAGAGGAGAGAGCAGGGGAAAGGCCAGAAAGATTTCTAAAGGCTATAACCTGGAAACTGACATCCCAGGAGAAAGCCAGGGTGGTAGAGGGGAAAGATTTTGCAAATAAACTTCCTAGCATGTGAGAACTTGGCATGAACAAAGAACTCTCTGTTGTAGTTGAAAATAGACAGGAAGGTGTCAAAAGATGAGAGAGACTGACAAAGTAGATGGAAATCAATTTCTGCAGAGCCTTGGAGAGATATTTTCCTATGCATTTGTCTTACCTGGTATTTCTTTTTTTTTTTTTTTTTGAGAGAATTTTTTTTTAATATTTATTTTTTAGCTTTAGGCGGACACAACATCTTTGTTTGTATGTGGTGCTGAGGATCGAACCCGGGCCGCACGCATACCAGGCGAGCGCACTACTGCTTGAGCCACATCCCCAGCCCTTGCCTGGTATCTCTAGGAAGTAATCTGAATTAAGACCAAGGTGGTGAGGCTTTCTTGGGATGTGAAAGCCTGGGACAGTGAGGGTGGGGACAAAGGGAGAGGAAGCAAAGAAAGATGTGAAGCAATGCGTGAGTGTTATCACTCTGTTGACTGCATGACAAGGAGGTGCGGCTGCAAAGAATGCAGCTGGTTGGTTACCAGGTATGTTTGTTCAGCACACGAGACTTCTCCAGAAAGTTTACAAGCAAAACCACATCTCAGAGCAATTCTAAGAAGGAAGAGAAGTAGATCCATACGCTTGGTCTTCTCCACCTTGCATTACTTGTTCGTGTTTCACTCTGCAGAAGGTGCTTCCCATGTGCTTCCAAGATGTGTCATCCAGTCCCCTCCATGGTCATGTCTATGGAAGTAGACGTGCAGGCGGAACACCAACCAAGACAGGAAGAGGGGCACAGTCCAGGGACTCTGAAGAGGCACACAGGGTTCAGGCCTAGTATACCATTAAAGGACTCCACATAAGACAGTTTACCTGACCTGGTAACATGGTGGAGAACAACTTCTAGAGGATTGAGAACAGATGTAGAGAGACCACTTGGGACACTGTTAGAATAGTCCAGAAGAAAGCAGAGTCCAGGGTTGGGTGGTAGGTAGGTATGGAGTTGGAGAGAGTGAATGCATATGAGAAATTTTAGGAGGTAAAATTGCCAGGATGGAGGAATAGATCGAGTTTGAGAAATAGGAAAAGGTATCAATGATGCCTAAGTTTCTGACCTAGCAATTCAGTGGGCAGTGGTATGATTTGCTCAGACAGGAATCTGAGGTAGAGAATAAGGGCTAGGGGGAAAGTTGGGTTTTAGATGGTGCCTATGAGAAACCCAACTAGAGATTTCAAGTAGACAACTGAGTATAAGAGTTGGATTATTGAAGCAGTGGATATGGGTAGTGGGAATTGAAGACAGAGTGAGAAATAGAAGTTTAAATCTCAAACATTTCATGGCTCTGCAGGGGCAGATGGGCCTACAAAGGAGATAAAGAAAGAACAGGCACAGTTAGGGGAGAAACTAGAAGAGCTTTGTTTCCTCAAAGTCCAGGGAAAAAGGATCCAGGAGAAAATGATCCCAGAAAGACCAGGGGAGGGGAAGACTCCGTCTCAAGTGATGAGTCTGAGGTGTGAAAAGAGCTGATGGATAGGTAGGAATATTGACAGCCATTCAAGAAGTTTCCCTAGTAAGAGAATAAGAAAGAGTAACAACGAGAAGGGACTGGGGTTTGAGAGAGGTGCTTTTGTCCTGTCTTAAGAGAGACTTAAGCAAGTTTAAATGGACCAGGAAGGGTTCCAGAGCCAGGGAAGTATTGCACATACAGGGAAGGAGAGACATTGTACAGCAGTAGGCTCCGGAAGGAGCAGGAGGGGCTGGAATCCAGATCACAGGTACAGGGCCTGACCTCAGGGCAGGAAGCATCCGCCAGGGGCTGGGAGGAAAGGAAGTGGGGATGGAGCCAGGAAGGTGGGGCTGGAGCAGGAAGTTGAGGGTCTGATTCAATGGCATCAATTTTTGAAAAGTAGGAGGCAGGTAATACACAAAAATGTGAGGTCGGGGAAGAAGAGTGGAGAGGGTTTGAAATAGAAGAAACTCTCAACTTGGTGATCTTGGGAGAACTCTAGTCCATGGGCACCTTGAAGGAGAGGTAACTGGGTGAAGGGAAGACCGGAAATGCAGGAGGGAAAGTAGGAGGTAGAAGGAAGTGGGTCACAAGCCAACCCCCCAAGTCTTGCTCCCCCAGCTAACCCTCCAGCCAGTCTTCCCCCTGCTCTTCCAGTTCAAAGACAAGGAAGCAAATGAGACGGGTCTGAAACAACCACCAGGGCATTTGGCTTCCAGATAACTAAGAGGCTGTCATTTTTATGACTCATAAATATTAGCTTAACACAAGAACCAACCCATTTTTGAAAACACTTTTATTGTGGCATCCTGGTGATACTTCCAAAGGTTGACGCTGGAAAACACAATATTGTGAGCATCAACTAAAATTTGAACACAGAAGCATGTTAAAAAGTCTTTTGTTCTTTGGGCTTTTCTTTCGGCTAGAACAGGACCTAACTGTTTAACTTGTGGTTAAGGATTATTTGTGCGGGGCACCTCTGTAGGTGAAATGTAGTGGATTTGGCATTTTGCCTGTGGAACACTGGGCAGGATCTCCAGTTACAAATTGCAGCTGTATAAAATAACAGGAAATGTGGGGCTTTGAAAGATTCCACTGGAAAGATTAATTATTTGGAAAAAAGAGTTATGCATCAGCTTCATGTGTTTTTAGAGAAAAGGTGGCCCACGCCATTTTTAATAGCTCAAAAGAAAATTCTGCTACCAGGCTGAAGAGGGGAAGAGAAGACCTCTGGTTTGTTCTTTTTCTAAAAGGGCTCACATTAAATTTTAAAACCATTTTTATTCTCTGTTAGAAGACAAGGGGTAAGAAATGAAAGCCAGATGGAATCCCAGAAAGATTTGGAGCTTATAAAAGAAAAGATCTGGATTTCCTAATTCTCCAAAATGCCCTCCCTGGAATTGTTGGCTTATTTTTTTTCTGAAATCTTCTCCCTCCCATCCCCCACCCTGCAACTTAACATTGAAGGATTTCCTACACATCAACTCGCCATGCACATTCATTTTCTTGTAGGCATAAGAACATTACTCAAGTCAACTTGAAACTTCTGGGTGGACATTGGCTCTGGATTTAGCATCTCTCAATGTCCACGAGGATAAACCAATATTCACCACATGGTTGGGACAACCCCCAATGATTAGACATGCTGACACCAAGATTGACTTGAGCATAGTTTTCTGAGAAGCATATGTTTCTACATATTTGAAGTAAAATAATTCAATCTCCCCAGTGTTCTCTGGTTGTGAACTGCCAAGAAACTGTAGGGGAGCTGGTGTTTGGGGTGCGGGGGAGGGGGGCAGCATCTTCTTGAGTTCCTGAGACATCCATCTGTGAGTGCAGATAGAGAAAGGCATCTATTTTCAGGTAGGTTTGTTACTTTGTTTCAGGGTGAGCATCACTCATCTGAAGTCTGTCTTGGAGAGATTTACTTGGCGTAAAAGCTTACTTGAGCAATGGAGGGAGGAATCCTTCTCTCTACGTGTCTCCATCCCTCATAGTTGAGCCTGACCACCAAATATGAGAGATATTTATTGTCTGACATGATGGGGGAATGGGATGTTCAGGCTAATCAATTTTTTGGGTTGATAGAGAGCAGCCATGTAAAGACTTTATGTGCAGTAGTATATACTGGCTGTTGTGGGACTTTCTGAGATCACCAAGACTTCTGGATCTTCAGGGCCTCAGGTCTCAGGCCATCACCAGGAACAACAGTTATGCTCAGGGAGAGTAGAAGAGTAGTAAACCAGATCCTCCCCTTGACTAAAAAAGCCAGAAAATCATGGCTTTCACTGTCATTCTGTTAAGTTTCAAATTGAAATTTTCAAGATCAGAGAAGAGTGGTTTTGGAGATTATGGTGCAAGTGCACAGTTGCCTTCATTCCTGAAATCTGATGGCAGAATCCATGGCTGCCTCAGATGGGATGGGAGAGGTCGGGCACGAACCTCCTCTATTATAGAACCTTATGCACCCCTCTCCCATTCATCCCCTACACACTATGATGCCTGGAGTGGCACATCCTCTTCAAAAATAAATTTTTATTTAATTTTATTTGATTTGGTACTGGGGATTGAGCACAGGTCCTCATGCATGTTGAGTTCATGCTCTACCACTGAGCCACACCCCCAGCCAATGAATTTTTAATAGGTTTTGTGCTAAGAGTCCAAGATAAGAAGAAACACAGTTCCTGACTTCAGGGACATTCACATTAGCTGGAGACACAGGAAGCCCATGCCAATGCAAGAGGCAGATGCTTAGAGCAGAGCATATGACCATGGGCAAGTTGTCTTATCCTAGCTCATAAGGAAAGAACCCAGAGAAGCAGAGTCTAGAAGACCCAGTTACAAAGGCCATTCCCTGGATTCAGGGAGCTGGGACCATGGACCAAAATTTGGGCATGACTTCATTTTTTCCTATGACTGCTCTGTTGGGTCCAACCTCTGCATGCTGATCAGAAGGGCAGATCCCACAACTTTTCCAACCTCTCTTGAGAATTAATCAAGAGTTTCCCACTGGCTCCACCTCAACCAAACCATCCCTCTCTCATCCAGTTTAAAGTTTATTCTCCCTTCCTTTGCCAGACTCAAAAATCCTATATGTCTCACTTTTTTTTTTTTTTTGAGATAGGGTCTTGCTAAGTTGTTGAGGCTGGACTCCTGATTCTCCCACTTTAGCCTCCTGAGTAGCTGTGGTTACAGGGGTGCATCGCCTCAGCTCCTTGTTTTGTTTGCAGTGCTGGGGATCAACCCAGAGCTTCACACATTCCCCTACTGAGTTACATCCCCAGCCTTTCCTGTTCTGCTGTTCCTCCAGACCCTGGTTCCTCCAGGAAGTGGTATGGGAGCAAAGATAGGCAAAGGGCAGAAACAGCCTATTTGACTGACACTATTAGAAAGAACCATTGTAAAGTAGCACAGATGACACTTCATGCTTTGTTACATTCTTTTAAGACCTGGTGGCAGGTGGTGGGCCCTGGGCATGCATGCATTGTTCCTTAGCATGCAGGCCCCTGAAACCCACCACTCAGAACTCATTCTGGCTCTTGCTTTTGTGGATAGAGTTCCCTACATGCTCTCAGATGCCCTGAGAGCCCTGCATGGGTCAAGGGTGCCTTCCTCTGTGTCACACCCCCCACTAGCTGTCAGGAGCAGGAGTGGCTAACTCCTCTCCTCTGAACTTCCCCAGACTTCCCACCTGAAGGAAACCCATGCCAGGCACTCTGGGTCCATTTCTTGGATCCTCTCTCATAGCTTAGGGATCAGAAAATGCCCAGGACCCCAGGAAAACTTTCTCCCTAGTGTCTTTACTACTCACATTGAGATTGAATTGCTTGAAGGTAAGTGGGTTGGGTTCCGAAAAGCAGGACTCTTCAGATTTTGTTTTGTTTTACTTTTTTTTCTTTTCTTTCTTTTTTTCTTTTTTTTTTTTGAGACAGGTTCTCATGATGTTGCTTAGGCTGGCTTGAACTCCTAAGCTCAAGTGTTCCTCAGCCTCCCAAGTTCCTGGAATTACAGGCATTGTTTCTGAATTTTTTTTTTTTTTTTTTCTTTAGCAAGTCCTGCCCAGAAGGACCAGCACCTTTCTTTATTGAGCTTTTTAATGTAGGTGTATGTGCATGTGTGTGTGCATGTGCACTTGTGTTTGTGGTACTGGGATTGGAACCTATGGCCTCACACATGTTAGGGAAGCACCCTACCACAGAGCTACACCCTCAGCCCCAGAATCTTTCTTTTAAAAGAAGGTATTCTGGGTTGGTGATGTAGCTCAGTTGCACAAGGCCATGGGTTCAATCCCCAGCACCACACACAAAAAAGGAGGTATTCTTGTCACTTATTTTGTAAGTTTAGAGGCCTGACAAAGTTCTTTCTAAGCAAGAAAAGTCCTTTTGTCAGTTTAGATGCCTGACAAAGGACTTTCTAAGCAAGAAAAGTCCTTTCTTAACTCTATTATTCTTAATAAAAGTAATAACCAAAGGTTTTCTAGAGCTTTCCCAGGGCACCACTAGACATGGTTCGTGTGTGTAGCACCAGGGAGTTGTGCAATATATGGTTTGTACAACTGAGCTGATAGCTTTGGGCAGCTTTGTTGTAAGAGAAAGGTCCTTTCACATAGATAATGCTAATTATCAAGACAGCCATTACTACCATTTGTTTAGCATTCAGAATGTACCAGTAGATATTACACAATATAGAGTATACATTATATTTAATCTTCACAATATAGTCCCTGCAATATAGGACTATTTTCTCCTGCTTTTGAGTGAGGAAATTAGGACTCAACTTCTTGCCCCGCAATAAGCAGCTAGGATTTAAATACAATCCTGTCTCTCTAAGTTATACTCCTTTTCTTTTTTCTCTTTTGGATCCAGTCGCTTATTTTGTTTGTTTTATACTGGGGATTGAATCCAGGGGCGCTTTACCACTGAACCACATCTCAAGCCCTTTTGGGTTTTTATTTTGAGACAGGGTATCACGGAGTTGTTTAGGGCTTCACTCCATTTCTGAGATTTGCCATGAACTTCCAAATCCTCCTGCCGCAGCTTCCTCAGCTGGAATTACCAGCTTGTGTCACCATGCCCACCTAGCCATTTGTTTTACAGATGAGCAAACCCCATGGCTTGCTCTGAGGCATGTTGGGTCTCCTACTTTATTTCATGGAACTTTTAGCTCTTGATATATCTGTAAGAATGTGACCTTAAATGGGGAATCTCAGAAAGAGGCATAACAATTTTGAGTACATACACCCAAAAGACAAGCCCAAGCTCTATCTGTATTGGAGTTCTCCAAAGAAACCAATAGGATATACATATAGGATACAATACCTATATGTTGGATATATGTATATGTGTGTGTGTTTATATACGTACCTCTGTGTGTATTATATAAAGAATTTATTATGAGGGATTGTCTCATGTAATTGTGTTGGCTAAGAAGTCTCACAATCTGCCATCTACAAGTTGGAGCCCCAAGAAAGCCAGTAGTGTAATTCAGGCTTAGTCTGAAGGTTTGAGAACCAGGGTAGCAGAACTGATGGTGTGAGTCTCAGTCTGAGAACAGGAGAAAATCGATGTCCCAGTTTGGTCAAGCAGAAATACAGGAGAGGGTGGTCAATTATCCCTTCTTGTACTTTTTGTTCTAGGTTGGCCCTCAACAGATAGGATGATGCCTATTCATATTTGGGAAGGCAATCTGCTTTACAGAATCCATTGAGTCAGAAGTTAATCTCACTTGGAAACAACTTCACAGATGAATCCAGAAACAATGTTTAGCCAAATATCTGGGCACCCCTGATCCAATCAAGCTAACATATGAAATTAAACATCCCAGCATCTTTTTGTTCTTTTTCCTTCATGCATAATTATTTGGGCATCTTGCAGGAAGATGGTGTGAAGTAACATATCCTGAAAGAGAGGAGCTTTGTATGTATTACCTATAGATAGACGTTTTTGTCCTCTTAGCCTGTTTTAGTTTGCATTGCTCTAACAAAATAACTGACCCTGGGTATTCTTAATAAAGAGAAGAGGTTTAGTTAGAGATCCAAATCATGGCATCTACAGGCATCATGGTGGAAGCACAGGCAAAAGAGAGAAACCACATGGTGAAATAGGAAGCAAAAGGCTCAGGAGGGGCCAGCTTGCTCTCTTCATAACAAAGCATTCTTGGGGGAATGCAACTTATTCCTACAATTCCCAACCCCCTCAGAAAAGGCATTAATCCATTCTTGAAGGTGGAGCCACCATGACCTAATTCCATTCCTCTAAACTCCACCTTTTGAAGATTCTGCCACTCAACACTACCACACTGGAAACCAAACCTCTAGCACATGACCCCTTGGGAGACAGACTCAAACCACATCCAACCCATAGCAGCTTGGATTAATAATAAGGAAAGAGGCTAAATGTGAGGTAGGCTTAATGCAAATCTGGCAAGTGAAATTGAAATTCGGTTTCCTAATAGTTGTGTGTTTTCACAAATGAATATTTACTGAGATTTGTTGTTAGAGTCTGTAAACAAGTCAAAATAACACCTGGCATTTAGCCAGGGGAATGTTAGAGTTGTAAACAAGTCTGGATGGTGCCTGGCAAAATGCCAGAGGGAGTGGTTTGAGAAGTAACAAAAGAGAGCCATTAAGTGTAGCGATTCCTTATTGGTTGACTGATGTATCTAGTTTATGCTAATTAGATAAGCTGTGTGGAATGTATAAATACTGCTCCTGTCCTGCAATAAACGGCTTCCACTCCTGCTGTATCAAGTACACAAGTTATTCGTCACCCTCCGCTTATTTTGCCCAGCCAGCCGGGCTGCGGCAATTTGTTAAGGTTAATATACATGTAAAAAATTCATATGATACTGTTGAAAAGTATTTGGCCAATGGGCAAATCATCCTACAATATTTTGGTCTACTAGAACATGTAAAATGTATAGTGACATGGATGAAGTTGTATGAACTTAGTTATTCATACATGCTTACTAGCTGTTATATAATATAATTGATTCATTTATAAATATTGCCTTTTTTCAGTCTCAAACTTCATAAAACAAATCTATTCCAACTCTTTATGCATCTCTTGGTCACCCGGGTCCTCATTATCATTAAAGCCATTCTGAAGGCATTCTCACTTGTCTAGATTGTTGGGGTTCCTCTTGGATGCTGAGAGGGATGCTGTCATTGGAAATTTGATCCCAAACCACAAAGTGCCCATTTGCAGAGCATTAGTCAGTTGGTTGTCACTGGTCTCACCAACATAACCACTCATTGTACTGCTTTTTAAAGCAATCATAAAAGGCTTGTCTGTGGCAATTTTCACCATTTCAAATGTGAAGTCACCCCCAGGAATAACTTACAAACCTTGTTACATTTCCTCACCTCCTTTTGTACTGAGTCAATGATCTCCCTAAGCATCCAAACTAGCATTAATGGAGGCGATTTTAGGCTAACATCTTCCTTAAACTGTACCACAGTTGTTAAATATGAAGTAATTTAGAAAGTATTGGTGTACCAAGACAGCAGTTGCAAAGACTCAAAGAAAAAGTACCCCCCTCTTTTCTGAGCAGAATTTTTTGGGAAAAAGTCTTGCCTTATTGACAAAAATAATTAGATAGATAGATAATAGTTAACATCTTTAGACTTTCCATACATATAAAATGTGGATAATAACTATTATAAAGTATGGCTTTTTAAATTTGTAATTTGTTGTTGTTGTTTGGTTTTATTTTCTTTTTCATTTTATTTTGATTATGCATTATATAACACACTGCATGCTACATAACACATTACATAACTTTCTAGCAGGAGTAGATGACGATAATTGAGTTTTGTTTTGCCTTTTTTTTTTTTTCATCAATCAGGAAAATACTTTCTTAATCAATGTTCTCCAAACCCTTTGACACAGAACAACAATTAACTCCAGAGACGCACCTATCTCTTTCCATCGAACTCCACTGACAAGGAATCCGGGCAGTTCTTTTTATCCCTTTAAACTTGGAGATATATACAGCGGCCACTCCAGGCATACCCAGGATGCTGAGTCCTGGAAGAATCTTGAACTACATTTTGGCACAGTTACCTAAACCAAAGCTTTATCATTTAGTCTCCTCCTTAGAGGGTTTGACTCTATTTATTTATTTATTGAAATAAGGTCTCTATTTGTTGCCCACACTGGTCTCAAACTCCTGGGCCCAAGCCTCCTCCTGCCTCAAACTCTGAAGTAGCTGGGCCTACAGGTGCACCACTGTGCTCAGCTTATTACTATGGGCTTCTTGTGGGCAGGGCCCATCTAATTTATTTATCTTTGTTCTTTGTGTGCAAAACGGCGACTGGCTCTTAACAAGTGCTCAATATATATATTTGTTGGTCTAGTGGATCTTTCCAAAAGTATTACTTTGTAAGTCCTCCATATCCACTTCTGTCTGCAGGGCTGCCTTAACACCAACTTTTCTCAGTGTTTCCAGGATGGGAAGTACAGAACTCAGCCCAAACCAAGAGACTCTTTTTAGGGTTAGTGTGCCACACCCATGACCATACTTGGGTGCTTGGAATAGTTCACACACGGATATTAAATGAATGGACAGAAGACTTACCTATATCTATTTGAGAGCTGGGAGTATAGTTTAGATGTAGAGAATATGCTTAGCATGTACAAGGCCCGGGTTCCATCCCCGGGGCCACATGAAAAAACAAAAACAAAACAAAAAAGCTATTTGATTTCACAGTCCACCTGAATTCAAACATATTTTGACAAGATGCTGATTTTTGAAAATTGTTTTGTTCATTTCCTTTGGACACGACTCCCGAGAATAAGGATCAGCAGCCAGAAGTGGGATTGAGTCAAAAGTCAAGGGTATAGCAGTTGGGTGGCAGTTTCCTTAAATGACTCAGGACATAGCTAGAGACAAATCACAAGAAAATACCAGAGAGGACATGGCTGGAAAACCAAAACTGAATTTATATGAATTTAAATGGTATCATTCCACTGCCCCATTTATTAGGGGGACTCTACCACAAGTCCTATGTGTATTTTTGTGTGAGATGTGTGTGTGTGTGTGTGTGTGTGTGTGTGTGTATAAAATCAGAGGTATGGAGACTTCCTCTCCTTAAGGGCCTAAAAAACAAACATTTCCTGAGCACGAGGCATGCTAGATACAAGCATCTTGGCTGTCTGAGATTTGATACCCAGCTCTTGTGCTCACTACTGACTGACCTTGGCCACATTCTTAACACCTCTGCACACTGCTTCCTCTTTTAAGAATGGGGATACTGCTGGTACTGCCTCATGGGGTCGTCTGAGAGGTGGGCGAGTTAATGCATGCTGCGCTGGAGCACAGACAGCCACAGAGCTTTGCTTCTTCTCCTGTCAAATAGTGGAGTCTATTTCCCCTCCCCTTGAGCCAGGGCTATCCCTGTCACTAGTTTTGACCATGTGGTAGACAGGACAATGTTCCCCCGCACATGCCTATGTTTTAATCCCCAGAACCTGTGAACATAGGCATCACATAGAAAAGGAGAATACTGGCTGCCCCTGACAGGAAATTTGCTAATCTACTGACCTTGGGGTGGGAAGAGTAGCCTGGATGACTTGGTGAACTCTGTGTGATTGCAAGGGCCCCCGGAAATGAAAGAGGGAGACAGGAGAGTCAGAGTCCAACGATGCAGAATAAGAAAGACTCAGCCGGCCATCACTAGTTTTGAGGATGAAGCGGGACACAGTCAATCAATGCAAGCAATTACTAGGAAATAGAAAAGGCAAGAAAATAGTTTCTCTTGTAGAGCCTCTGGAAGGGATGCAGCCTTGCCCAATCCTTGATTTTTTGTACACAGAGACCCATTTTAGACTTCTGACCTTCAAAGCTGTAAGATAATATATTCATGTTGTTTGAAGCCACTAAATTTCTGGTAATTTCTTGCAACTGCAATAGGAAACTAATACCAACCAATAGAATGAGGCAGAGTTGTGCTGTGTAATATCTACAGCTGAGCCTTAAGAGATCAGCAGCTTCCAATTTTATCCTCTTGGGAGCTGGCTGTCATGTCAGAAGTCCAAATGTGGTGAGTCATTGTGCTGTGAAGAAGCCCAAGCTAGCCACTTGGAGGGGACCAAGCTGCCAGACACGTGAGCAAAGCTCTCATGGTCATTGCAGCTCAGCCCAGCAACCACTTGAATGCAGCTGAGCAAAAAAGTGCCAGCTGACACACACACAGCAGAACCACCCAAATGAGCTGCCTGGACTCCTGACTCACAGAACTGTGAGCGAACAAAATGGTGGTTGCTGTAAACTGGTGTGACCAAGGATTTTGCTTATGCTGTGTAGACATCCTGAAAAGTGCCTGCAAGGATTTACGATATAATGAACATTCAATAAATGTTGATTATTATTATGCTGTATATGTATAAACTTCTTGGTGATAGTTGGTATTATTGTCCTACACATATTCCCTCTTTTCCCTCTCATACTATGAGCCAAATGTATTTCCCATGCCATTGATGTTGGACTTGGCCTTAAAACTTGATTCAGTTCATGGTATGGTAGCAGATGTGACACACAGAAAAGCTTTCAATGTGTTTCCATAATGGACTTCCCCTACTTGGGCCTTAAGAAAATGCCCTGGAAGGGAATCTGGAATCAGAGGCTGAGGCAGGAGTTCTAGGCCAGCCTCAGCAATTTAGTGAGACCTTGTCTCAAAATGACAAGTAAAAAAGGCTGGGGGTGTAAGTTGTAGAACACCCCTGGGTTCAATCCCCAAGCCACTGGGAAAAAAAAAAATTCTGTCATAATCCTAGAGGCTCATCCTCCAAAATTGATGTATGGCAGGGCTATGCTCCCTCTGAAGGCTCTAGGGGAGAATCCTTCCTTGCCTCTTCCAGCTTCTCTTGGTTTTTGGCAATCCTTAGGATTCCTTGGCTTACAGAAGCATCACTCCCATCTCTGCTTCTGCTGCTTTCTTCCCTGTGTCATTTTCCTTTTCTTTTTCTTATACAATGACACCAGTCATTGGATTTAGGGCCCACCCTAATCTAGTAGGGCTTCATCTTAGCCAATTTTAAATACCCTGTCACCTGGCCGGGTATGGTAATCCCAGGGGCTTGAGAGGCGGAGGCAGGAGAATCTCAAGTTCAAGGCCAGCCTCAGCCATTTAGCAAGGCCCTAAGCAACTCAATGAGACCCTGTCTATAAATAAAATATTTAAAAGGCTGGGCATGTGGCTCAGTGGTGAGGCATCCCTGGGTCCAATCTTAGATACAAAAAAAAAAAAAAACATCTTATTGCCTAATAAGATTACATTCTGACTTTCTATATAGCCTTGAATTTGGGGCTGGGGAGAGACAGTATTCAACCCAGTGAAGTTCCTCCTTTTACTAGTTACAACTAGAGCCATCATTAGGCAAACCATACCTAAATGATAGCTCAGGCGAAAACTCAGAAGCCCTGTGATTTAAAACTAAAGGGGAATAGGTTGGGAAGAATTCAAGGAGGTCAGATTTTACCTCCATATAGACATTTAATATGGTTTAAATGTGTTCCCTCCAAAATGCATATTGAAGCTTAACCCCATGTGGTGCTATTAAGAGGTGGGACCTTTGGGGAAGTAATGGATTAGTGTCCATCCTCATGAATGGATGAATATCCTTATAAAAGAGGCTTCATAAAACTGGGAAGCACTCAGTGGTAGAGCCCCTGCCTAGCATTCATAAGGTCCTGGGTTCCATTCCCAGCACAAAAACAAAATTAAACTAAATAAAAAGGCTTCAGAGAAAGTTTGGTCTCTTACTTTTCAGCTCTTCCCATGAGAGGATGCAACTAGAATGCCTTCACCAATCAATGCCTTGACCTTGAACTTCCCAGGCTCTAGAACTATAAGAAATAAATTTCTCTTCTTTTGAATTACCCATTCTCAGTCATTTAAGTTATAACAGCACACACACACACACACAAAAAAAAAAAAAAAAAAACTAAGATAGCATGTTCTAAATCTCTACAGTTCTGGGGTTATCAAAGAACATCGTTGAACGCTGTTGTTCTGGGTCAACCATGAGGGTGAGCTTTACTCACCTTGAATAAAGTGCCCAAGCCATTTCAGAAGTTCAGTGAGACATGTATCCTGTTAATTGATCTTCCTGACAAGCTTCTCACCTGGAAGTGGGGGAGCCTCTGGACCCCACAAGACAAGGGCAAGGAGGGGTTCTATGGAGACTATGAGTATGCCCAGGAAGGAAGGGACTGGGTTGTCCATGCAGAGAAAGCCAGACAATAAGGGACAGAGCAGGGACAGAGCTTCCTGGTGCCACTATCCAGGCCACCTTTTATAATAGTTAACAAGAACACTTACCATGGGTCTATATTAACTTTATTATTATTATTATTATTATTATTATTATTAATTATTTGGTATGGGATTGAACCCAGGGGCTCTTAACCACTAAATCACATCTCTAGCCCTTCATGTGTATATAAGCATGTGTGTATTTTTATTTGGAGAAAGGGTTTCCCAAGTTGCTTAGGGCCTTCTAAGTTGCTGAGGCTGGCTTTGAACTTGAGATCCTCTGGCTTCAGCCTCCTGAGTCACTGCAAATACAGGTGTGCACCACGTCACCTGGCCAAGTCCTCTAACATTTATTACACTTTACAAGGGGGTTATCATCTTCTTTGAGGTCAGAGAAGATGTGATTTTGCATTCCAAGGGGTAACCCCATCATGGTAGAATACCCTGGCTACTTCCATCCTACATTGAGTTAGGGCTTCCCCTAGTTCCAGATACCTGTATATGACCCTGACTATGGAAGACACTTCTGAGCTCTGCCGTGGCACCCCTTTGGTGGGACACCCTCTGCCGTAGGCAACACATTGATTTCTCCTCTTTTTCCAAGAGCTCCTGAACTAGCAGAGCCTGCCCATGAGGGCTGGGGGAGGATGGGCATGATTCTGCTAGTGAAGGAGGGAGGTGAGGAGACTGCTCCCCACAGTATGTCACTGTTTTGGCTGCCAGGGACTCAAAAGTCTTTAGGAGACAAAGCCTTTTGTTCTGTAATTACGGTGGATATGAAATTTAAAGGGCAAACAGCACTGGGAGGAAGAAATAGGAACAGACTTGAACTCACACTAAGTCTCAGGGATTCTGGAAGCTGAGTTCAGAGCCTGGAGAGACAAGAGACGGGAGCTAGGGAGGGGGGGGTGAGGGAAGAGAAGCGCCCACAAAAGGAGCAAAAGGCTGGCAGAAAGGGAAGCCTTGGTTCAGTCAAAGCAAACAATTTTCCCCCAACTGGTCCTGTTGGGAAGAGCTCTTGAGGTCCCTCCTTTGAAATCTCCAGATTTTAGCCAGGAAAATGCCAAATACATCGCTGACTAAAGGAAGAGGGTGGATGAAAGTCCTTGGATTCATTTACCGGATTCTGATTTGCCCAAAAAGGAAATGGGGGTGTCAGGGACATTATTTCCATTTCCTGGTTACAAACTCAAACATGGAACAACTGAGTCCTAACAGGACGACAGAATAAAATAGGCGAACACCCCAGGTGGCACCACACCCAATACATTTCGGAAATTAGTATTTTGAAGGGCCTCCAGAGAGCAGTGCCTAGCTGCCACCTTAAATACAAGTCAACAAAGGTACCCCAAGAATATATATAAATTCCAAAAAAGGTTGGGCACAACCTGTCTGACTTTGAACAAGTACGTTGTGATATAGTCTGACAAAGGAATACTAGTAGATAAACACTAATCAAAGATAAATGTGAAAAAAGCAAGAAGTTAAACAGTCCGGGTAATATGCTATGTAGTGGTTAATTTTTTACCACATTTGTATAAAAGTATAACATATGCATATTATTGAACACACAAGAATACACATAAACTATAAAAATAATAACTAGCCAGGCTCAGTGGCATACTTATACTATGCTTATAATCTCAGTTATTCAAGAGGCTGAGTCAGGAAGGTCACAGTTTCAAAGTCAGCCTCAGCAACTTAACAAGGCCCTACCTTAAAATAAAATAAAAAGAGCTGGGGGTGTAGCTCAGTGGTAGAGCACCCTGGGGTATTGGGGGGGTGGGAGGGTTCAATCCCCAGCATTGTAAAATAATAATAATAATAATAATAATAATAATAATAATAATAATAATGTTATAAATTGGGGTATCAATTCTCTTTGTGGGGAAGGATGTATAATCTGGGTGCTGGTGACACACTGTGCTTATTAGGGAAAGCTCATTCATCTGTATTTATGATTGGTGCACTTTTCTGCTATACTAACACACACATATTCCCCAAATAAAATAATTCTGAATTGAAAAGCATAACTCCAGTATCTGGCCATCCAAGAGGTTCTCAATTTCTTTCTCCACAGGATTAGTCCTCACCACTACTCACACACACAATTCAGGACAGAGGATGAAAGAGGCTTATATTTCAAGTCCCCCAGCCTGGCCTCCTTTACTCTTCCTTGGTATTGACCTCTCAGCCTCTTGTTTATCAATTGCTTCTTTTTTTTTTCCTTCCCCTCAAACAGATTAAGCCACAGTTGTTCATCTGTTCAATGAAGC
Organism: Marmota marmota marmota; assembly: GCF_001458135.2. Classification (NCBI taxonomy): domain Eukaryota; kingdom Metazoa; phylum Chordata; class Mammalia; order Rodentia; family Sciuridae; genus Marmota; species Marmota marmota. The sequence goes on along the minus strand of NW_025999977.1, from coordinate 8,007,588 downwards.
CTGGTTGCTGTGCAATCTGAAGCTCTCCAGGACTGGGGTGTTGAAGGGAAACTGCTGGCTGCAAAACACAGGTAAGAGGTTGCTTTTCAGGGCTGTACTTTTCATTGTGTATGAGCATATTCCCCGTTTAATTTTTTCATCCCTTTAATTTGTGGGAAAGGGAGGAAAATACAATTTTCCTTTAAAAAATTTTTTTAAAAAGAAGAAAAATACAATTTCCCTTACACAAGGCAGTGATATTCTTTCTAAGCGGGTCACAGATGGCCCTGGCAAGAAAAATTAAATGCTAGCCAGGCTACAGTGACACACATGTGTAATTCCAGCAGCACAGAAGCCTGAAGCAGGAAGATCTCAAGTTCGTTCAAGGCTAGCCTGAACAACTTAGTGAGACTCTGTGTCAACAAAAAATAAAAATGGTAGCTCATTGGTAGAATGCCCCTGGATTCCATTCCCAGTACTGCAAAAATAAATAAATAAATAAGGCTGGGATATGACTCAGTGGTAGAGTGTCCTTGACTTCAGTTCTAGAAAAGAAACCAAAAAGAAAGTATCATAAAAAAGAAAAAAAATAAATTAAAAAAAAAGCACTCCAGCCCTATTTTCAAATTTGATTGGAGATATTCCCTTTGAGGAAGTTGGCTGTTTGCCCAGGGAGTTCAGAACCGAGCCAAGATCCATTCGTATCTGGGAAATAGAACTTCTAAAGAAGGAGTAGAAAGGATCCTGGCAGGTATTGAAGGCCTACCGTGTGCTGGACCTGAGCTAGATACTCCCATCATTATTATAGACATATCACAGTAACTCTATGAAGTTGAATCTGACATTTTGCCCATCTTACAGATGAAAACTAAACCTCAGAGTGGTTAAGTATGTCACCTGAGGTCCTACTCTACACACACCCCAATAACTAGTGACTTACATGTTCTGACTGCCTATGATCCTGCAGGTTGGTGGAGCTCAGTTGTGTGGTTCTCACCTGGGTCTCTCACACACCTGCTGTGAGGTGTCAGCTGAAGTCACCTGAAGGTTCTACTGGATGTCCAAGCACAACTTTGTTGAACCAATGCTGAACAGGGATTGTCACCTAGAGTGCTTGCATGTATCCTCTCTGTGTGACAACTGGGTACTGAAGGGAAGTGTCCCAGGAACAAGCATTTAAGAGCCAGGCTGATGCCGTTAGGGCTTTAGTCCTGGCATCACTTCTGCTGTATTCTATTACTGGTCAAATGGAGTCACATGCCCAGCCCAGATTAAAGAGGAGGAGAAATAGACTTCACCTCTCAGTGGGAGAAAGTGTAGAAAAGACTGCAGCCATCTTTAATATATGACACCTAAAAAGAGGTGACACCAGGATTTGAATCCGGGTTGGCCAACTCCTTCCTTTACAGTCACCTCAAAGCTTAATTATGAGCCTGCTTAACCAGTGGAAAATGGCCATTATTGATTTTGGTGTTTGTAAAGGAAGTTAAGTGGCAATATCAACATCACTTAGATAATTTGATAAGGAGGCCAGGCAGCACAGGTTACACTGTGCTTTACCAGGAAGGGTCTATTATTCCCACTACCCACTAGAAGATGTTATCTTTTCTACAAAAGATGAGCAACTTGGGAAATATGGAGCCCAATACCTGCAAGGCTTATAAGGTGCAAGTCTCTTTCTTCTGAGGGAGCTGATTCTTCCACTATAAGATGATAGTTGAACCATCCCTGGATACTTAGGTTAGTTCTCCAAAGGTTCCCTGATAAGTGCTATCTGGAATCCTGAGTAAACTGTGAGCTGCCAGGTGGGCACACCTGCAATACTACCTACTTGGAAGGCTGAGGCAGGAGGATCACAAGTTCAAGGCCAGCCTCAGCAATACAAGGAGACCCTAACTCAAAATAAAAATAAAAAGGGTTGGGGATATAGCTCAGTGGTGGAGTGTTTGCCTAGCATGTGTGATGCCCTGGGTTCACCCCAGTATAGCAAGAAAAAAATAAAAAAGGTCTGTGAGCTTCAAAAATAACATTTTACTACGGTTCCTTTTGGAAATGAAAGTCCCAACCATGTTTTCCTGCCACCCATCCCTGGCTACCACCCTTCTAGTAACCCGCCTCTGCAAATACTCATCTGCATGCTCATATTTGATTTGCCTTTGCTGCAATTTCTTGTGTCACTCCAAATCTTTCTGCTGTGCTGTCTGGTCCTATGATACTAAGGGCTTCCCTGGGCAGAAAAGCCTGCTTGTCCCAGGGCACTGAGGTCAGCCAGGGAGCATTCTATGGAAAGTTGCTATTCTCCTAAGAGGGACTGAAGAAAACATTTTCCTTCCTTTAGCACCCACTGCAGCTGAGTAGGATTAGAATATGCTGCTCCAAAATATGCCACGTTAGCATCTGGGTTATTTTGAGCTGAAAGCTATTGAGAATCAACAGACACAGAAAGAAGCTTTGGAGCTTCCCTTATCTGACTAAAGGCAGAAACTTCTGAGAAATGAGAACTACCATAAATCCTTTCTCCCCAGAGAGTTTTATGGACATTAAGAAGACAAAAAAAGGCAGCACCAAGATAGGCCTGCACAAATTTCACTAAATAACCCTTCCAGGTTGGGGGTGAACCTCAGGGGTAGAGCACTTGGCTAGCATGTGTGAGGCGCTGGGTTCAATCCCCAGCACTACAAAATAATTAAACAGCCTTCCATTAGTTTCTCCATGTATTTATCTTCCCACAATTAGCCATCCCTAGAAGTTCACCACCATCTTTCCTCGTCTTATCACTTCTCCACAAATATATTGCCCTGTGTTACAATGACATAGGAGCTTCCAGTTCTGACCACCTTTCTTGAACTTTCATTTCTGGAGGCCCCTTGTATGTATATTGAATACGTACCTTTTTCTCCTGTTAAAGTGTCAGTTTATTCTGCAGCACTCCAGCCACTAAATCTAAGAGGAAAAAAAATGTTGTTTTTCTTTTCCCAGCATAGTTTTTATTTTAACCAGTAGCTGCTCTGAGTCAGGGACTTCCTTTACCTTCTTCTCTTTTTAAACACCTGTCTTCTTGTCTTACCCACTTTCTCTCCTTTGAAAAGCTCCTAGACCTCCTCTCCAGGGCAGATTCTCCTTTTCCCCTGTGCTAGCACCCATCATTGTCCAGAAACTGTCCGACCAATAAACAAACTTCCCTGACTGGTCACAGTAGTGCAAGCCTGTAATCCCAGTAGTTCAGGAGGCTTAGGCAGGAGCATCACGAGATCAAAGCCAGCCTGAACGACTTATTGAGGCCCTAAGCAACTCAACGAGATCCTGTCTCTAAATCAAATATAAAAAAGGGCTGGGGATGTGGCTCAGTGGTTAAGTGCCCCTTCATTCAATTTCCAGTAAGAGAGAGAGAGAGAGAGAAGGGAAGTCAGTCAGTTCTTGGAGACTGCCCAATAGCACACACCTGTAGTCTCAGTTGGGAGGCTGAGGCAAGAGGATCACAAGTTCCAGGCAAGCCTTGGCAACTTAGTGGGACCCTGTATCAAAATAAAAAATAAAAAAGGCTGGGCATGCTGGCACATGCCTATAATCCCAGTGACTCAGGAGACAGAGACAGGAGGATCACAAGTTCAAAACCAGACTCAGCAATTAAGCTATGAGCAACTTAGTAAGACCCTCTCTTAAAAATTAAAAAAAAAAAAAAGGGCTAGGGATGTGGCTCAGTGGTTAAGCATCCCTGGTTCAATCCCTGATACCAAAACATACAAAGGGTTGGGGATGTAATTCAGTGGTAGAGCACCCCTGGGTTTAATCCCCAATACTGGGGGACAAAAAAAATCCTTCTCTAGTAAAGTTTAGAAAAGGATTCTCAAGTTGAAGGAAGGCAACAACTCAAAGAACCTGAATGGTGTGAATTGGAGAGTTAAAAACCCAAATTACTCTTAAAACAGGGGCCTCAAAATGGCCTCAATCAATATTATTGAATGATTAAGTGAACTTTACATTTACACTGTTGGTAAACAAAAGGATTTTTCTAATATGTTAATCAGTAGAGGAGATTGCAAGAGGGAGTTTAACTTAATTAAGAAGATAGTTCTCAAACCTTTTGCTTTATCCATTTCCAAATAACAGGCTTACTTGCAAATTTCAAGTGTGTCTTTGTTTTTTTTTTTTTAAACAAAGTCTAAGCCTTGTCTCCATTAGACAAGATTTCATATCAGTGATTTTTGTATTGGCCCTTAAGTAACAGTGGGTATCTTTTTAATAGCCCTGATCCTAACTTTTTTGCCAATTCAAAACTGATCTTGGGGTTGTGGGGTGTGGTTCAATGGTAGAATGATTGTCTAGCATGTACGAGACCCTGAATTGAACCCTAACACCACACATACACAAACACACACACACACACACATATACACACACAAGATCCACCCACAATACTTTAAAAAGTATCCTAGAAAAATACCTTAAGAGGGGTGGGGATATAGCTCAATTGGTAGAGTTTTTGCCTCTTATGCAGAAGGTCCTGGGTTCAATTCCTAGCACCACAAAAGAAAAAAGAAAAAAGAAAAGATCATTAAGAATGGAGCTTAGTGTCTTCTGTCAGATAAATGTACTAATAGCACCTATATCATAGTCATGGATAATTAAATGAGATTGTGATAGAAAAGTATTTTAAGAAACTTTTTAACTTTTTTTTTAACCCTGTAATTATTTCCCAGTGTCTCTCTCCCTGTGCAGTCTGAAGTCTTCCCTTATCACCTCACAGTGTTTATTGCTCCAGGGGAAGACTGATAAGGTAGAAAAGCAGCAAAACCGTTTAGGAGTGGTTAAGAATGAGGCCTTTTGAACTTAGAAAGTTAAATTAAGCCTGAAATAGTGGAAGGCATGGAGCTGGTGCCATAAACATTAGAACTGGAAAAACAGGGAGTAGACTGCCTTATCTCCAGGTACATGGAATTATTAAAACCGTGGAAGGAGCCTGGGGAGGTGGCGCATGCCTGTGATCCCAGCTACTAGGAGCCTGAGGTGGGAGGACCACAAGCTGGAGGCCATCCTGGGTAATTTAGAGAGATGCTGTTTCAAAATAGAATTTTAAAAGTCTGTGGAAGGGAGAAGAAAAGCAAAGGGAGGCAGGAGGTTGGCAGGTCCCTGAGGAAAGGTCCTACAGAAGCCCCTGGCCCCAGGAAGGGCCGACAGAGGACAGGGAGAGGTGACCTGACTCCAGGGCAGAGGGGCTGTATTCCAGCGTGCTCAGGCAGGAAGGCCCAGCTGGGCGGTGGGAGCATTAGTCCAAAGCAGGCGCTGCCAGTGTTTTCCTTGTTGGTTTGTTTGTGTTTGGTCCTGGGGATTGAACCCAGGGGTACTGGCCTTGAATTTGTGATACTCATGGCACTGTTTTTTTTTTCGGGGGGCGGGAGGTACTGGCAATTTAACTCAGGGGCACTTTACCACTGCGCTATATCCTCAGCCTCCCCACCTTTTTTTTCTTTATCTTGAGATAGGGTCTCCCTAAGTTGCTTAGAGAGACTTACTAAATTGCTGAGGCTGACCTCAAACTTGACATCCTCCTGTCTCGGCCTCCCAAATTGCTGGGATTACAGGCGTGCGCCCCCATGCCAGGCCTGTGTCCCCTATAAGGTGGGTTAGAATGGATCCGTCCTCAGCCCACATAGCAGGCAGCCCTTATGCACCCAAGCAGCCTTATGCACCCAAGCACTCTGTTCTTGGTTCAGGCTCAGAAACCAGGCCAGATCTTGTCACCAGGCAGGCCTGTGAACATGGGGTTGGGGGGCTGCCTAAACAAAACTAATGTTTCATAGCTAGGGAAGCAGCAGTTTATGGGCTGTTGGCAGCTTCCAGGACTTGGTTGAGGCAGAAGTCATCTCGGAGAGGATTTTCTTTGTTTTGTAGCAGTACCTTCACATAAGTATAAAGGTTAAGAGGTCGTGGTGAAATAAGTCCTACTCTGGAAGACAAAGGCCTGTCTACCACCCTTGATAATGCAGTGTTGGTCTCAGAGAAGAGAGGGTCAGTTTACAAAGAGGCCAGGAATATTCTGGTGGAGCTCAGGGATGCTGAAACAGTTGATTAGAGAGAATAAGAGACACCAACAGGAGTCTGCCTCCAGAAAGACAGCACTGGTCAGTGGCTAGGGACAATCAGGAACTCTGATGGTATGAGGATTGCCTGATTCTGCCACCACAAAACTTCTTTAGCTGCTCTTCAAAGAAACCTGGCTTTGAGAACAGGGATGGGAACAGGAACTTCCAGATCAGAGGGTCCTGACCCTGCTTCATGTTAGAATCAGCAGAGGAGCATCTGGGAATGTGGGTGTCGCAGCCCTTGCACAACTATTTGTACACTGACGTTCATAGCAGCATTCTGCACAACACTCATAAGTTGGAAATAACCTAAATGTCCATCAGGGGAATGCATGAATGAGCAACATGCTATATGCACATAAGGAATGATCATCTATCCTAATTTTATCTGTCTAGGTGGCCTAGTTGAACTCTGCCTGGCCTTAAACTTATTTGTCTTTGAGGACAGGGTGCCTGAGGGCCAGAAGTCTCTCTTGCGTTGGGCTAGCCAAAACCAGTGAGAGCAACAGGAAGACAACCACTTAGCTTCAAACCCTACCTGCATGCTAAATGACACCCCACATATACCCAGCACCATGACAGTTAACAAAAGAGGTGGCATCCAAGTTCCCAGAAAATGTCCACCCATTCCCAGAAAAGACATAGACATCCCATTGCTTTTATTAGCCTCCCCCTCCCCCTCATTTCTTTAACCCCGTACCCATGAGCTCCGGACCCTCACCCTGCAACAGGTTAAACTTTTCTCTCTGCTTCTTTTCTTGGCCAAGAATAAAGCTTCCTTCACTGATTAATCAGCCCTCAGTCTTAATATTGGTTTTATAATTCTGAGAGGGGGGAAAAAGTTCCAAGTCTGGAGTCAAAATTTGGTAACAGAATATTATTCAGCCTTAAAAAGAAAGGAAATTCTGATACACACTACAACACAGATGAACTTCGAAGACAGTACACATAGTGAACTAAACCAGGGCTGGGGCCCAGGAAAATGATGCCCCTGAATGTGATGCTTTGGCAGCCTGAACCCCATGCCACTCCCTAGGAATCTCACCAACCAGGGAAGATTAACTGTATCCCACAAGAGAGGGGCACACTGCACCCAGGCTGACTTTGTTCTGTACTGTCACCTATTGGGGTGGGCTGCTCCCAGACTATTTTGTAATCACATTAGAGACTTATTTGCATAACAAGACATTTATTACAAAACAATTCCTTCCCCAACCCTGGCATAATTTGTGTCACCAGCCTGCCCCCAGAAGCCACCGCTCCTATTCTTTTCTGCAGCTCAGGATGCTATAAAAACTTCAATCACCCAGCCCTTCTCCCAGTCTCTTTGTCAGACTCCTGTGCATAAGCATGTGATCAAAAGTGCTTTCTTGTGTTAGTCTGTCTCCTGTCTATGTTGTAGACTTGATTATGGAAACTTCAGAGGGTTACAGAGAAACTTGCTTGCCCTACACCAGACGCAACAGGATGAATACTGTATAGTCAAGTTCAGAGACTGAAGTAGGAAGGATGGAAAGTTATTGTTTAATGGGTATAGAGTTTTGGTTTGGGGAGATAGAAAATCTCTGTACATGGATGGTGGCGATGGTTACAAAATAACATCAATGCACTTAATGCCCCTGAATTGTACACTTAAAATGGTTAAAATGGGGCCAGGAGTGTAGCTCAGTGGTGGTACACTTGTCTAGCATGCAAATCCCCTGGCCTAGTCCATATTATCGTCCTGACATTCTTTGTGTGTGTGTGTGTGTGTGTGTGTGTGTGTGTGATTAACAGACATATAACATAAATAAAATTTACAATTTTAACCCATTGTTTAAATTGTTGTGTTTTTTATTTTTATTTTTTTGTTTTTGTTTGCTTTTTTGGTTTTTTGCTGGAAACTCTTGTTCCTGATCCGATGGGCCCTGATGTTACTCCTACAGAAGAGGGTCAGATTATGTGACCCCAAAATATGCCACTTGGCATAAGTATTATTTTGAGCTGAAGACAACTGAGAAGGAGCAGATGCAAGAAAAGCTCTCTGGGTATTTGCGTAGTAGCAGGACACAAGTTTGTTAATCACTGGATACAACTGGACCCTGGTCAGCCCAGGAGGACACCAGAGGGAGTTGCAAAACAAACCTCACTCTCCATCCTCCCGTCCCTCAGTGCCCCACGTATTTGTCTTTCCACACTTTGCTGCTCTAGGAACTCTAAATCCTTTTCATTTGTCTTGCCACTTCTCTACAAATTTACGTGCCTTTGTTAATATGCCACGTAGGCCTATATTGTTTGTTTTTGTAGTATGATTAAAGTTGGGGTGCTCTACCCTGGAGCCACTTCCCCAGCTCTTTTTATTTTTTATTTTGAGACAGAGTATCACTAAGTTGCCCCAACCGGCCTTAAACTTGTGATCCTCCTGCCTCAGGCTCCTGAATCATTGGGATTATAGGTGTGAGCCACCATGCCTCGTTGAAAACCCAGGTTCTAACCATCCCTTGAGTTACTCATCGAGGGTTCCCATGTGAAAACAGGATGCACATGTTAAGAGACTTCTGTTTGTTTTTCTTCTGTTGTTCTGTCTTTTGTCACTCTAATGTACAGGCTCACTGCCAAAGACCCTTAGATGGGTAGAGGAAAAAATGTGTTTTCCTTTTATATAGAAAGGCAACCAAGAGCCTTGGTGGAAGTAGTAGTGACCTGGGTAGATACATATGCAAAAAAATTCACCAGGCTACATGCTTGCAATTGGTAAGTATTGCTGCATCAACGTTATACCTGGATTTAAAAATACTCCTGTCCAAGTTTATCCCCGAGAGACTATAGATGTAAATGGCCTGGATGGGGCTGAAGTGGCATTGTTTCTAAAGCTCCCCTGTTGGTTCTAATATGTGGTCAGCATTAAGAAACACATGTGGGCGTTCCCAGCAATCCTCCTGGCGGCCAGACAGTTACCAGTCAATGCTTGGCCTCTGAAAGCAAGACCAACTTTTGTGGTCTAAGTGAACCCCAGGGATCATAGGGTGGGGGAAAGGACCCCATGTCCTTCCAAGACTCCCTTCCTACTCCTTCTATAAAGTTCCACTTTGCAAAGCCACCCCGCAGGCCACACAACCCAACAGCTGATAACCTGTCATACTCCGCCTAGACAGCAGAACCCAAGCAGCAAGGGCCTCCCATGGCGAAAGCCTGAAGTCCAAGGTTTTAGCTCCAGAGGCCTCTGCCAGAGCATCACCATGGGGTAAGCAGGGAGCCAGGGGTTTACAACTGCAGGAAATTGCCTGCAGGAATCCAGGACCCAGAGCTTCAGCTTGGCATCTAGACACATAAACCACTGGTGCAGAAATGTCAGGAAAGGGGTCCATGCGCCGCAGGTAGTGGGCGACACTGATGATTCCAGCCACCCCAGGGAAGTATGAGCCAGAGGATTTTGGCTGGGGAGCCCTGAGTAAACACAGTGTAAAAGCTCTGTGACGATGGTCTGGGGAGTTGTTGGAATGAGTATTTATGGCTGTATTTGTCATTGAACTTGGCCAGAAGGCTTCAGAAATGAAAGTTTTTTGGCACCAGAAGCCTTGCACCAACCAGCTATCTCTAAATTAAGTAGTGAGCAGCCAGGCTCTGAGTTACTGGACACTAATTCACACCTTAGTGTGAGAATTCAAGCATCTTAAAACGAGTTCTCACTATTAGACATTTTAAAATATCTAATGAATACTAATGAAGAAAGGGGAAAAAAAGGAAAGATGTCTACTCGTCCTGTTTAATGGCAGAAAGAGAGTGTGGAGATCATCCACAGGGCAGCCTAGGGCACAGCACCCCTTTTATTTTTCTAGTGCTTGGGACTGAACCCAGGGCTTTGTACATGCTAAGCAGACACTCTTCCACTTGAGCTACATCTCCAGCCTCTCCCATTCTCCGGCCTTTTTAGATGTATTTTATTATGAGACAAGTTCTTCCTAAGTTGCCCAGAATGGCCTCAAACTTGTGATCATCCTGCCTTGGCCTCCCAAGTTGCTGGGAATACAGGCCTTCCTCCCCCTTCTTAAAGGTCAGAGCCACCCCAAACCATTTCCATTTTCCTGAACAATGCCCCAAAGTCTCCTAAGCAGCTAGGATTCAGTTGAGACACCACCAAAACTGCCCTTGAGTTGCTCAATCTTTACCTCAGACCCCTTGGGCCAAACCTCACCGTCCTCCTTGGGCTGATTGTCTCTCTGCCAGGCAAAGCCCAGACAAGAGTAGCTCTAGTTGGATTCATCTGGACTGAAACAGAGACACCCAGCTGACTCACCACGCCACACAGTGGGGTGGCTGGGCCCAGGGAACAAGGTAAGACAGTTAATAGGTAAAGTCAAGAGATGTAGCTCAGTGGTAGAGCACTTGCCTAGCATGCTCAATGGCCTGGGTTCAACCCCCAGCCCTGCCAAAAAGAAAAAACAACAACAACAAAAAAAAAAACTTTTAAAATGTGAGATCATGTCTTCCATAGAAATATTTTTAAAAGAGTATGTATTAAAGAATTTTTTTGCTCAAGTAATACGATAGAACCAGACAGCTAGATCTGATAGCCGACTCAAAGGAAAAAGCAATGCAAATATATGTGAAATAAAGGAATGTTGAGATGAATTGGAAATGGCAGAATAAAAAAAAATTTTTTCTCCCCCGCAAAGCAGGTAGGGGATAGGAAGAAGTCAAATCTCTACCAGACAGAACAGAATTTACGCATTTGTCAATTAACTACCATTTTTAGAGTTGCAAAATAACTTAAAAACAACTCAACAGGGCAGGAGGATCACAAGTTCAAAGGCAGCCTCAACAACTTAGTGAGGAACGAAGCATTCCAGGGAATAAGAAACAGGGCTAGCAAGGTAGCTTTGTGATTAAGCCCTTGCCTAGCATGCATGAGGGCCTGAGTTCAATCCCCAGTACCACAAAAAAGCACAAAGAAACCCAACTGAACAGCTGGGCACAATAGCACACATCTATAATCCCAGCTACTCAGGAGGGTAAGGCAGGAGAATCATAAGTTCTAGACCAGGCTCGGCAATTTAGTAAGACCCTGTCTCAAAATAAAATGTTTTTGTTGTTGTTGTTTGTTTGTTTTGTTTGTTTAAAAGGGCTAGAGATATAGCTCAGTGATAGAGTGCTTGCCTAGCATTCCCAAAGCCATGGGTTCAATTGCTAGTACCAAAAACCAAAACCAAACCAAAACAAAAAGTCCCTGAACAACTGAGGATGGTGGCACATGCCTGTTGTCACAGTTACTAAGGAGGCTGAGGTGAGAGAATCAGGAGCTCAGGAGTTTGAGACAACCTGGGCAAGTTTCAAAAATGATAACAGCAAAAACTGAACAGGACCAGAATCTCGTGATCTCTTGACCCTGAAGAGTATGCTACAGAAGACACACAGTTTTCCACTGAAACACATATTTTTTTCTACCTAATGTTCCTTTTTTTTTGGTACTGGGGATTGAACCCAGGGGTGCTTAACCACTAAACCATCTCCAGGCACCCCCTCTTTTGAGACTGGATCTGAAAGGAAAGCGAGGAACCCAGAGATGGGCGAGCAAGAAATGAAAGACAGAGATCAGGCAGAGATACACACGAGAGTTTGTCAGAACTAACAAATAAAGGCCATCTCTCCATAGATGGAGAGAGGCAAGACAGGCTTGGGGATCAGGACTTTATGCGGCAGGCTCAGGTCCTAATGCGGGTGGTTAAAGGTGAGGTTGGTATGAGGGAGTGATGAGCCTTTCCCAGAAATGTCCTTGGGCAGGAAAGTGAGATTTTTCTTAAAATGGTGGCTGTCACTTTAGATGGCTGTCCAGATGTGAAGCAAGGACCTTACAGGGTCTCGCTAAGTTGCTTAGTGCCTCACTAAGTTGTTGAGGCTGCCTTTGAACTTGTGATCCTCCTGTCTCAGCCTCCTGAGCCTGTGCCACCACACCTGGCTCTACCTAAAGTTATCTCTCTTTCTTCCTTCCTTTCTCTCTCTCTCTCTCTCTCTCTCTCTCTCTCTCTCTCTCTCTCAAGAGGAAGAGGTTTATTTGGGACTCACAAAGACAGCTGATTCTGTTGCTTTGGGCCGCAGGTGAGGCAGAACAACATCATGGCAGAAAGGTGTGGAGGAGGAAAACAGCTCAGGACATGGAAGCAGGAAACAGAGAACTCTACCCAGAGTTCTTAACCAAAGGGAGACCCTCTTCATTTGATTGATGCTTCCTTAATTATGGCTCCTTTGATCATACACCATACTGCTGCTCCACCAAACCTCCACACGGCCAGGAAGATGAGGAGATGAAACTCACCTGACTATAGGTGTAGGAAGGGCTGGGCCTGGGCTTCTCTGTGCCACTCATCCCTAACTACAGCAGGAACAACCCAGCCCATATCAAGTGTCACCTTGCCCTCTAGCTCTCTTGGTCTCTTTATTGAAATAATGGTCCTGACAATGTTCTCTAAGGCTTTTTTAGCTCTAAATCTCTAGCATTCCAGGGAATAAGAAACTGATGTGAATTAATCTTAACCTGGCCCAGGATTTATAGCAAATAAATAGCTCACAGGTCACAACCATCTGTGGCCCCAGCATGTCAGGCCTTGCCCAGGGGTAAATGGTAAGTAAGACACGATCTTCAGGACTTTTTCTTTGGCTTTCTTTCCCACCGCCACCTCTCATCAGCACCCCAACCATAACAGGGCACCAAGAAGTACTAGCTGGTGAGCTGATCTCAGGGACCTAGGTCTCTCCTTAAGGGGCGCGCACAGTGGGGCCTCCGGGGCCTGGCAGAGATGCTGCCAGGCCCTGCAGGAAAAGGATGAGTCATGCTGGGGGCGGGGCTCCACTGGGCAAGAGGCCCAGGGAGTAATTAACATGACAATCCTCCCAAGGGCCTGAGGCCAGGAGATGGGGCCTCGGAGGGGGCACCCTAACTGCCTGTGCCCTCCTGACTTCTGTTCCTGTCTCTTTCCATTTAGATCAGGAGTCTCCTGGCCCCAAAAGTAGGAGCAAGAGGAGTCAAAAAAAAAAAAAAAGAGAGAGAGAGAGGAGTAAGAAGAATTCAATTTCCAGTCATTTCAGTCTTAAATTCTTCTGAGTCTGCCAGAAAAATGCTAATGAAAGACCAATTGTGTAGCCATGTGTTTTCTTCGGACATCTGCCCAGGCAGGGAACTGGATGGCCCAGAAGTCAGGTCACCAGCTCTACCCTATGGCAACACCTTTTGCTCGCTACTGACCCCTCCTGGAGTGATGGGGACAATGGACTGAGAGAAAGAAACTGGTCCTCGGTTCCTAAACCAGCACCTGTCCTTGGAAGATGGATCCTGCCTAAACCTTAGGCCACAGGCAAAGAGGATCAAACCTCAGGAATTCCCTTTCCTCCAAGAGGCCCCAAACCTTTTCACACTGGAATTTTCTTTTATTTGAATCTCCTTAACATTTTGTCTTGTAGAGAATGGGGGGTTGGGTACTGAGACCTTCAGGAGGTTGAAATGAACATAGGATTTGGCAAACAGGAGTAAAGTGTGGCAGAAAATGGAAATCATATATCCATAAGAGCCAGTGAACACACAGTTTTAGGGTGCTTTCTCCAGCGGCCTCACCATCTCAGGGCGGGGTCACCCAGCATACTGTCCTGGGACGGTTCCAGTGTTGGCACTGAACATCTGGAACCGCAGGAAACTTCTCCATCTCCGACAAACCTGGACAGCAGTTTATTACTCTGACTTGATGATAGGAGTGGCAAAAGCGCCTTGGATTGACCCATGCGGGGAGGGAGGGAGTGAAAATTGGAGGGTCCTGGCAAGAGAGGGGGCAAGGTCAACCCATATGCAAGGACTCTGTGTTGACATAAAGCTGATAAGAACAGGAAGCAGTAATAACTGGAGAAATGGGAAGAGTCGTGGAACTAGAGTTTCCAGTGAGTTCACTATAAGTGAGTTGACTAGAAAAAAAGAATTTCGAGATCTGGTAAGAAAGCAGTGAGGAAGCTTTGGTCTGCAAGGAACAAAACCCTGACTCAAACTAGCCTAAAAAGTACAAGACTGTTTCGTTGGGTAACAGGAAGGGCAGGTTTCGGATGGTTGATTCAGAGGCTCAACAGTATAATTAGAGAATCAAGTTCTTCTCACCACTCTGTTTGGCTACCTTCACTGTTGACTTCATCCTTAGACTAATGGCAAAATCACCACCTCCAGACACGACAATGTCCAGAGTAAGAAGAAAGACTGTCTCTCTTCATCACAGGAGGTGTCTCCATAGAAGGGTTCAAGGAGTTCTCTGGAGAGAAGTGGGAAATTGACTCAAGACCAGTGGTCTTCTTGGCATCTGTGACAGAAAAGAATTTCAGGATGTGCCAGTCAGAGGCACAGACACAGGCCTATTTAGGAAAGTAGATATATATTCAAGGGAGAATGGGGACTATCTCAAGAGAGAGAGAGAGATCTTTACAGGTAAAGTCAGGAAAACACATTCAAGAGAGAATGTGGGCCATCTTGAGAGTGAGAGACACATTTTTGGTTTCCCTGCTCTTTTTTTAAAGGAAACTTGGTGAGCAGTGGTTATGGGAAGGTATGAAGGAATAATATGAGTTTGGTGATCTTAGGATGATTTCTGGTGGTCTGGTCCGTCTCAGGATTCTCAGGTCGACATGGTCTTCATTATCTGGTCAATAGTACTGGAAAGTCCTCTCAATTATAGGTTTCTCAAGATATCTTTCTATCTTTGTTTAATCTATTCATGGGGGGCAATAGTTAATAGCATGCAGGCAGAATTACAGATTTCTCAGGAATTTGGGGATAACAGGTTTAGGGAGTAAAATGCCTGGAAAGTATGCAGAACTTCTGAATTTAAAAAAAAGAATTATTTCTTTTAGGATTACATCTCCTTTCTACTGTGTGTGTGTGTGTGTGTGTGTGTGTGTGTGTGTGGTGCTGGGACTGAACCCTGGGCCTCACATATGCTAGGCAAGTTACCACTGAGCTACATCCTGAGTCCTGGACCTATTTCTTATTCCTTCTATCCTATCTCATTTTGATGAGTTTCTCTTACAACCAAGGACATTTTTCTCAGAACCCCCCTATGGGGAAGCCCTTCATTCTCATTGGTCAAGAGGGGTCACATGCTCAATATAGACCCAAGCAATGGCAAGACAAACTTCATGCTGAGCAGGTTTGTAGTCCAACACATGGCTACACCGGGAGAAGTAAATCTTAACAAAACTGGAGCTCTGTTAGGAAGAAAGAAGGGAGAATAATTTCTGGGTGTAAAGTCAAGTGTCCATCAGGAGCAGCTGTAGGCAAGAGGGATTTAAACACGAAAACAATTCAATTTAGTTTTTCATCTGAATTTTCACTGATCCATTCTGCCTATGGAATATATTACATACTCATTATCTTTAACCAATATATCACTATTTTAGAACCTGCCTTTAGAATGCTTCTCCTCCTTCCCCATCTGTCAGGGCCTGGCCCAAACCCAATCATTTAGTCTATAACCACATCTTATGAGTGCTTGGAAGAAATTTCAGGATGACCCAGTCCAGGTTATCTTTCTTTGGAGAGCTCTCTGTGTCAACCTAGTTCCTTGAGAGTGGTCCTGCTCTACACCTCTCAGAACTCTTTTCAGTTCCAATACAATGGTTGATACACAACAGATGCTCACTAATGACTTATCAACCGGCAGAAAGTAGTGCTCACAGGCTGAGGAAAGAGTGTAACATGGCCTTTTTGAATCTGTAACCAGCTAAGCCTAGAGAAAGGTTGTCGGGAGGAGAGGCTGGTTCTGAACCCAGGAGGCATGCATGGCTAGGTACCCTGAGGTGTTGGGATGGCAAGAGGAGCATAGAAATGTCACCCCTCAAGTTAAATGACAGGCATAGATTATAATTCGCTGTTTTGAGATAAACTTTTAATATCACCTTGGCTAGGTAAGTGGCGCCATCACCATCTCTATCACTACCAGTCCTTAAGGTTGGGATCCCTGTTAGGCGAAAGAAACAAGCAAAAGCCCTTTTGGATGGCACAGAGATCTCCCTGTACCAGGAGGGTAAGGACATGGGCAGGAAAGGTTTGTTCTTTTTTGTTTGTTACAGTCCTGGGGATTGAACCCAGGGCATCACACATGCCAAGCAAGTGCTCTACCATTGAGCTACATACCCAGCCCAGAGACGGTCATTTTATTCTTTAATGGCTACTAGCATCCAGAGGTCTAAATTTCTCCAAAAGAGCCTGAAAAATTTCAAAGAGTCTGCATCCACTCTGATCTGTGTGAGGGAAAACAGATTTTTGTTTCTGTTGCTTTTTGCAGTACTAGGGATTGAACCCAGGGCCTCCCGTACCTGCTCGGTAAGCACTCTCCACTGAGCCACACCCTGAACACATTTTCTTTTAAGTTATGATCTCTGCTAAATTACCCAAGCTGAACTTGAATTTGTAATCCTCTTGCCTCAGCTTCCTGACTTTCTGGGATAACAGGCTGATGCCACCACACTGGGTTTTGATAGATTTCTTTCTTTTGGGGGGGGCGGGCACCCGGAATTGAACCCAGGGGCACTTAACCATTGAGCCACATCCCCAGCCCTTTTTTATATTTTATTTAGAGACAGGGTCTCACTGAGTTGCTTAGTGCCTCTCTAAGTTGCTGAGGCTGGCTTTGAACTCTCATCTCGATCCTCCTGCTTCAGCCTCCGGAGCAGCTGGGATTACAGGTGTGTATCCCTCAGACAGATTTCTTTTTAGTGATTAGCAGTTCCAGCTAGCCTGTTTGTTTGATTCAAACAGTTAGCAAACAAGGTTCTACTAACTGTGGGCCAGCAGAAGCAGCCCAAGAGAGATTCCCAATTTTAAGTCATTATGGGATGTTGAGGCTGAGGTTAACTAACACCTGCAACACTTAGCAAAGGCTGTGATGGAAATTATTTGTGTGGCTCAGATTGCCTGGGCTTCCCACTATGATCCCCCTCCAAATTCTACTCATACTTCAACACCAGGACTACAGGGGTGGCTCGAAATTAAGGACGAAACAATCAGAATCCCTCCCTGAGATTGTTTCCCTAGAAAGCCAGTAGCCGGGAAAGACCAAGCCACTTTTCCTGGTTACCAGGTTGTAAGGGGGGAGGACTCCAGGAGTGTCCCAAAGCCATGTTCCAGTCTTAGGGGACAGCCAGCTTGAGAGAAGGAAATTAACAGAAAGAAAAAATCAGGCTGGAGAGAGCCAGACAGAGAGGGACAGACAGATGGAGTTTAAGACCCTGGTCTGCCAGGGCTTCCCATTCCAGCTCTAGCTTGGAACTTTCCACAGATGGGATAGTACAATGCCTCTTCTTTCTTTTTAGCCGGGGTCATTCAGTTCCCCACCCTGTGTAGTCAAGCATACAGTGCTTGCTCAGCCAGGGCTGAGGTCATACAGGAGGGTGGCCTTGAAGGATGGAGAGGGGACAGGGGTGCTAGGTGAGGAGGACCTAAGAGACGTCTCTAGATACACAGCAGCCAGACCGGCCAGGAGCTGAGGCTGGGAGGGCAAATGTGAAGGTTGGAGCCAACTGGGCAGGGTGCCCTGAGTGAGCCCTCCCTCTGGGGGGTCCCTAAGAGGGGAATCTGGGCCTCTCTTCCATGAGGCAGCCTAACCTCAGGGCTGAGCGGAGCCCACAGCAGAACTTTAGAAAGCGCACTTGGATTACACCACAGCTGGCCAGGGATGCCATCCTGTGGCTGGCTTGATTTCATGTTTCTGTTTTGTCCCCACCCCCTCCAACCTGTTCTAATCTTTCCAGTTTTTTCTCACCCTCAGCTTTTCTGATTCTGTGCCTTTATTATGTTCAAGACCCTCCCCCTGGGAAGAAGTGGCCGCTAAAGGACTCTAAATCTCTATTTCCCAGAATCTTTATTTGACACGGGCAGCAGCTTCTGAAGTTCAAACCAGGTAAAGGCAGGGGCTCTGGATGCTCTCCGGCAACCCCGACTTACATCCCAGAAGAGGCCCCCCGCGTGGCCAGCTGCATCCTGGTGGTTTTCACTGGGCAATGTTTGCATCCAAGTCCTGCTTGCCAGGGCAGGGATCTGCCCTGGCCTGAGCCGCCCCTCCTCTCTGTCCCTGCCCCACCCAACCTCTGGCGCTTCCTGCCCTCACTCCTTCCTGCTGCACCAAGGTGGAGCTGAGCCACCCTCCTCCACTCGTCCTCTGTGACTCAGTGGAAGCTGGTGGCCACTTCCCCCCTCCACCCACCCACACGCACATTCCAATGGCCAGCTCATTCACTTCTCGGCACTCCATCCCCCAACCCCCAGGCCTCTGCCTGGAGTAAATAGTCATCTCTTTATGGGGCTGTTTACGACCAGAGCCAGCCCAGTATGGGAAGGGGTCACGTGGATCTTACCCTCTGAGCACACTTCTTTCTCTCCACCACCAATAACTGACCTCTGTGGATCCTTCCTTCTG
The DNA here is from genome assembly GCF_001458135.2 of Marmota marmota marmota. Lineage (NCBI taxonomy): Eukaryota > Metazoa > Chordata > Mammalia > Rodentia > Sciuridae > Marmota > Marmota marmota. The sequence continues at coordinate 7,989,107 of NW_025999977.1, read as the reverse complement.
ACCCCTGGCTGACCTGGGGCATTTTGTTTTAAGGAACTAGAGCTACCCCTTCAGGGGAAGGTGTTGGGCCCAGCACAGCGCTAACTCAATACATGTTTCAATAACAGAGCTTTTAAAAATGATTAATAGGTTGAAGGTGTGGCTCCTGATAGAGCACTTGCCTGGCATGCATGAGGCCCTGGGTTCCATCCCTAGCACCACCGAATTAAAAACACTAATAAATGGAGGGGCTGGGAGGTGGCTCAGCAGTAGAGCACTCACCTTGCACGTGCAAGGCCCTGGGTTTGATCCTCAGCAACACATCAAAAGAAATAAATAAAACAAAGGTATTGTGTTCAATTACAACTAAAAAATAAATTTAAAAAAATTGATAAATGAAGAGTAATTTAGGAGACCCCTAGGCTTCCGCAGCACCTGAGAAATCCTACCATCTAGGTAAATCCTCCTTCCAGGCACACATGGGAAGTCGGGTGGTTAAAATGGAATCAGTGACATCGGGGTTTAAAGCCCCAGCTCTGCCACTTGGAGATGTGAAGCATGTTTTATGGAAAGGAATGGAGATTCCTTACTGGTATGCGGGGGATGATGGCTCCATATTTCATCAAGTCCAGGATGTACTTTTTCACACTTTAATAACTCTGAAGTCAGGATATGTCTCACAATGGATGTGGGAGTGGGAGACTGTATTACTGTGTGCTGCAGTGCCCCAACAGTGTGTCTCTATAGGAGGAGCCCACACCCTACCCTGCTGAGCCCAGGGTGCCATGTCACTTGTTGTGGCCAATGGCATGTGAAGGAAGATGACATACATCATATCTGGGCTGAAGTTTTAAAAGTCAACGGCAGCAGCCAGGTGCCACGGCACACACCTGAAATCCCAGTGTTCGGGAGGCTGAGGCAGGAGGATCGCATGTTCAAAGCCAGCCTCAGGAAAAGTGAGGTACTTAGCAATTCAGTGACACCCTATCTCTAAATAAAATATAAAATAGAGCTGGAGATGTGGCTTAGTAGTCGAGTGTTCCTGAGTTCAATCCCTGGTACCAAAAAAAAAAAAAAAAAGAAAGAAAAAAAAAAAGAAAAGAAAAGAAAAAAAGAAAGAAAAAAGTAAGAAAAGAAGAAGTCAACTTGGTTCTCCTCATGCTCTTTTTCATCTACCCCAAGACCAGCAAAGTTCCATATGAGGCTATTTCATGGGCCTGGATCCCACAGGACAGATGATATGGAATGGAGCTACAGCCATTAGTCATTTAAAAAGAGAGAAGCATAAACCTTTCTCCTTTCAGCCATTGTGATTTGGGCTGTTTTGACAGCACAGTCTAGCATATCCTGCCTGGTACTGTGTCTTCCAGTTAATTGACAGATTTTTTTTTTCTTTCTTAGTAATTCATAATTGATGGTATTGTTGTTTCAGTGAAATAAGGTTACCTCTCACAGACTGAATGAGCTAATTCATGTAAATCACTTAGCACAAGGCCTTGCCTACAGTAAGTGATTGATTCATGTTGGCCATTGTTACATTTTCTAACTTTCTGGATATAGCCAGTGGTATTGGTCAGTTTTCCTTTACTGTAACATATGTCACATAAATCAACTTAAAAAGAGAAAAGGTTTATTTTGGCTCCGTCCATTAATTGGTCACATTGCTCGAGGCCTATGGCAGAAGAGTATGTCATGTGGGAGTACATGGGGTGACATCTGGGTTAAAGCCCTAGCTCTGCCACTCAGAGATGTAAAACACATTTTCTGGAAAGGAATGAAGATTCCTTATCTGTACACTAAGGATGATAACTCCATATTTCATCAATTTCAGGATGTACTGTTTACCTCATGGAGGGGAGCCAAAAAGAGAAAAAGGAAGGGGTAGGATCCTATTATACCCTTTGAGAGAAGATTTCCAATGACCAGAAGACCTCCCACTGGGCCCTACCTCTTAAAGGTTCTGCCACCTCTCAGTAGCACCAGACTGGGGACTGGACCTTTAACACATGGGCTTTGGGGAGACATTTCAGATCCAAAGGACAGAGTCAGTATTTTTGACACACTTGGAGTGATGACACATAAAGGTAGGAGGCCCCTCAGATCCCTTAGGGAATGAAAAGGTTTATATATAAGTTCAAGTGAATAAAAACGTGGCCTGTTGCTTGCTATTGAAAGCTCTTTGAGGGTGTGGGTTTTTCCAATGCCCTTCCTAAAAAACAGCCATTGAAAAAGCCACTGTTTGGGTACATAACTAAGTTAGAATAAGAATGCTGAGGTTTTTATTCTTATTCATTGACAGTTAATTAGCTGGGAAATGAGGGGGATGGGGAAACTACTCAAGTGTGACATGGCAAGTTTTTGGTGCATCAGAATAAAGAAACTCCATACGTTTAAAGTAAAAAAGAAACACCTTGAATTTTTGCAGAATTAGGCAGGGACCCAGATCCTGGTCCGGACAGACCGTACTTCTGGCTAATTCTTGACCTTTTATGTTATACCACGATGCTCTGGAACATTTCTCTTGAGAAATTGGGTAGTCAGCCTGCAGATTCCAATGCAAGAAGAGGGTTGCCTACCGGGCTGAGCCTAAGCACAGTCGGGAGGGCAGGTGTCTGTCTCTGGTTCTCCACGACATTTCCCATCCCTTTAGCATCCTCTCCCCTAAAACTCACAAACTCACACTACCCGCCTGTGCCTGTCTCTTTCTACCCTTCCTCCACTCAGGAAAATAACCAAAGGAATTTATCCTTAGGTATTAGTGATATATGCATTCCTTCTACTGGAGCATTTATATTTTTAAAAAGGGAAACTAGAAAGTGAAAAGGAGATTACAGGACAGCATGAAGGTTATGTTAGGATCTGTTAATTGCAAGAAACAGAAACTTAAACTGGCTTAAGTAAAAAAAAAAAAAAGAAATAAAGGAGGAGGGCTTATTATTAAGCAACCGGAATTGGCATGCTTACAGATAGCGTGTACAGTGTGGCCACAGGGAACCAAGAAGTCCCGGGCAGCTACTCTCTCCAGCTCTTTCCCACTCTCTGGAGTTCCATGGGCTTTCATCCTGCTTGATCTACCCCAGTCTTTCTCTAGCAGTTGGCTTCCTTCACTCTATGGTCAGCTTGCCCATGGCCCCATAATGTGGCTGCTCCCAAATCCCAAATGGTGGCCCAAATACCTCGTGACTATGTGACTTTTTGCTTCCTTTATTTATTTATTTATTTATTTTTTTGCCGGGGAGGAGGTGGGGAGAGTACTGGAGACTGAACCCAGGGCTGCTCTATCACTGAGCTACATTCTTGACCCTTTTTATTTTTTATTTTGAGAGACAGAGTCTCACTAAGTTGCTGAGGCTAGCCTCAAAACTTGCAATCCTCCTGCCTCAGCCCCCTGAGTTTCTGGGATTATGGGAGTGCACCACACACCTGGCTGTGAATTTCTGTTTCAAGCCCAGCACCAACTAACTAGAGTTTCTATAACCTCTAACCCCGGAGGCCAACTTCCTCCCCATGGGGCTCCTCTTCTGATTTTTCAGTCCTGCCTTCTTCTGGCTCTTCTGCCTCCTCTCCCTTCCCAGCCTCCAAGAAAGAAATTTGTAGTTTAAAAAGTTAAAAAAAATAAAGGAGGAGGGCTTATTATTAAGCAACCAGAATTGGCACCTCCCTTTCTCTACTTAGCAAACTCCTGTCTTTCCTTCAATACCCTGGTCCAAACCTCCTCCCGGTGAAGGCTTCCTTAGGGGCCTTCTGTGCATGGATGCCAAGCACACAGCCTGGCATGAACTAGGTGTTTGGTATGAGGCAGTTGCAAAGCAGTATAGCATAATGGGTTACAGCATTAATTCCCGTGCTGCCCCACCCTGGGTTCAAAGTCAGGCTCTGCTGTCTACTACAAGTTCACCTCTCTATGCCCCAGTTTCCTCTCCTTAAAAAAAAAAAAAAAAAAAAAAAAAAAAAAAAA
>NW_025999977.1:7956333-7985150 GCF_001458135.2 Marmota marmota marmota | reverse complement strand
TTCTTCTTTTTTTTTTTTTTTTTGTCCTGATAGGGACAGTTGAATTACATTATGAAGAAATGAGGCTCAGAAAAAGGAAAATGTTTTCCCCAGCCAGGGTGACACACAAATTGATTAGAAAAGTGAAGACTAGGACACTGACCCATTTATTTTTATTTTTGCTACAAGGGATTGAACTCAGTCAGGGACCCTTTACCATTGAGCTACATCTTCCTTTGTTTAAAATTTATTTTTAATTTATTTTTTTATTTTGAGACAGGTTCTCACTAAATTGCTTAAGTCTCACTAAGGTTGAACCTGTGATCCTCCTTCCTCAGCCTCCTGAGTCTCTGGGATTACAGGTATGCACCATTGCACTCAGCTGACCCATTTATTAATACGTATTTGTGGAGGGGCCTGGAGTATGGCTGAAGGGTCAATTGCTTGCCTAACATGCACAAGGCCGTGGGTTCCACCTCTAGCATCTACCCACCCACCCCTACACACACAAAGGATGGCACTCCTCAGTGCCAGGCCCAACTCTGAGTCTGGAGGACTCAGCAGAGCAAGGCAGATAGGGTCTCTGGTCTAATGGGAATGGCAAGCAGTAATCACAGAAGCAAGTAAATATATGCTATATTTCACTGATTCTAAGATGCCTCCTTTTCACATTGAAATCAGGGTGGCGGCATCTTGCGACCAATGATAGGACTTGAAAAGATTTTTTTTCTTTCAAAGTGATATTTATTAACAAATACTGCACCTTACAATTGATGTTGTCTGTGATTTAATCAAATGTAGTAATAAGATACAGGTGACAGCATCCTGACTTCCTTGATCCTGATTTATTTCCTTCCAAACAAGTTTACAATAGAAAGCTCCAGCTTGAAATGGACAATGATCTCTATGATTGACCTGTTCCTGGGGCTTCTTTAGAAATTCCCAGGTCTCTTAGTTGTATTTCAGTGAATCCACTTTTGTTTAAAATCAATAAGTAACTTTCCTGTATTGGTAAGGAATTTGTTTGGCTGCAACTAAAAGAAAACCTAAGCAACCCTGACTTAACGATAATTTTTAAAGCCTTAGGGCTGGTATAGCTGCTCAAATAAGTCACCAGGCCCCTAGGCTACCTCTATCATTTTGATCTACCACCCTCAGATCTTGACTTTAGTCCTCATGGTTACAAAATAGCTGCTATGCTTCTTGCCCTAACATCCCTGATGCAGATAAAAAGAAAGAAAAGGCAAAAGGCACACCAGTCCCTTTTAAGAATAATAATAATAAATAATAGCCAAGGTACTGTGGTGCATGCCCATAATTCCAGCTGCTCTGGAAAGTAAGGAAGTCAGACCAAGAGTTTGTTGTTTGTTTTGATGGTGCTGGGGATTGAACCCAGGGCCTTGTGCATGCTAGGCAAGCACTCTACCAACTGAGCCACATCCCCAGCCCCAGATCAAGAGTTTGAAGCCAAACTGTTGCTAAAGGGAAGTTGCCAAGCATATCACTCTGAAAATGTGACAGAAGGCACTCAGCACGTATGGAGACAGTACCTGGGCTGCTTCATGCTTCTGTTCAAATTCCCAGCCACCTTGAAGACTGGGGTGATCTCAAGGACAATGGCCATGCTACCAGACTCTTACTAATCCCCCTAGATAAGAGAAGTAACCTTTCCAGAGCAGGGCAATGAACCCCTGACTCGTGGAGCAGAGCTTTGGTTCTTCCCAGAGAGACAGAACTGACTCTACTGGAAGACCAGAAGCTCACTGAGAACTGCATTGCTAGATGAGAAGGTCTCCTTAACCAGGTACCAGCATCTTGGGAGCAGGACTCACATCTTGGGCGGTGTCTGGCCAGGAAGGGAAGGAGCCTCTGTAAGGGCTACTGGGGATCAGGCACAGTAACAAAGGGGTTACCCTTTGGCAATATTTCACCAGTCCATTGGTCTTTCTTTCCCAAATATCTTTTCATCTTAAACTTGTCAACTGACCTGTTCATATAATTCCTTTTGGAAATGGTTAAAAAACTGTACACACTCACAGATTATATTGGTACCTATAATAATAGGTCCCAATCCTTCACTGTTCCCTTGTGATCACCCTTTTGAAAATGACCTTGTGGCTGCCCTCCATTCCTTGATTTGGGCTGCCCATGTGACTTCTCTGGCCAGCAGAATGCAGTGGATGTTGTTTGAGCAGTTCTTAGCCTCTTGCCTGCTCTCTCTTGGAACCCACATGAACAGGCCCAGGCGAGCCTGCTGGAAGGATGAGCCAACACAGAGGAGCTGCCCCAGCTGAGGCCATCTGCTAGGTCTGAATGTGTCCCTCAAGTTCAGGTATTGGAAACAGCATCCCCAACATAACAGTATTGGGAGACGGGGCCTAACAAGGTGATTAGGTATTAATGTTGTTTTCAAGTGAGTCGGGGATCATGAGAGTGCATCTGTTATAAAAGCAAGTGTGGCCCTCTCACACTCTCTCGCTTCTGCCCTCTCTTGCCCTTTCACCTTCCACCCGGGTGTAACGCAGCACAAAGGCCCACACAAGGCAAAGATGCCATGATTGGACTTCCCAGCCTCCAGAACAATGAGCCAAATAAATCTCTGTTCTCTCTTTCTAAATTACCCAGTTGCAGGCTTTCCATCATGGCAGCAGAAAGTGGAATAAATAGCATCCTAGAGCAGCCAGACCCCAGCCCACTTAACAGTTGACCTCGGGGCATGTGTGAGCCCAGCCTAAAGAACCACAAATTAGGCTGGGCTGGAATTCAGTGGCAGAATGCTTGCCTAGCAAGTGTGAGGGTTCCATCCTTAGCACCACTTTAAAATAAATAAATAAAATAAAGGCACGCTGTCCATCTACAACTATAAGAAAAATTAAAAAAAAGAAAAAAGCCAAAAATTACAGAATTTTAAGCTAAATAAGAGGTGTTGCTTTAACCATTAAGTTAAATAGAAAGAGCTTACTGGTCGACTTACCATGTGCCACACCTGGACTCTGGCTGGCTACTTTATGGAAGTGTCTTATTTCTTTTCTTTCTTTCTTTCTTTTTTTTTTTTAAAGAGAGAGAGAAAGAGAGAATTTTTTTAAATTTATTTTTTAGTTTTTTCGGTGGACACAACATCTTTGTTTGTATGTGGTGCTGAGGATCGAACCTGGGCCACACGCATGCCAGGCGAGCGCGCTACCGCTTGAGCCACATCCCCAGCCCTGTCTTATTTCTTTTAACGACATTGGTACAGATCAGCATGCTTCAGAGTATGTGTTCAGGGGAGACACAGCCCCCAGCTCACCCCACAGTCTGCTTCTGTCTGTTCCATTCTGATGGAATTTCTATGTAATCAGTTGCTCTAAAGAACTTTCAGACTGACAAGAGAGTTAGGATATTCTGTGAGAACCCCCTAATGTTCTTCAGTCTCTTGTCAATGATATGTGGGGTTGGGAGGTGGCATGCTGGTTAGAATCCACCCAGCTTCCTATTGTGCCAGCATCTTTTTGGGGAGATTTCTTGCTAGTTTTAAGCATATGGAGGTCCTAGAGGTCAGGGATAAGGAGGGATCCTTTAGTGCCACTCACTAGACAGTCTTTGTCCAGCAGGGGAGGAAATATGAGATGTTATATTCTTTCTGTGCAGAAAGAAGTGGGCATAGATGGGAGGTGGTAGCTTAAAACCCTTTGCAGGAGGACATCACCAAAGCAGTGACTATGATAAATGGCACCCTTGTGCCAATAAGGAGCATGTGGCATCAGGTTGAAGGTGCTCCTGCCTAGACAGCCACCCTTCAGCACACATAGCCTCCCACTGAACCTACTGTGGGTTATGGGCAGTTGGTCGCAGTTCCTTGATGTAACATTTAACTGAAAGTCAAGGTGTCTGCCAAAAGATAATAGCTTTCAATGTGAAATTATAAATCATTATGGGTAGTATGATATACAAATTGCAGTAGAAGCATCAGTAGTATTTTACTTTGATTTCATTTTAACTTTCCTTTCCTTGCCAGCTTTATCTAAAGTCACTGTCTGGGACACTTTATTCCCATGCCACATACCCTTCAGTGATGGTACTGATGTTGTCCACTTGAGTAGCAGGAGGTGCATGGAGGCCAAGGAGACTGTGAAGGAGCCTTCCCTTCCAAACAAGCTGTGATTATTTCTAAGAAGTCCGTATTTAACTTTTTCAACATGGTTTCTTCATGTATCCTCTGGGCAGTGCTCGGAAATGTCTGATTTCCTTTGGGACTTGGAAGTCAATTTTAATGGTTAATCCAAAAGGTACCCCTTTTTTCAAAAGCTTAAGGAAGCCTTGTTAAAAAAAAAAAAAAAGAGGCTGGATTTGTTTCCTTTGTGATTGGCAGGCCTCTGTTGGAGAGGGAAGACTTGAAAACATTGTGGGCCTTAAAAGGTTCCAACCCACCTGCTGGGTACTTTCTTCCCAGGAATGTGGGAAAATTGAAAAGTGGCCATTTCTCAATGCTTCCCTTTATAACCACAGGGAGGAAGGTATTGCTGAATATCTGCCTTAAGCAGCAGAACCAGAAAAAGAAAAGAATAAACAGAGGGAAAAAACCCCCAGAAGTGTGAAAACACTCCTAAAGTGTTTTTATCTCAAACTTCTTACAAGAATGGAGGTTCAAATTGGTTGGCCCTTTCAGTCACCCACAGAATGCCCTCCAAGAGAATTCCCAAAGAGAGTTGATATCCCCCAGGGGCAACTGCTGAGAGGACCTGTGATAAAGATTTCCAGAACATTCTGGGCTGAGGACTGTCTCCTCCAGGCTGCGTCTGGCTTCATCTTCCTCTTTTTCAACTCCCCTGTGGCCACCTGTTTCCGAGGAGGCTCAGTGCTTGTAATAACAAGGAAAACCCAGAAACTGAAAATAGATCTGATTTCCCAGAATCTCAGGTACTGAGAGGCGAGAGGGGTGGGGACTTCTTGGACATGAGCTCATAGGCGGCTGTCCTGTGCCACACAGCTCTGTCCAGCTCCTGGTGACAGCGCAAGAAGACCATTTTGCTAGGAAATACCACCGAGGTTTTCTCCTCATTTTCGAACATAACCCTGGTAACTCAGGCCAGACCAAAATGAACGCACTGCTGGGACCTGCTTCTTCTAATTAAAGTGCTAGATCCATTTCCAACCATGGGAACTGCATTAGTCCCATAACTCTCATTTCAATGTTTGTCACCTGAGCACTTGAGGTCATCTGTGAACAAAGTCTGCCAGCCCAGGCATCTCTGCAATCTCTGGCTTCTGAAATACACTTTGCATTGGCGTGAAACTTCTCATTTCAAAGGAAGCTTTGTACCTTGGCTCAATGGTCCTTAGCCCACCAAGTTATATATAAACCTGGAGCAAGGTAGCCTTAGTCATTAACACTGTTCATGGCACACCTATGTGAGAGCATCTCCTGGCTTCTTTGCTAAGGAATACTGACCCAAGGGGGGAAAAAAATATATTAGTTCTCTCTTAGAGAGAGTTCTCTTAGAGAACTAATATGCTTAACCACTTGACAGTAGACATTTTTTGTTTTGTTTTTATATTTTATTTATTTATTTTGGTACTAGGCATTGAACTCAGGGGCACTTATCACTGAGCTCATCCCAGCCTTTTTTTAAAATTTTGAGACAGGGGCTTGCTAAGTTGCTGAGGCTGGCCTTGAACTTGCAAACCTCCTGCCTCAGCCTCCCAAGTCATTGGGATTACAGGTGTGCACCACTGTGCCTGGTGTAAAGGTATCACTTTGATTATAATTTTAAAATACATATTACATTGAGTAAAGATTTGCTAGAGATCTGAAATTTCTCTACCTTGTACTTTTATCTGCTCACCTTTTTGCTGTTAACTGCTTCCTCTGGGTACCTGTCTATCTCCTCTACTGAGCTGCATACTCCTCAGGATCATGAGCCTTACTTTATTATTTTTTCTAGTGTCCCAACACCCATGTTCCTTCCCATCGCCTCTTCTCCCATTGTCTTGCATCTGGCTTAGTATGATACACACAGAAGGCATTGGACATGAAGAGAATGGGGTAGAGTTACTCTCTACCCACAGTACACTCCACAATAGGGACACGACTGACCCTGAGGAGATTCTCAACCCACATTCAATTAGGCTGAGCAGAAACATAGATTGCAATTGTCCTGGTGAGGTCCCTCAAAATGGACCAACAATACCAAGAATGGTAAATGATAGGAATGAAGGAACAGAAGCAGAGACCCCAGTGATTTCTTTTCTTAGCAGGGTCAGGGTTTTCATGACACCCCAGAGCCTGGGGAGAGTAAACATATTTGAAGCTGGCCAGCTACTCTCAAATGTGATCCTGGGGGCTACCTATGGTTCACCAGGACAAACTAGTCTCTGGCAGAGGTATGAGATTCACCAAATGAAATAAAACCCTCTCATTTAGAAAGAAAATTGTGTTCTGTCCCCACCCATTACTCCTCTGTGGTTCATCTCTGCACAAACATTGGCAAGAAGAGAAGAAGGAAGAAAATGAGGAAGAAGAGAGAAAAAAAAGACATTTCCTCTTTTTTTTTTTTTTTTTGCACCAGGGATTGAACCCAGGGATACTACTTAATCACTGACCAGCTCCCACCCTCTCTTTTTTTTTTTCTTATTTTTTTATTTTTTTATCTTGAGACATGAGTCTCGCTAAGTTGCTAACACTGGCCTTGAACTTTTGATCCTCCTGCCTCAGCCTCCAGAGTTAGTGAGACTATAGGCATGCACCACCATGCCTGGAAAGAGAGGCATTTCCTCATGTAGACTGGCTTGCCAAAGCAGCTGCTCTAAGATGCATCTTCTCCCTGGACTTGCAGACAATACAGCCCTTCTCCTTGCCCAGAGAGCACTACTGGCACTCCTGCTAGACAATGTATTTCCTCTCTGCTCTGTGTCCCTTCTTCATGTTGTTTGCCTATTCTCTGGGCATAGCACATTCTTAGCTGCTCCCCACATTGGCATGATGGCTCCTTTTAAAGGCCAAAGTCAAAACTCCTTTGATTGTCCAGTATAGAAACCTACTTCATTAGAGCTTAAGCTAGAAAAGAAATATGTGGGCACAAAACTACCTTATGATGCTGTAATGCCATTCTTAGGTATACCACCCCCCCCAAAGAATTGAAAACAGATATTCAGATTCTTGCACATGAATGTTCATAGCAGCATTATTCACAAGACTCCAAAATAGGAACCAGCTGGAATGTCCATCAGTTGATTAATGGATAAACAAAAGGTGGTGAGCAGGCACAGTGGCACATGCTTGTAATCTCAGCAGCTCAGGAGCCTGAGGCAGGAGGATCACAAGTTCAAAGCCAGCCTCAGCAACTTGGCGAGACTCTGTCTCAAAATAAAAGATAAAAAAGGGCTGGGGATATGGCTCAGTGGTTAAGCCCCCCTGGGTTCAATCCCTGGTTCCAAAACAAATAACAAACAACAACAACAAACACTGAAAGGTTTGATTCCATTTATATGAAATTTCTAGAATAGGGAACATCATAGAGAAAGCAGACTAGTGGTTGCCAGGAGTTGAGAGGACAGAGGAGGAGGAAATGATTGCTTAAATGGTATAGGGTTTCCTTTTGGAATGATGAAATGTCTTGAACTGGATAGAAGTGTCTTGTAAATGCCACTGAACTGTACATTTTTAAATGGCTAGTGGTACTGGGGATGCAGCTCAGTGGTAAAGAACTTGCTCAGCATACACAAGGCCCTGGGATGGATCCCCACCCAGCACCAAAAAAATAAAATAAAAAACCTTAAAAAAATGACTAGTGGTTAATTTTGTGTTGTATAAATTCAATCTCAATGTAAGTAAAGGAGAAAACAACCCAATGCTTAAAAAATAAAATCTAATGACAATTTAGAAAAGCAAAAAAAAAAAAAAAAAAGAGCTAGGTATGATGGCACATGCCTATAGTCTCAGCTACTTCAAAGGCTGAGACAGAAGGATTACTTGAGCCACAAGTTTGAGATCAGCCTGAAACATAGCAAGATCCCATTTCAAAAAAAAAAACTATATGGACTCATGTAACTGAAAAGTCTGGGATCCATCCATCCTACTAACTTCATATATGGCTAAGGGTTCAATGACACTGTAGGGGTTTTGTCTCTATCTCTTGGTCCAACATTTGCTGCGAGCAGTCCTCCAACATGAGAAGAGAGGGCCCTGCCAACTCTAGAGTCACACAAGACTTTGCAAACAAAAGAGGAGACTTCCAACTCATGTGGGTCACGTAGAGCCATCCTTGGACTAATCACCAGGTATGCAGTCCTCTGACCGACCTGGCTTGGATCATGTGGTCATACCTGTGGCCAGCCTGGGATGGGTGTGGGAGGCAAAGTGTGAGGTCAGTGTTACCCAGAGTTCAGGGGCTGAATGGCTCTTGTGGAATGGAGAAAGGGCGACTCTCCATAGGAAAGTATTCCAGGCAGCAAGCAGGTGACTCCTCCAGGGATTCCTCCTGGGCTTTCTTGCTCCTTCCCTAGATAATCCTGCCTCTCTCACACCATGTGCCCAAAGCATTTCTGTCCACTGGGACCTCCATTATCAACAATACAGCACTCAAGAGCAGACTCTAGTCTTTTAGGTCATTGTGTTAATTTTGCTCTGCAGATAGCAATTTGGCACTGTGCACTAACTTTGGAATGTTCTTATCCTTTGACCCTGCAGTTATGCTTTTAGGAATACTGTATGTCCTAAGGAAAAAATCAGCAGGAGAGCACACTTGGGGATTGCTTCCCAACAGTGAACTTGGAAACAAATAAATGCACAAGGGAAGAGTTAAATAAGTTATGGGAAGATGAATCAAGGACTACCTTAAAGCTGCTCAAAAGGATAACACAACTGTGTGTGGTGGTGCACACCTATAATCCCAGCAACTTGGAAGGCAGGGGCAGGAGGATCAGAAGTTCATGGCTAGCCTCAGCAATGTAGCGAGGCCCTCAGTAGCTTAGTGAGACCATGTCTCAAGATAAAAAAAAAATAAAAAGGGCTGGGAATGTGGCTCTGTGGTTAAGCGCCCCTGGGTTCAATCTCTAGTACCAAAAAACTCCCAAAAACAAACCACACACACACACAAAAGAATAACATATCTGCATTTATTGACTTGACCATAAAATATGGTCAATATATAAAAATATATACATTTTTAAAAGTTCAGTGTGGTAGTGCACGCTTGAAATCCCAGAAACTTGTGTGGCTGAGGCAGGATGAAAAATTTATTAAAAGCAAATATAGTATGACCCAGTCTTTAGAAAGCAATTCTTATTGAGCTGGGGGGTATACCTCAGTGGTAGTGCCCTTGCCTCGTATACCTTGCACGAGTTGGATCATCAGCACCGCAGAAATAAAAACAGAATCAAAACAACCCTAATAAATCAGAGGGGAGACCCTGGGGCTCAGACTCTCTATAGACTTAATGCACGGTTTAATGGTCAAAATTAATACAAAATAAATGTCATTAGTTTATCACATCTCTGGAAGGACATTAAAAGAGCTCTGAGTCCTAATGACCTTAGTAACTTAGCAAGACCCTGTCACAAAATAAAAATAAATAAATAAAAAGGGTTGGGGATGAAGCCCAGTGGTAAAGCACCCCTGGGTTTAATCCCTAGTACCCCATCCCCATAAAAGCCCATCTCAGAATCCCCTTCTTCCTCTTCTGATTATCTAGCACCCTGTAGCTACCCCAGACCCTTGAATGTGCTAAAACCTGAAAGCTCTCCTGATCTGGAATCCACAGGCTTTTCCCTGCTCTAGACATCTTCCTGTCCCACTGTGATCCTTTATTATTATGGGGACCAACCTAGCTCTTCTCTGCAAGTAATAACTCTTGCTCTCTCTAGGAAGAGAGAAGGGAAGGAAAACCAAATAAGCAAGGTCAGGATTTTCTCCAGTGGGGAGGGGCAGGAAGAAGGCTCCTGTTAATTTTTTTTCTTTTTTGCAGTACTGGGGATCAAACCCAGAGCCTCATGCATGCTAGGCAAGCGCTCTACCACGGAGCTACACCCAAGCCCCTTCTTTTTCTATTTTTAAAGAAGCCATCATACTGTGGCATATTTTTTCCTTCTTTCAAGCTCTAGCAAAGGATGAAGAGAATTGAGATACTGAATCCATCCTCGACACGGGATGATTTCTTTTTTTCTTTAATTTTAGAACTTCAAAAAAAGTAATCTCCCTCCACACATAACAAGTATTATGAATAAAAGAACACTCTTTGGAGGTTTATAAATTTCACCCATAACAGGCTACGATGTAAATTCATTTAAAATAAAGCAGCCATAGGCCTGGGGTGTGGCTCAGTGGTAGAGTGTATGCTTCGCATGTGCCAGGCCCTGGTTTCCATCCCAGCACTGAAAAACAAAGTAAGATATAAAATAAACATATTTATATCTCAGAGTGACTGAGCTTGTTTGGGGGAGTCAGTCCCTCTGACTATGGCATGGGCAGGGAAGGCTGTTCCCCCACAAGTTCCCTGCAGACTGCCTTCAGATTGAAGCTGTCCTTGCAGCCTGGCCCTGGAGTGTTGGCAACTGCCCGCTGCCTCTTTGGCTTTGCCATAGCCCCCTCATGTGAGTCTCCAGTGTGTCCCAGTGGCCTTGGCCACGTGTGAAGCCCAGTGGGTACCTCCCACTGCAGAGCTGCTATGCAAAAACTCTGGGGTCTGAGCAGGGTAAAAATTACCCTTCGGCCTGCTTCCCTCTTCCTGCGCCTCCTCCCTCCACCCCCTCACCCCCCGGGGCTGCTCTACCAACTCCCCTGGGTCCTCTCTGGCCAGCTCAGCTTTTGTGTTTAGGCCAGGCAGGGGAAAAAAGCATTTGGCTCAGCTCTGTTTGTCAGGAGTCCAATATTACCAGGGGTCTCGCCTGGTTTCAAGTATTTCCCGGTGCCTTTCCTTGATCCGTAGTCATTTCTAGCCAGGATTTCTTGGCTCTGGAAAAGATTGAATGCCTGTCTGAGCCTTCTGGGCCTGTGTTTCATTTGCAGCTGCCTGGCCCTGTACTGGGTGACAGTCTCAGCCCTCCCCAGTCAGCCCATCCCCTCCTCTTGGCCAGCAGAGGAGGCCCTTTGTGTTGTAGTGGTGAAGCTTGGAAGGGGGAGGGAGGCTCCTAGTTTCCAACCACCGCCCTGAGTTCTGGGTTTACTTTAGCCCCAGCCAAGCATCAGGGGTGGCACTGCCTTCTGAGAGTGTGCCTTCTGATGGCTGGGCTGCCTGCTAGGCCGAGCAAAGACAAGAATGCCAGCCCCAAACAGCCCTGACCCCTAACTGTGTCTAAGTCAGACTGGGACCTGCTCAGCACCTGGTGCTTTCCTGCTCAAAATTTCCAGCTGTTCTGATCTTTCACACAGGGCTTGACAAGGAGGGAAAGATCTGGAACCAGAAGAATTCAGGAGATCTGCAGAACATCAGGCCTCACTCTCTGGCTGCTGAGGGGACCCCCCGTTGTGGACTCCCCAGTTGCTTCCTGCCTTTGGATGCATCAGAGGCAATGGTCTGATGGGGCTGCTTGGCCCTGGAATCCAAGAATCAGGAAGGAGAGAGCAGTTTACCTTTGTGACATTGCTGCCATCCCATTGCTGAGAAAGTGTGCCAGCCAAGGCTAGGGGAGCCAACTGAGGGCCTGTTTAGTACATGGCACATAGAAGCCAAGAACTTGGGGACCCCCGATGTGTTTTCACCACCATAGGTGACTGTGCTCTGCCATGATAGGGTTGAGAGGAGGCTGCGAATGTTGACGAAGTTCTGACAAAGATGTCCTCCCTTTTCTCCTCTTTGAGACTAAAATGTATTTCCCGGATTTTCCTTTTCTTTGCCTTTAGGTATCATGACCAAAGTTACAGACAGATACATGAGCACTTGGACTCTATGAAAGGTAACTGTCAGGGTGTGCTGTTGTAACCTTTTAGGGAGAAAAAAAAAGGTATTGTTGACAAGGGTTTCCTCTCTACAATTCTTACACTCCAGAAGTAAGGGAGATAAAATAAGTGACAAAAAAGCACCCTGCCTGTGCTCCAACCTGCTAGGCCAGCATTTATTTCCCCAGGATTGCTAAACCCCTGACTCCCCACCCCCATTTTCTGCCCTGGGAGAGAAGAGCTACAGGAAATGCCTCTGTACATAGGGTGTTAAGGAAAGCAAAGCATCCTCCTTAGGCTCTTCCTTTGGACCCGGTGAACTCTCTAGAGGGTGGGTGGGCGAGAGCGGAGGGAAGCGCAGTTCTCACACCAGCTGCAGGGCGGTTGCTGACAGCCACTGTGTCTTGAGTTTGTCCTCGTCCTCTGGGCATCACAGGAGGACTTCACATCCTTCGCTCTCACATCACCCGACTCAGAGAGGGACAGGCACCGGCCTCGACTCCAGATGAGGAAACGGAGGCTCAGAGAGTCTAGGATTGCCCAAGGTCTCTGCGCTGGTCGATTGTGGAGCAAAGGCAGAAGCCAAACAGCCTGGCTCCTGGGTTGCAAGAGGCCCGGGCGTGGCACTCCGGGCGCCACAATCTGCGGGTTGCCGGGGTCCTCTGGTTCGCTGCAGAGATCGAGAGGTGCCTGCGCCAGGCGGAGGCGCGTACAGCAGCCGGTGGCGGCGACCGGCAGCGGCAAGGACATGAGCCCTGCCGGCCTCGCGCTCCTGGCAGGCCCTTNGCCGGGCGGGGAGGGGCGCAGGTGGCAGCTGGCCCGCTGGGAGGGGGCGCGGGCGGGACTCGCTCCCTGCCAACCGCACGGGGCGGGGGAAGACCATTCTTGGCCTCGAAAGGAAACCAGACCGCGTTTGTATCCAGCTCAATCAGCAAACACTGTGCGTCAGGTGCCATGCTGGACTTGAGCCTGTGCAAAGTAGGACAGCTGTGTTCCCGCCCAAGCGTGTGTCCAGTCGAGGGAATGAATCCACATCGAAGAAGAACGACAAAGACACCAGGAAGTGGAGGATAAGGCCTGAGAATCGTGACCAACCGAAGGTATAGGGGTTCCTGGAAAGGAAGTCTATTTCTCTGCAGAGCCATCTGGAAAGCTTCCACACTGGGTCAGGTGCAGCTGCCCTGAAACCTCCTTCGGGGCCTGTCATCTGCCCCATGTCTCCCCATGACAGTCCTGCAAACCTTACCCCAAGACTAGAACCCTTGCTTTTTTCCTCCTGAATCTTACATGCTCCTTGGACACCGCTGTCCCCATAGCCCTTTCTAGTAGAGACCCCCTCGAGCCATGCACCTCAGGTCTTGGAGATGACCTCTACAAGTTTCCAGTTTCTTCTTCCTCAAAGACCCAGCTCCCTAGGGCAGCGAACTACTTACTTAGTACTATGATGATGGATACCTGCCACTGTTTGTCCATATAAAGTAGCCATCAAACTAATGTAAAGAAAGTGAAGAGTTTACACTAGGTAATAACCCTGTATCTTAGGTTCAGAGTTGCAACAAATATACCATCCTCGTGGGAGATGTCCATAGTAGGGGACTCTGTGTTGGGACAGGAAGTACATGGCAGATCTTTATTTTTTATGCTCAATTTTGCTGTGAACCCAAAACTGCTTTAGAACATAAAGTATTAAATTAAAAAAAAATTTAAAATTCCATCTGGTATTGTGGGGTGTGTGCTTGTAATAAAGACTATCCTTGGGCAACATAGCAAGACCCATCTCAAAAATAAAATAAAATAAAATTTAAATTTAACCCCCTCACACACACCTTTGGAATGCACATCATCATGAGCTTGCCACTCACCACTCCTCCACATTAGTGTCATCTGTTATCCTCCTGGTCACTTCCCCCTTCCCTTGAGAACTTTTAGCACTGGGCTTTTTGCTCTCCACAGTCATTATTTTTGGTGACCTCAGCATCAATGCTGACAACCTACCCAATACTTGGCCTCTAAAGCTCTTGACTTCTTTAGCCCTAGCAATATAGGCCTCATGCCCCACTCAGCCTCCTGGTCATGTCCTAAATCTTAGAATCATCAGTGTCTACACTATGTCAAAAACTCAGATCCAAAAATGCCACAACTTGCCATCTGTCCAGCTCATTTTCTCAAGTCTGTGGATTCAGCAATTCTCCCACCTGAGACCTTCAATCCACTCTTTCTCCCCCAATATGTCTTCATTCTCAACCAATTTAGATTCCATGGTTAATATGCAAAATCTCCCTCGTGAACACTCTTACCTTTTTTTTTTAATTGGCCACATTTTTATTGGTGCATTATAATTACATATAATAGTGGGATCCATCATTCCACATTCATTCATGCACATGATATAACAATATAATTTAGTCAATGTCATTCTCCAGACTTCTACCTTTCTTACACTGGTCTCTGTCTACCATACTCACTGGGTGAAAACTCCACTATGGTTATATCCAACTGTTTACTTCACACCTACTCCAGAGCAGTTGAACACCACTAAAGTAAATCATCCACTTACTCTGGATAGACTTATTGCAAATTTACGGCTGTAAATTTCAAGTGGGTATTTGCACTGCTGGCCAGTCCTACTACAGTTTCTTAGAAAATTCCTGTTCCTTCTCTACAGTGAAACATTTTCTCACTTTCTCCTCTCTGCACATACTTTCAACACCCCTTCCTCTTTCATTCTCAGTAGACTCCATCACAGAAAAAATAGGTACTGATCAACTGCCTGATCTTCCTCCCACCCAAGCCACCAGAATGCCACAGGTCTACATTCTCTCTGGCCATCGGTGACAATCACTCCACTATGCCCTGAGCTCTGTGCCCTTTTACCAGCCCAAGTATTCCCTGTCTTTCATGCACCATCAATTTCTTTCTCTCTACCAGATTCTTCCCATTGAAGTAAAGCAGAACTTAATATCCCTAAATTTAGAAGCATATAAGGCATAGTCTCATATCCCCTGCTGGCTACTGTCCCACTTTTCTGTCCCTCTTCAGAGCAAATGCTCTGGAAAGAGTTGGCCCTACGCTGACATCTCTACTTTGGCACCTCCCGTTCTCTCCTCTACCCATTCCAGTTGGACTTTTCTCCTACTTTTTTGTTATAATCGCCCTTAATGAGGATGCTAGTTAGCTACATCTTGAGGTCCCATTAGTGGCCAGTTCAATATCCTGTATTCATTTGGCTTGGCATTGGCATTGACATGTTCTGCTACTCTCCCTGTGGATGACTGAATTATGGTGCTATATCCTGTCACTTCTTGCTCTTTTTCTATCCCTTCAACTAGAGGTAGTATACTGTTTGCACCTTGACTCTGAGCTTGGCGGAATGACTTGTTTTGGCCCATGGAGTAAAGGAGGAAATGGCATGGTACCCTAGGCTTGAGGAGCATTTTATGTTTTCATCTGCCTATTTGTGTCTTTGATCACCATGGGAGGAAGATGCATCCTCTCTGTCCTGCTGGCACAAGGAGAATGTGGGACATGTATCTGAGCAGACTCAGATCCAGCTGAAGCTTAGAACAGCCCAGTCAAGGTCACCTAACCAACTCCCAGATGACCCACAGACTTGTGTATAGGGCATAAGAATATTTATTCTTATGCCATTGAGAGTTTTGTGGTTATTTGTTACCCTGCAATAGAAAACTGACACATTCTTCTCCAAATTTGCTGTTTTAGTCCTTGTCATGAAAATCTTTCAGTTTTCCTTCAACTTTGAAGGCTGCCCTTCTGATTTTTTTGCTGGCATTTCCTCTACCAGATCTCTAAAAGTTGAACTGGCTTCAGCATCAGCTCTCTGCTATGTTCTATCTTCAATTTCTCTGTAAATGAAATTATCCAGGCCACTGCTTTGAATATCATCTAAATGCTGGTTCTCAAGTTTACATCTGCAGGTGGTACACATCAGACACTAAACTTTTTAACACATGTTTACCTGATGTCTAATAAGTCTTGGCATAGCCCAAACAGAACCCCTGATCAATCTCCTGCTCCTGACATGGACATCTATCCATCCAGTTTACCTTAAACTATATGTACCATCCTCCATTTTCTCTTTCTTAAAGGACAGATCATCAGTAAGTGTCTCCACCTCCAAAATTGGTCAAGAAACCATTATCACATCTCACCTTACCCATATCCATACCCCAGGGTTTTTTGTTTTATTTAATCTCTTCTTGTCTTCTTGCTTGACTTCTGCAACAGTATCTTCGATGTTTTCTTCAGCTGGGCTTGGTGCATGCCTGTAATCCCAGCAACTGGGGAAGCTGAGGCAGGAGGATCACAAGCTTAAAGTCAGCATCAGCAATTTAATTGTTTACAGTGAAGCTTATGGTCCATGCTCTACACAGTAGCCATATATCAAATAAAACCCACACTCGTTATCTTGGCGCCTAAGAACTGAGATTATGTAGTCCCTGCCATGTCCCCCAAATCTCTCTATTCTCTTGGTTCACAGGTCCTGTGGCACATGCCCATACTCCTAATGATTCAGGAGGCTGAGGCAAGAGGATAACAAGTTCAAGGCCACCCTCAGCAACTCTGAGCCCCTCATTAACTTAGTGAGACTCTGTCTTAAATTTTTAAAATAATAATAAAAGGTTTCTGGGGATGGAGCTCAGTGAAAGTGCCCCTGAATTCAATCCCAAGGAAAGAAAAGAAAGAGAAAGAGAAAGGCAGGCAAGCTGGCCAAGCCAGAGAGTTCAAGATATATAGAAGGGGCTGGATGGCTACAATCATGGGGTGAATGAAGGAAGAAAAGTCCATGTGGTGGGAGGGTTGAACACCATTGCCCAAGTAGACCAAATAAACAGGTACCGTCAAGGATTATGAGTCAAGGACAAGATATGTTCAAAGCAAAGATTTTAAGATGATTAAAATGGTCGAAGGATATGCATTTCTGTGTCCTTAACTAAGTGCTCTCCCCCTGGGAACCCAAGATTTTAGAAGACAAAGACATCTAAGAGTCTAGGAGCCCAAGGGAGACAGAGATTGGTCCCCTTGGATTTCAGATGCAAGAAAAACCCATTACCCAACCTTTTAGGGACCAATATTGAGTTCCCAGTTTTGGAAGGTCTCCCTAGGTAATTAAGGACTTGCTGAGCGGACAGCAGGCACTCCTACACTTGTGTTAACGAGCTGGCAGCCCAGTGAGCTCGGGCTCCCTTACCCACCCCAACCCCCACCACACAACACACACACACACACACACACACACACACACACATAGGAGCGCGACCAAATCGCTTTCATTCACCCAGTGAGTGAACACAGGCTCCAAAAGACCCCCACCCCATGAGTACATCCCGGACCCAGCTACTTGCCTTCCCAGCCCCCTCCACCCAATTCTATTGTCAGGGCTGAACAAAAGGCCCAAGGCATCCTGGGTTAAAGGATTTTTAACTCTGCCAATCCCAGGAGGCTCCGACACGAGGCAGCTTCCTGCTGGAGAAGTGACTGAGACATCTCCCCAGGCGACAGGGGCTTTTTTTTTTTTTCCT
This sequence comes from Marmota marmota marmota, assembly GCF_001458135.2. Taxonomy (NCBI): domain Eukaryota; kingdom Metazoa; phylum Chordata; class Mammalia; order Rodentia; family Sciuridae; genus Marmota; species Marmota marmota. The sequence goes on along the minus strand of NW_025999977.1, from coordinate 7,967,777 downwards.
TTTCTTTTTGAAAAACAGAACCTAGCCGCCAATCAGACACTGCCCCCCCCAGGACCCCCACCCTAGAGACCTCCTAGCAGTCGACGGGTCTTGAGAGCTCTTCCCCGGTGACTTCTAGCTGTGGCTGTCAGGCTCATTTGCGTGTCCCTCCTCCCACTCCGCCTCTCCATCAGGCAGGACTCGAGCCTTCTTCCCCTCCCGGGCTCCCCCACCCCGCCCCGCGCCCAGCTCGGCAATCGCAGAGAGCCAGGCCCCGGGCTCTCCCCGGGTGTCCCTGCGCAGCCCCCAGCGCGTGTGTCCCGGCACGCGGAAAGCCCTGGCCGGCCGCAGCAGCGTAGCCCCTCTCTGGGCGCTCGGGGCTCCTGCTCGGGCACCGGCTCTGAACCTGCCCGGCCGGAAACGAAACCCGTTTTCAGAAGAGGAAAGCCTGCGGGCATGTTGGTTCTTAGCACGAGAATTTCAGGGCGGCCAGGTTCGCGAGTGTGTGTTTAAACGTGCCTCTGTCCTAAGCCCCGAGCCCCGGGACGCCCAGCCCCAGAGGTTTCCGGGACAAACTGCATTTGCTGTCATAATCCTTTTTTGCCCACCTTGGCACAAAAGTTATGCATGCATTTTCCTCCTCTTAAGTTCTTCACGTAGAAGAGATACCAGGTAAATTAGAAACATGTTTCGGAAAGGGGGGAGCAACAAACGCTGGCATTAAAGCAACACAAAAATGCCCTCGCTGAGGTGCACGCCCGGGCGGCGGCGCAGCGCCCTCTGGCGGCCTCGCGGGGCCCCACAGAGCCGGTCCACGTTGGTCTCCTGACCCCCCACGCCCAGAGCTGCCAAGAGAGAGCGGTGCGCGACCCGCCCCTCCTACAATCCGCCCCTCTGTGCAACACTGGGGCAACTTGGGAGGAAGGGAATGAAAGGTGTCGACATCAAGTCCTGAGAAATGCCAAACGCCTAGGGGAGGGGCGGACTTAAAAGAAAAACCCTTGTTCTATTTTCAAGGGATGCTTGAAATTCTACCAATACAGCATCATCCCTTTACCTGCAAAAGGCTTTGACTCCTCTTACAATCCAAATGCTTCAAGGAAGGGCAGCCCTTAAAACAAAGGCAGATGGAAGGCTACATCAAAAAAAAAAAAAAAGTAACTAGAATCCCCGCTACTCTTGAGACTGAGGCAGGAGGGTTGATTGAGCTCAGGAGTTTGGGGCCAGTCCGGGTAACATAGTGAGACCTTGTCTCAAAAAACAGAAACAAAACTGTTATAACAACAAAGTAACAAATAAATAAATGAAAACACTAAGTAAGGAGGCTTCTCGGGCTGAAGGGTATAGCTCAATGATAGGGCTTGTTCCCTATATAGGAGGCCTTGGGGTATCCCCTAAGTTTGATTTCCCAGTACCACAAAATAAATAAATAAATAACCAATCCATTGCCAATTTCCCCACCAGAATATACATATACATAATATATGATGGTTCGTTCTTTCTCTCTTCCTTTCTTCCTTCTTTCTTTTCTTTTCTTCCAGATGGGGTCTCATCATGTTGCCCAGGTTGGTCTCTAACTCCTGGACTAAGCAATCTCCTGCCCCAGCCTCCCAAGTATCTGGGACTAGGGCACATCCCACCATGCCCAACAGCAATGACATTGAATAAGTAATGTTTCATCTTAACATTTCTCTTATTGGCTGCCCGAACAGCCTTTTCCTCTGAACAGCAGTTATTTTAGGATGCCCCACCCACTGTGGCTATACCCCCTTTTCAGATGCCTCTACCTTCCCTTGCCCATTGTACATCTTCAGTATTTCTGTGATCGTTCCATTTCTCTTTCTCACAGCTGCTGGGAATTTAGATTCACAACTTCTGAGTCCCCTAGTCAGAATCACAGCAGTCACTCACTGATGTGTTTGGATCCCTTTTCACTCACGCAGGATCCCAGGGAGACACAAGAAGATCTTTCAAGTCACCTCTGCCCAACATGCAGCACCATTGCCTGCAAAGACACCCTGCACCCAGCTTCCTCTCTATCTGGAAATTTTCTCCTTTGATCACTCCTCCATTTGACAAAGGCAAGAAGAAATAGGGGTGCCAGGCTTCTGAGAGACCCAGGCAGGTCTAATTACTTTTCCCCTCTTGGTCCCTCTTTTCCCTTCCCAAAGGGTTTCTACTGCCTCTGCTACTTGGTGATTGTCTGTGGCAAGCTGGCAGGTCATTGGAGGGTTAAAGATGGCCTCATTCAATTATCGACTGGTTGGCCCACTGTCAGCTGGTGTGGAAGGGTGACTGGGCCACATGTGTCCCATCCAGCAGACTGGCCTGTGTGGGGTTTTCTGATGATAATAGAGTTAGAAGGATGGAAAGTGCAGAACCTATAAGGCTACTGGAGACCCAGGCTTTGAACCAATGTACCCTCACTTCTGCCACACATTCTCTGGGTCAAAGCAAGTCACAAGGCCAAGCTAAACAGAAGGGGTGGGCAAATGAACCTCATCTCCTGTTAGAAAGATCTGCAGTCTTGGATCCATTTTTTAAATCTCCAATACTTGCTCTCTTCTGTCTTGGGGCTCATTGCCAATAAAGTGAAATTCACTTAAAAATATTGCATCACTTAGATGCACCAAAGACATGCAGTTTGCATTGTGTTTATGTACAGATGCTCAGTAGTCAGAGTACTTGAGCTCCAGTCCCACCTCTGCATGTGCCAGGGATGAAACCACAGGAAATCTATCTCACCATTCTGTGCCTCAGTTTCCCAATCTTAAAAAAATGGGAGTTGTTGTAAATAGTAAATAAGTCAATCCATACAAAGTGCTTAGGCAGTGTCCAGCACATGACTCTGTGTCCCTGGAGTGATAACTAGTGGCCCACCCCTATTACCAAGGCCACTAGCACCACAGTCTGCAGCTCTCTAACCTCCCACGGCTGCTGGCATTGACAGCCTCAAGACAGCATCAGTGACAGTAGTACCTGGCATTTACAGTGCCCCCATGGAGACACCAGCCAAATGGCCCATCAGTGTTTGCCAGTTCCTTCGTGGAAGCCTGTTTGTCTAGAGCTGGTACAAGTTCGCTGTTATAAAAAGAGGTCTGAAGTCAGACACACCTGAAGTTCACTTCTGACTCTTTTTCCTGCAGGATTTAGGTGAGCTTATTGATTTCTCTGTGTTTCAGTTTCCATGTCTGTAAAATGGGTGTGACATCATCACCTCCCACAAAGCATATAAAGCATGACAGAAGAACGTAAGATGTTATGCTTAACAAATGCTACTGTTCGTAGGACATGGGGCCTGGGTCCCTGAAAATGCCCCTCCTATGTATAGGTGAAATTGCTGTGGATGGATATCTTTTCCCAAAAATGTCTTCCATTACTCATGCAGCCCTCCCGTGCCCATATGGGGTAGGCGTGATCCTAAGGAATGAGCTGTGCTCTCTCTATGGTTAGCTTAATGTCTGTGCCCCTACAGTACTCCCTGAGGTCTATAGCTTTGTAAGTATTTTTTCTTCAATCTAGTATCTAATATTTAGTCCAGAGCTTGGTGTGATACGTACCCAATAAGTGCATGATGAAATAATGAATGAATGAACAAAGAGGTCATTCTGATACAGCTTGAGTATCCCTAACAGGAAAATCCAAAATCCAAAATGCTCTGAAATTTGAAACTTTTTTTTTTTTGAAAGATGACATCTTACTATGTTGTCTAGGCTGGCCTTGAACTCCTGGGCTCAATCAATCCTCCTGCCCCAGCCTTCCAAGTAGTTTGGAGTACAGGTGCACAACCGTGCTTGGTGGAAATTTAAGCTTTTGATGACTGATTTGATGCTCAAAATGTTTGGGGTTTGGGGATTTTAGGATTAGGGATGCTCAACTGGTAAAATTTATACCAATATTCCAAAATCAGGAATAGTCTGAAATCTAAATACTTCTGATCCCAAGCCTTTTGGATCAGGGATCCTCTTTTCCTTGTTCCTAGTTTCTTTTTTCCTTGGGTTAGAGCACTTCTGGATAGTTCCTAAACCCATTCAACTCCTGGGGGCAGAAGGGAAGATGTTCCTCAGAACTGGGAGTAGGGAGCACTCCTCAACCCTGCTACCACTGCAGTCACCAGAAGCCAGGTGAACCCCCAGAGACCCAGATGTAACTTGCCCAGCGAGTGGCTTGGGTGGGCAGCACTGGGAGAGAACCCCAATCTGGGCATAGTCAGCATTTTCTCCAGAATTGAGTCTTCAATAGCTGATAGAGAAGAAACCCCAGATTCCACTGATGGCTCACCTGGAATTCAGACCATGGAAAATGACAGAGCCAAGCAGAGATGTAAAGGGGGCAGGACAAACCCAGTTCCATTCCTGAGTGTGTGTTTATGTGTGCCTAGACATACTTGGGAAAAAAAAGAAAGAAAAACCACTCATCTTACCTTATTGCTTTAACCAATTCATGAAATGAGTCCATATTCGTGGATGCACACGTCTTGCAGAATAAATGCATGAGAGCCTGAGGGTGAGGGTGGCAGGCTGTAGAACAGACTCCAGGGGCTGGGGGCTGTCCCCTGGGGATTGGACCTCCAGGAGACCTTTTAGAGAAATCTATGAGCCAATCAAGCCATTAGCCATTCAGACCAGTGGCTGGAGGTGGTGCAGGTGCAGAGGGAAAAGGGGTCCTTTTGAGACCATGGGACTAGGCTTCCCCTGCAAATGACAGTGGAAACCAAGCTCCTGTATGAAGAAGCTGAGTTCATAGTCTGCCTTCTTTTCTTTTTTTCTGCTTCACCTTAGCTTTTGCAGGACAGATGTGTATCGGTCCACCAACACTATGGCCCATGCCTATGTTAGAAGGACAGCAGAAAAGTGGGAAGGAGGCGAGTGGGTGAATGTGGCCACAGTGACATAGTGAGCACTCACCCTGGGGGAGTTGAGAAGAAAGGGATCTTGAGGTGCGTAGTTCTGGAATTGGGGACAAGGGTATCACCTTCATCAGAGGGGACTTGGAATCCCCAGAGTGTACATTTAGGCCCCCAGGATGGGGTCTGATTTCTCAAAGGACAAAGGAGGTAAGGCTGAGATTGTGTTGATTCTGAGCTGGGCTAAGGTTACTTAGTTACAACCAATTATAAAAGCCCTTCAAGCAAAGGGTGGTCCTAGGTGTTTACAGGAGAATTAACTTGACTGCTATTTAATATTTTGTTCCAGGGCCCATCTCAGACCTACCTAGCCTCTAGAAATGTAAAATAGTGCCAAACTTCATACTCTTTTGTTTTGCAAATATACTCTTTTGGGGCTCTCTAGGGAGTAGGCCTGAGGAATTCAAAATTCTAAATATGTGCCCCCAGATGATTCCAAGGTACCCCAAAATGGAAGAGCTTTGTTGCGCTGGCTCCCAAACCTGGGGTGTCTGAATGGCTGGGAGCTCCACTAGGTTCCACCCTTGCTTGATCTAAAGAGGTGGCTTCAGGAATTGCTCTTCTTATGAAGCTCTCTAGATGGTTCTGATAGTCACTCTGGCCTGGTGCCCTTGAAAGGAATTAACTGATAAGAGACTTTTCTGACCTGTTACTCTGGGAGACTTAAGTCTCCCCATATTGCCCCTTAATTCAGACCAGGGCATTCTGCACAGACTCCCAGAGCAGGCCTAGGGGTGTGTAAATGCTGGGGCCACTGTGTTCAAGTATTTTTAGATTGATGAGAACCCCCAAATTGGGCCCAACATCAGCAGGGCATCTGAGTGAGCAAAATAAGACAGACAGACAGACACACACACACACACACACACACACACACACACAGGGGAAATAAGCCTCCTACAGGCCTCTGGTCACCATTCTGCCGGTCTCAATTCTGCAGGGACATCGGGTACGAACAAGTTGGCTGTGAGAGAATTCTTATACTCACAGGATGTGAATGACATCTACATGTGTGTCTACACCAGCAGAGACCCTGTTTTCTAGCACCACCGGTGTGGAAGCTACATCTTTGCTGGTAGGTAAATGTCAGTGCAAACTGGCCTTCAACCCTCAGCCCTCACCAAAAGCAGCCTCCCTCCCCCCCCCCAAAAAAAATCATTTCAATTCTTATCCAAAATAAAATGGAATGCCATCCATATTCCATTTAATATCAAAATGAGCAGGGTATGCAAAGTCGAAAGTATTGTCATAATTAGATGGTATTTGCCTTCTCTACTCCCATTCTCTCACATGTGTACAAAGCTAAGTGCTTTGGGAAAACTCAGTCTGTTATCACAACAGACTAAATGCCAGATAGGAGATTCCATCTGTATTTATTAATCTAGACACTTTTTTTTTATTTTTGGTACCAGGGATTGAATCCAAAGGTGCTTAACCACTGAGCCACATCCCCAGACTTTATTTATTTATTTATTTTTATTTTCAGACAGAGTCTAAATTTCTGAGGGCCTTGTTAAGTTTCTGGGGCTGGCCCCGGAACCTGAGATCCTCCTGCCTCAGTCTCTCAGAGTCACTGGGATTACAGGTATGTAGCCACCATACTCAACAAGACATTTTTTTTTTAAACAGCAGAAATGTAAAATAGTGCCAAACTTCATACTCTCTTTGTTTTGCAAAATAGTTATTTTTCTAAACAAACCAACAGAAATGTTAAGTTAGCATGTAGTGGGTTTGTTATTGTAAGAAATAAATATGTTTTCAATTCCCAATTTTAATTTCTAAATTGGTAAATATTGAGAGGTACAACCCACATAAACAAGCAAAAACCTCTTTGAGGTTCTCAATAACGTTTAATGTTTAAGGATATAAAGATGCTTGAGAATCACTGCCTCACTTCGTCTCCTCCCATAGCGAGATGGCTTCACTTTTCTCTATTCAGAAAACATAGAATAGGGTCAGAGGCTCCAGACAGCTGGGGAGGTAAGGGGGTTCAAGGAACTTCTGGATTTGAAGGCAACAGGTCAGCAGTTACTCGTGAGACACCTATAACTGCTATTTGCCAGTCCCATCTTGGGGGAAGAGGAGTGCCCACTTTACCTCCAACAGGTATTTAGCCCAACTCACTCCTACTTCTCAAAGGCCCAGATTTCCGAGATTCGACCGCGCGCGCCACCTGGTGGTAGTCTCTCGCCTACGCAGTCTTCTTCCCCGAGAGCTGCCTGCCACGCACCAAGACCTCAAACCCAGCATCTCATCATCCAGCACCCTTCATCCTGAGGAACAGTCAAGGTCCTGGGCTACCTCCTGCCTGTCCATTTGAGCAAGTTTCTCTATCTCTCTCTCTCCGCCCCCCCCCCCTTCCCTACCAGGGATTGAACCCAGGGGCACTCAACCATTGAGCCACATCCCCAGCCCTTTTTTTAAAAAAATATTTTATTTAGATACAGGGTGGCTGGCTTCGAACATGAGATCCACCTGCCTCAGCCTCCCGATCTGCTGGGATGACAGGCGTGCGCCATGGCAGCCAGCGTATGTTCCTCTTTTGATGACAAATTTCAGCCTGCCTCTGCCTCTGTACCTGCCCTTTCTGGGGGCTAGGCCCCATTTGTAGGTGATACACAGAAATAGCAGAAATAGTACAATAGTGCTCCCTTTGGGGGATGCCTGAAACTGTGGATAGTACATAACCATATATATACTGTTTTCCTCCCATATTACATACCCATGATAGTTAATAAATTAGGTGAAGTAAGAAATTAACAACCATAACCAACAATAAAATAGAACAGTCATGTCAATGTACAACAATAAAAGTTATATGAACAAAGTGTGAAAGAGTCAAGACTGATATTCATATTCATATTTTTGGACCTCAGATGACTGCTAGTGACTGGGGGCTAACTGGCGTCTACTGTAAGTGGTGTATTTTGGACCCAAGTCAGGCAGCACCAGGCCAAAGTTTCATTTCTTACTGACATTCCCTACAGCAAAGAACCTGGCAATAAAAGGAACCCTGGACATTGCCCATTGATGGATACTCTACCCTGAGGTCAAGTTCCTTTGGGAGGGGAAACTGTGACCCGACCCTCTGTCTCTCTTCGTCTTAGGCTGGATAGTCTGTTCTCCCAAAGCACATGTCAGTTTATAAATTTGGGTTATAAGTTCAATATTCTGATGTGAGGAACAATACACAAGCCCTCACGACTTTATTCCAGCAATTTAGGGGCCAAGTGTTCTATAAGATTCCAGAATTCCTCAAAGTGTATATGCAGATTAACACTTTGTAGCCTTCTTAATGCAAAATAAAGTAAGCCCTAAAATTGAGTAAGAAAACATCAAAGTTGTGTCTCTTTTAATCAGACCTTAGACACTCAGAATAAAGATACCTCCAAACTGATAACATTATTGGGGGAGGGAAGGAGAATTCAGAGACAGTGAGGTATCCTTGCAGGGAAACTTTATATTTTATTTAGAAACAGGGTCTCACTGAGTTGCTTAGTGCCCCAGAGTCCATTAGAAGGAATGTGACCATCCCATCTCAACCATCTTGAGCCCTGTGGTTTCCGTGGGAACCATCAAAGAGTGGTCCCTTTTTCTTTTCCTACAGATGTTCTTCCAACTGGCACCCCCATCACTACCCCCATGAATCACTTTCAAGAGCAACCCAGAACTGGATTCTATACAGATATCATTTGCAAAGGTGTTGCTTCCCTCATTCAATCTATGTTTTAAGGAGGTTCAAGCTATTTCTTTAATTTACACAGAAATGCCCTTTAAAAACAAATCAGAATTATAAAGTACAAGACACTGATTAGTCTTTCTACTTTAAAAATTTTTTTTAGTTGTAAATGGATGCAATACCTTTATTTTTATGTGGTGCTGAGGATCAAATGTGCAAGACATGTGCTCTACCACTGAGCTACAACCCCAGGCTCTAGTCTTCCTATTTTTGTACATGCTTTAAAAATTTCTACAACTACTGGGTACAGTGACCCACATCTGTAATCCCAGTGGCTCAGGAGGCTCAGACAGGAGGATCGCAAATTCAAAGCCCGCCTCAGCAAAAGCAGGGCACTAAGCAACTCAGTGAGACCCTGTCTCTAAATAAAATACAAAATAGGGCTGGAGATGTAGCTCAGTGGCAGAGTGCTTGCCTAACATATACAAGGCCCTGGATTCTACCCTGATAGGGGGAGTGGTGGTCAAAAATTTATAATAATATATAAGTAACAAAAAGAAAGGAACATTCAAAACAAGATTTTCTTTCAATGTTTCTGAAGAAAATCTGGTCTTTTGAAGAATTAGGAGAGGTTATGAAATAAAAGCCACTTTCTACAAATGAAAACCATAAATTATAAACCTCAATCCTTATTTGGGGAATGGGAGGATAGCATGGCTTAAGACTTTAATTTTAAAGCTTTTGAAGAACATAAATCAATTGTTGTTGTTGTTGTTGTTATTTTGGTACTGGGGACTAAACCCAGTGGTGCTTAACCACTGAGCCACATCTGCAACATTTTTTAATTTTTTTTTTTTTGTACCAGGGATTGAACTCAAGGACATTCAATCTTTGAGCCACATCCCCAGCTCTACTTTATATTTTATTTAGAAACAGGGTCTCACTGAGTTGCTTAGTGCCTTGGCATTGCTGAGGCTGGCTTTGAACTATCCTCCTGGCTCAGCCTCCTAAGCTGATTAGAGGCATGTGCCACCATATCCGGCCTTAATTTTTTTATTGTGAGACAGGTTCTAGCTAAGTTTTTCAGGGCCTTGCTAAGTTGCTGAGGTTGGCCTTGAACTTGCGATCCTCCTGCCTCAGCCTCCCAAGTCATTGGAACTATAGATGTGTATGTACCACAGCAACTGGCTTATTGTTGTTATTATTACTATATTATTGATTCTTCATTTTTCCCCATATTTTTATTGGTGCATTATAGTAGTAATAAATAAAGCTTTAGAGTATAATAAAAATATTTAGATTGGAGAGAAATCAATCAATCACATTGTCTTTCTTTCAGAGCCCTCTTCACACCTTTCTCCCAGCAGCCTCCTCTCTTCCCTCAACCTTTCAAACTTCCACAATGAGAAACACACAGCAAGTATGAAAACCCGCTGCACTGTCCTATGATCCAGGTTGGGTAACCTGTGCTCCTTGAGCTAGTTCTCTAGCCCCAGAGTTCTGTTTCTGAATGCCCAGCACACTAAGAATTTTTTTTTTTTCCATTTGTAAAGGTTGTACAGCAAGCAAATACACAAAGAAGATGTGCCGAAGATGTCTAAGTGCACCGTCTGGCTGGTCTGCCCTCTGCCGCAGGCTGGCTGGAGCCCCAGTGAAAGGTAGCTTTGCTTCCATCCCGGCAGCAACTGGTAAGAGGTAGAGTGAGAAGTTGCCATGCCGACAGGGAATTCAGTTCTTAAAATAGTAGACTGTGCTCAGGCATTTTCAGGGTGGGTGGGTTTGGAGAGAGGGGGCTGGGGAAGGGGTAGGGAGAGATGATAAACTAATGAGTCAGACCCAACTGGTGACAGCTGTTCCATCATCCCTCTGGCAGTAGGGGGGAGGGGGAGGGGACAACTCAGAAAACAAGGTCTGAAAGAGAGATCCTCCATTCAGAGTAGGGACAGCTCCATCTCCTCACAGGGTTTTGTTGCCCTGCCAAAGGAAATTCCCCTCTCCTGCTCTTCTCCTGACTCCTCCTGCAGAGAACAGAAGTTGGAAACCATCTCATACAAGAGCCTGTGTGGACTGGGGGAGGGGGGTGGGGGTCTGGGTGATGCCAAGGATCAGTCTCTGCAGGGGTGACAGGGAGGAGCTTACTCTCACACAGATGGCTGGGCTATCTCAGAGCTCTGGGCTCCGGAGGCCTGGGGATATTATTCATCATCGTCCTCGTCATCATCTGATTGAAATTTCACAAAAAAAATGTGTCTAAAGGCCCAATGCAGTGGCTCACACCTATAATCCCAGCTACTTGGGAGGCTGAGGCAGAAGGATCACAAGTTCAAGACCAGCCTCAGCAATTTAGCAAGACCCTGAGCAGCTGAGTGAGACCTTGTCTCAAAAAAAAAAAAAAAAAAAAGACTGGGCATGTGACTCAGTGGTAAAAACCTTTGGGTTCAATCCCTTGTACCAAAGGGGGAATAAAAGTGACTTTCATCCAAGTTCACCAATCTATCAATCCTTCCTTAGGAATCTCCAGTTGCTCCACCGTCTTGTCCTCATGCCTGGAAAAGTGAGCTGTATTTATCCATGCTCTTTATTGTGGTAAAATATAAGTAGCACAAACTGTATCATTTTAATTTTTTTTTTTAGTATTTATTTTTTGGTTGTAACTGGACACAATATCTTTGTTTTATTTATTTATTTTTATGTGGTGCTGAGGATTGAACCCAGGGCCTCCCACATGTTAGGGGAGCGCTCTACCGCTAAGCCACAATCCCAGCCTCTCATTTTAACTTTTTTAACAGTACAGTGCAGTGGTATTAAGTTGATTCACATGATTGTGCAACCACGGGGTCATCATCCATCTCCTGATCTTTTTTTTTTTTTTTTTTTTTT
>NW_025999977.1:7937320-7956309 GCF_001458135.2 Marmota marmota marmota | reverse complement strand
ATTTATTTACTTTTATGTGGTGCTTGAGGATCAAATCCAGGGCCTCCCACATGTTAGGGGAGCGCTCTACCGCTTAATGCCACAAATCCCCAGCCTCTCTATTTTAACGTTTTTTAACATGTACAGTGCAGTGGTATTAAGTTGATTCACATGATTGTGCAACCACGGGGTTTTCATCATCCATCTCCTGATACCCTTTTTTTTTTTTTTTTTTGGTACCAGAGATTGAACCTAGGATGCTTAACCCGTAAGTCACACCCCCAGCTGATTTTTATATTTTGTTTAGAGACAGGGTCTTGCTGAGTTGCTTAGGGTCTTGCTAAGTTGCTGACGCTGGCTTTGATCCCACAATCCTCCTGCCTCAGCCTCCTGAGTTGCTGGGATTACAGGCATGAGTCACTACACCTGGTTTTTTTTTGTTTGTTTGTTTGTTTTGTTTTGTTTTGTTTTGTTTGCCTTGTTCTTGAACTCAAGGTCCTGCATATGCTAGACAAGCATTCTACCACTGAGTGACATCCCCTGCCCTTTTATTTTATTTTGAGACAGGGTCTCATGAAGTTGCTCCTGCTGGTCTTGAATTTGTAATCCTCCTGCCTCAGCCTGCTGAGCCGCTGGGATTATAGGTGTGTGCCACAGCACCCAGCCCACCAGCTCTAGAACTTCAAAGTCATTTTATACTTGACTCCTGTGCATAAGTGCCCACCCCAGCACCTGGCAACTACCCTTCTTCTTTCTGTCTCTATGAAATGGATTTATCTTGGCAGCTTATATAAGTGAAATCATACAATATTTGTCTTTTTGTGTCTGGCTTTTTTCACTTAGTATAGCATCTTCAAAGTACAACATCCATGTTGTAGCAGGTATCAGAATTTATTTCCTTTTTAATTTTGTTTTGTTTTGCTTTTAGACAGGATCTTGCTCGGTTGCCCAGCCTGATCTGGGACTTCCAAGCTAAAGCAATCCTCCTACCTCAGCCTCCTGAGTAGTTGGGATTACAGGTGCACCCCACCATGCCCTCCTTTCTCTCTCTAGTTCCTTATAAAATATGTAACAAATCATCTATGCACCCATGGATTGGACATTTTGGTTGTCTCCTCTTGTTGGCTATCATGTGCTGCTATGAGCATTGCTGTACACATACCTGTTCAAATCTCTACTGTTAGTACATTTGCAGGCTGAGTTCGCTTCCAGAAAGATAACTGGCAGACTGAAAGCCCAGCCAGTGTGACGAAGAGCCTGCAGCCCTGCTTTGTGTCTCCATTCCACCCTCTCCATCCCCTGTGAGGTCACTAGCTCCTTGATTCCTGTCCTTACCCCATGCTCCAACCCTCTGCTCTTGCCATCTCACCCCTGAGGTCAAGGCCCTGGGGACCTCTGGTCCCAGACCTATCCTCCAGGACAGTGGGGAGCTTTAGTTCTTTCCTATTTTTCAGAGTTGGGCATTATTAAAGAAATTTTCCTGCTTTTTACTGTTATTAGTTTTGCAGTGCTAGGGATGGAATCCAGGGCCTCACATGTGTTAGGCAAGCACTCTACCACTGAGCCACATCCCCTGACCTTTCTGTTCTTAATTACAACTGTATCTTCTAGAACGATTTGAATCTGTTTTTGCACTAAAGGACCCATGTTCCACCAGGAGTTTAAAAAAAAAAAGGAAGGACTCAATGTGTGCCATGTCACTAGGAAGTATGGGCTGGGAATAGGCACAAGGCCTCAGTCGGCTCCCTCAGGCTAAAGGGAAGGGATTTTATTTCATGGCTGAACAATATGTTCTCCTTTTTCCTCTGGAAGTGTTCCACTTGATGTTGATTGAATGGAGCTAGCTGGGCTCTGGATAAAGCCAGTGCCTAGGTGGGGAGGCAGAGCCCAGCAAATAGCAGAATATTTCTAGAACCCTGATACAGGGAGCTAATAAATTGCCTTCAGTTTTTAACCTGGTTTGTTAGGATTTTCTGATCCTCAGGGCCAAGAAACATCCCAACTGGCTCAGTCTGCCTGGTGTTAGGATTTTGGTTTTCACTCCAAGAACTGTGGGAAGTCATTAAGAGGTTTTAGGCATGGGGTGGGCAGGGAGCAAGGGGTGACAAGATCAAATCAGCACTTCAGAGCATCACAGTCCAGGGTGGAAACGGGCTGCTATGGGGGAGTGGCTGTAATTGGGGGGTACTGGGCTAGTTCTGTTGAGAAGCTGTAGAGAAGGAGAAGTGGAACAGACCTGGATGGTTTTAAAGACGTTAGTAAGGTTGATAAGCCTGATGACATTTTGTGGGCATCAAAAGAGGGGATCAAGGGTGACCTCTGGCTTGTGGTTTGCTCAACTGAATGAATAGGGGTGCTGCCCACCGCAACAAGACTGTGGTTGAAGGGAAGGGATGGAACACTCAGTGTCACATTCCCACAGGGGCAGGGCCATAGGCGGTGGGGGACACACAGCTGTGAACCAAGTGTGGCCCCAAAGTGCTTTTTTTTTTTTTGTTTTATTTTGCTTGGCCTGGTTCTGGGGACTGAACCAGGGAAACTACCACTGAGCCATATTCCCAGTCCTTTTTATTTTGAGACAATAAGTTGCTGAGGCTGGCCTCAAACTTGCAATTTTCCTGCCTCTGTTTCCCGAGTCACTGGGATTATAGATAGGCATGCACTCTGCACCTGGCCCCAAAGTGCTTTGTATATATAAACTCTTTAGCACAATAACCTTACTCCCATTTTATAGATAAGGAAACTGAGGCATAGAGGTGACTTAACATGCCCAAGGCCACACAATCAACAAGAAAATGGGATTGAACCCAAAATGGTTGTTACCATGAGGTTCCCAAGGAAGAAGGCTATAACCAGCAAATGACAGGTAACATTTGTGACACAATGATCTGGGGCTGGGTCCTACTCCTGGGGAGCTGGATTTTGATTGCTAGCATGACCCCCCTTCTAAGTCAGACCTAAGCAACCTGGGAGGAGTGCTCTGTTTCATGGCCCATGGTCCCAGCTGGAGTCCCCCATCCCACACATGACCTAATGTTCCCCAGCAGTGCCAGGGCAAGATGCTGGCACTTCCTCCTCTGCCTGGGGCTGCTCCTACTGGGAGAAGAGGACATCCACACAGCTGGCTTGGGGGAAAGGGTCTGCCCCTGCTGTGGTTGCCTGCAGAGAGGAGAGGGCCATCCTTGCCTGCTCTACCTCTTTAGAAAGCACCACAACTAGATCTGGTCCCTGGAGTCTGATGGCTGTCCTTGACACTTACAGGGATTTGACCCTTCACTGTGGTTTGTCTTGTCAACACGGTGCTAAACAATGTCCTCAACACACTGAGGGGGCTCCTAGTGCATTATCCTGGAAATACCTCAATGTAGGTGTTTCCAAATGTCACTTCAGCAATAAGACTATGGATCCCCAAGGGAGGAGCTGGTGATGCCGCTCTGTGTGTCCATCACCTGCGGCAGCAGCATCTTCCTCATTTCTGTCACCCACAGGTGCTGCCCACTTACCTTACTCTGTCTTCCACTATAACTCAGGTGGAGGCTTCTTCTCCCTGGAGATCTACATAAACTCTTGCTGACATTCCTCCCCTCGCCCAGCGCACATTGAGACCAAAGTCAGAGGAAATCTAAAACTCCCCCACCCATTGCTACTATTCTGTGGCCCAGGGACATGATTTTTATTTCTCATTGCCCTTTCTGCACCTTGACCCTCCCAATTTTAAGAGTGGTTTCTTTATCTGCCAGTTCACAGCGGCGTGGATTTTTGTCCTTCATGGGTATCCACAGAAACAGGTCCTTAGACCCCGGGTTAAACGCACTCAGCTCTGTGGGGTCAAGGGCAGGCTCACGATCCACCTCTGCCTGCTCACTTACCTGCTTTCCTTTCTCTTCTTCTGCCCTCTGCTTGGTCCCCTCCAAGTGTTTGGGAAGTGGCCAGGCAGGGCAGGCAGGACGTTTCCTGAGTTTTCCTGCTTTCCTGTAGGCAATGGTTGAATGCCCACGAGGGTTTTAGCTCAGGACATGCCATGATTCTTTGTGCTAAACCCTCCCTCCATTCGTGCCTGGGGAGAGCAGGGCACAAGATGGGTGAAAATCTTTAAGATTTTTGCTTCCTTTAATCAGCTCCCAAGGCCACTGACTTCTGGCTCTCTGGAGTCCAATAGGAAAGAAAAGAAAGAGTGGATTGAAAATGAGAAAATACTCTGTGAAGGAGTAAAAAGGCACTTGGAAGTGTAACACTCATTTGGAGATGGAATGAATACATGAGATAAAATCCTGAATAAATATCTTGCATGGTACTAATTGCGTTTTAAAGGCTACCATCAGAGAACAGATAAAACGATGCTGTATTTCATTAGTGGCTCCTGTAATTCTATGGTATTTGCCAGCAAGCCCTATTAAAGCACTCTGTAATTAAAGACCAGTTCTGGGTCCTGTAATTTAGAGCATTATCAAAATATGGCAAGTGACTGGAGGTAAGGCATGGAAGCAAACACTGCTTTCATGAGGTCCTTGTAGATCACACAGAATGTGAGTTTTAAAAGCTCAGCCTTTGTGTCACTGCCACCAGCAGGGTCAGTCCACATCAGTGTTTTCCAATTGACAGGCGACCAGTTACATCTTCATTATCCCAAAGGACTGTGGTTGAGAAATCAATCAGTTCTTTTATAAAAAATGATTTTAAAAATCTGAGATATAATTATCAAAACAGAAAGTGACCACTGTGAAGTGTATAACTCGGTGGTTTTTAGTAGAGTCACAATATGTATGACCATAACGCCTCTCTAACTTCAGAACATTTTCATCACCCTAAAAGGAAACTGTACCTATTAACAAAGTCTTGGTCCATTCCTGCTGTTATAACAAAATACCTTAAACTAAGTCATTTAGTAATAGAAATATATATCTCACAATTCTGGAGGCTCCTTCCTAAGCCTCATCTCAAAAATGGGAATAAGTCAAGCGGCTATCTCTCAAGGACTCTAAGATACAACTCTTTCACATCAAAACATTCTTAAAACTGGGATGTCTGTCAGTCTGGTGGCAGCTGTGACGTAGTTGTCCCTGCCTGGGTTGCACATCAAAAGCTATGGCGGAAATTAGCTGGGCAGAGTGGCGCACACCTGTAATCCCAGAGGCTCAGGAGGCTGAGGCAAAAGGATCACAAGTTCAAAGCCAGCCTCAGCAACTTGTCAAGGCACTAAGCAACTCAACAAGACCCTGTCTCTAAATAAAATATATTAAAAAAAAAATGGCTGAGGTGGGCTAAGATTGTGGCTCAGCGGTAGAGCTCTCATCTAGCACGTGGGAGGCGCTGGGTTCAATCCTCAGCACCACATTAAAAAAATAAATAAAATAAAGGGATTGTGTCCAATTACAACTAAAAAATATATATATATTTAAAAAAAAAAAACAGGGGCTGAGGATGTGGCTCAGTGGTTAAGGCCCCCTGGTTTCAATCCTCCATACAAAAAGAAAAAAAGTTATGTGGGGAGCCAGTGACCTGGGAAAAAACTCCTGAGAGAGTGATGCTTTTTTTTTTTTTTTTTTAAGTGGGGGGGTAGGTTCCAGGGATTGAACTCAGTGTCACTGGACCACTGAGCCACATCCCAGGCCTATTTTGTATTTTATTTAGAAACAGGGTCTCACTGTATTGCTTAGCATCTCGTTTTTGCTGAAGCTGGCTTTGAACTTGCAATCCTCCTGTCTCAGCCTCCCAAGCACTGGGATGCGTTTTTGTTTTTTTGTTTTTTTTTAATACCAGGAATTAAACCCAGGTGCGCTTTTCCACTAAGACCTGTCCGCAGCCCTTTTTATATTTTGAGACAGGGTATCACTAAGTTTCTTTGGGCCTTGATAAATTGCTGAAGCTGGCTTTGAACTCACAATCCTCCTCCTACCACATCCTCCAGAGCTGTTGGGATTATAGGAGTGCACCACCACACCTGACAGCAGGGCTCTTTTTAGTTACACTGTGTCACCAACAATCTTCACAGCCAGCAGTGTTGTTGGCAAACCCGGATCTGATCGATACCTATGGTCCAAGAGTTACCACAAGAGTGGGCCCTAAATGTGAGAAAGTGCGGATGCTACCTTCACAACTGAAGTCACTTGGATTTTCCCTTTTATTTGGGCACAAGAATGATGTGTGGCAAACATTTCTGTCTCAATCTACAAGAGTTCTTTCAATAAGTAAAAAACAAAAGTCCTAAGTGCTAAGAAATCCTTGTGTCAAATAATTGGCATCTCTTTCTTCCATAGGGAAGCATAAAATAGTGATGTGTATTATCTTCAGGGACAAAATACATGTGACCACTTCCCACAACCTGGAGCTGTTGAACGGACTGGATGAGACACTGGTGTGAAACAGCCAGGGCCTGGCAGAAAGCAGTCATGTTATTAATGTCAGTGGTTAAGAAGATCAGTAATAATAACATATCTATTTGGCTAGCACTGTTACAGGCATGAGTAATGTCCAGCTTTGTACAAGGGACCCCTCTTCTGATCCTACCCTGACTCACTGATCCCGGAAAAGGAAAAACTATAATAAATGCTGATTTCTTTTACAGTTCTCAGAAAACCCAATAAATTAGCTGGCCCAATAACAAAAAATTTAACAAATGTAAGCCAAAGGCCTCAGAGAAAAGACTTGTTATATGCTATTTGAAGACTGGAAGGTGATACCTAGAGATCACTCACTTGGCACGATATAGGTTGGTCCCAATCAGCAGATGATTCTGGGCCAAGGGGTACAGGGGCTCTGCACTCTCCAAAGCTCAGTAATTAGCATGTGGATCTCTTTCCAGCTGTGGCTCAGTGACTGCAGTGGTAATTTGAAATTGGCCATGGTATGAAAATCTACATCACAGGAATTGGCAAACACTATATGCACTGGATCCCTTGGGTTGAGGTGGCATCTGTAAACTTCGTTTCAAACCACAAGCTGCAGGTGCTCACTGGCTCAGCAAAAGTATCTGAGCCTCTGGGAGTTGTGGCACCAGGGTCATTTGCTCTCTGCTTCCTTGGACACGTGTCCTTACTGCTTTATCCCTTTCCATATGGCTACCTTTGGGACATAGGCAACCTGCTTGGGGGGGGTGGGGTTCTTCTTGCTCCAGCATCAGGCCCTGGACAAACCTCTCCTTAGTTTCTACACAGATGGAATTAGGATTAGTATTGAGGCCTCTGAGAGCTGAGTTAGGAAGAGAGTGAAACAAAGAAAGCACAAGGAAAGAAAAAAATTATATAATGAGTAACTGAAAAGAGGCTAGAGACAGGCTCTTTTTTGTACCAGGGATTGAATCCAGGGACACCTAACCACTGAACCACATCCCCAGCCTTATTTTATATTTCATTTAGAGACAGGGCCTCACTAAGTTGCTGAGGCTGGCTTTGAACTCTCGATCCTCCTGCCTCAGCTTCCTGAACTGCTGGGATTACAGGCATGTGCCACCTCACCCAGCAAGACAGTCTTTTCTTAATTTCTTAACTAAGGTGGGCTCAGCTGAAATTATTAGCATGGCTGAATGTGCAGACTACCTGCCTACTTGAGAAGCAGAATTCTGTTGGCTCAATGTCTCCTTCTCTCCTCTTCAATCATTGTTAGGTCTAGCAGACCAATGAAGAGAAATGGAGAAGCAAAGAAAACCCAGGTTGTGTGGGGGAGAGAAGGCAGTTTGAGGAGGGCGGTGTTGGAGCAGCCATAGGGCTTGAGAGAAGTAGGTGGGGCAGGAAAGGGAATTGAACATATTATTTCATTATATTTTTGAATAGGTGATACAGGCACAGGTACGACTATAAAACCCTTAGCTCCCCCCACCACTTGCATCAAGCAACCCCATCATCCTCCCTAAAAGTCATCTGTCACCAGATATTCTCCATGGCAGAGCTCCTCAAGCTTCCCTGTGGATGAGGATCACCAGAGGGCTTGTTCAAACAGAGCGCTGACCCCAGCCCAGAGCCTCTCTCCTGTGCTGTGCCTGTACCTTTCTTTCTTTCTTTCTTTCTTTCTTTCTTTCTTTCTTTCTTTCTTTCTTTCTTTCTTTCTTTCTTTCTTTCTTTTCTGAAGCGATATGAGTTTCATGTTCTGGGAAATAAAAATGTGCCTATTGAGACAGAGTTCACACAGCACAGTTCCCTCCATGGGCCTTTCCTGTACTGGTTTTGTCACTTGGGATACTCTCATCCTTGGCCTCTGTAGAGTCAAGGCCAGCTCAAAGGCCACTTTGTCCAGGGAATCTTCCTTGGTTCTCCCCGTATGGCAGAAGAAATCTTACCGTCCTTTTTTTTTTTTTTTTGGTATGGGGGATTTAACTCAGGGGTGCTTTACCACGGAGCTGCATTCCCAGCTCTTTTGTTGTTGTTGTTTTGAAATAGAATCTTGCTAAGTTGCTTAAGGCCTCAATAAGTTACTGAGGCTGGCCTTGAACTTGTGATCCTCCTGAGTAGCTGGGTTTATAGGCATGGGCCACCATGCCTGGCTTTACACTTCTTTGAACTCCCATATCACATCAGATATTAAAATGAGTCTCTCTCTGTCTTAATTCATATATGTGTGTACATATATATACTTATATACACACATATATACATATATGTTTTGTTGGGGTTTGTTTTGGGAGGGGGACTGGGGATTGAACTCAGGGGTACTTGACCACTGAGCCACATCCCCAGCCCTAGTTTGTATTTTATTTATAGACAGGGTCTCACTGAGTTGCTTAGCACCTTGCTGTTGCTGAGGCTGGCTTTGAACTCATGATCCCCCTGTCTCAGCCTCCCAAGGGGCTGGGATTACAGGCGTGTACCACCCCGCCCAGCTTGTTGTTGTTTACAAAGAGATATGAGATCCCAAAATGAGTTTGAAAAATCATTAAATACAGAATTTTGGCTTTGGAACATTTGGTCCTTCCCTGGTCACCTTGAGAACTAAAAAATGGTTGAGAGAATCTGCGGAGGATTTCCGCTGTCAGCCTAGAACAGGAAAGGGAATGTGAAACCTGGAGCCTAGGAAGCCTGGTCTTCAGAGGACCCTCAAGAGCTTGATGCAGGTTCTCTGCATCTGGAGATGCCAAAGACCAAGGCCAGATCCATCCTGCCTGAGAGCTGAAGCAGCCTGAACCAGGCAGAGAGGGAGAAACTGCCTTCTGCCAATGGCAGAGTAAGCAGAGCAGGTTGTTTCTTATGGACCAACAGAAAGTCTTGGGCAGCCATTTGGGGCACATCTGAAGTCCATCCAATATGATCAGGCTGGGGGAACTGCAAGTCAACTTCCTTGTAGAGGAAATAGGAGGTGAACTTGACTTCCCCATGCCTCCACATGGCGGAGTCCTGAGGACTACTGAGAAGCCCCCAGTTTGAGTGATCTCTGAGGAACACCCAAGGCACCCACGAACACAAGAGTCATCTTTACCGGCCGTGGAGATGGTCCCAATGTCCGGAGACAAGGGCATCACCTCATGGTTTTGCCTTTCTCTGTGAACAGGGACCCTCTTGACTGGCTGGTGGGAAAGGGAGGTGGGGTGGGAAACTAGAGGGACCTAGGGAGACAGAAGAGAGTGCAACACCAACTCAAGTTCAAAGTGTTCATTATTATATAGTCTTGACATTCTGCAGAACAGAGATGATGGTTGTGTCTGAAGGGGCTGAGGACTATAAGATGCTGCTTCCCCAGACTGGTGACACATCCATAGCTCTGCAAAAGTTTTCATCCAGGCAGGTGATGACATTGACATTGACTGTTATGCATCATGCTGCTTAAAGGACCAGACCCACAAATTATGCTAAAATATGATGAAAACTCCTTGATGCAATGGCTTATAACACCTTGGTGGCCCTTTCGGTTCCCATTACCATTCCTGGCACATAGTAGGCTCGTTTCTCTTCCATTTTGACATGTATTGAGAACCCACGTTTAAGGCTAGCTAGAGTAGGAAATGAATTGGGTGTGCTTTTTGTCTTCCAAGATTTGTTGTCTGCAGAGGAAGTGTAAAAGAAGTTTCTGCAGAACCCCTGTGCCCCTCTGAGGTGGGAAGGGGGCAAATTCAAATTCCCTGAGAGGCCAGGCAGGTAACATGGATAAGTGGAGCAGTCACCAACAGGGACAACTGGGCGAGGACATGACAGTAGGCATGTTTTGGCAGAACAGGACAGTCACCTTGGCCCTCAGAAGGCAGCAGCTGTTCTGTGCCCTTGGGAGAATCCAAACCTACTCTTGCCAACTTGTTCACTTTTCCAAGAAGAGTGGGAAATCTGGATTCTCAAGTGGAACGTTCCAAACAAACACACCTGTGGATTGGTTCAACATGACCGTGTGGGGCTCCTGGCTGCTGTTGGATCCCTCACCCTGGTGTCCCTGTGAACAAAGAGGGGCCGCCACTAATCGTGAGCCACGTTCTGCTTCTTTAGAAATTAATTAGTCAGGGATTTGGAGGAGCTTTACACAAAGGACTTAGCTTTATTAAAATACTCCTTTGGCCCAAAGAAGAAATATTTTAAAAAATCCCAACCCTAAGTGCTTAATCTGCTAAAACGCACAACAAATAAAATTAACACTCTGCAAAGAGCTTGCTTCCTGTTTCAGAAGAGCCCCTGTGGCCTCTCTAATCTGATTACAGAGAAGTGGTCTTTCCTGCCAGGAGTGCGACAACAAGCCACAGACTTACCCAACCACATCTGAGAGGAACTAGTCTGCAAGCAGCATTAACTGCACTTTCATTACCTAGAAGAGAATTCCCTCAGTTAGGGCCCGTAGGGCTGATCCTTCTTGGTGTGGCTGATCCCTCCTGGGGTGGCAGTCCTCTGAACCTCCTGCTCTGGCACTTCTAGGAGCACAAGGCCCCAGGAGCCTGCTGTAAATGATGCTGGAGAATCTCTGGAAGTCAACATACAACTGAAGGCAGCCCAGGAAGAAACAACTACCTGAACCGCCTTCTCTCCATGTTCTGAATCCTGGAGTGGGGACAGCTCCAAGGAAGCACTCCATATAAGCACGGTGGACAACTGCCTCAGGGTACAAATGTAGCCACATTTCTCATTTTTACCGCTACTAACTCTCATCTACCTTTATGAGTAGGAAATCTAATGATCTGTTTCTTGAAGTGACCCTTTAAACTTTCTAAGAACCCTAAGCACTTCTTCCAAAGAGGCGAGTTCTCCATCCTAAGGCCTGATGGAGCGGGAAAGGGCCTCCAACTCACCTGAACTCTCGTTTCAATTGCTGCCACAGGTGTGGCGGCAAGAGACTGTTTGGACACTGGCTGGTCCACACTTGCCCTGTACTTCAGACAACACCAAGCCATGAGAAGCTGTTTCCTAAGCATGGCGTCTTGCCATTCCTGATTCACAGCTGAAATGGTCACACTTAGGTTTTTTAATTTGGATCTCAGTGATTCCAATTTACTGTCATCAAAATGGATCCATCATAATTTATTAACTGCAGACAACATATATATTTTTGTTTGAAACTTTTTGATAAGTTGGATGGATGAAACAGATAATCCTCTCAATCTATTGTTTGTTTGTTTTTTAAAACCAGGGATTAAACCCAGGGACGCTTTACCACTGAGCCACATACCCAGACCTTTTTTTAAATTTTATTTTGAGACAGGGTCTCACTGAGTTGCTGAGATGGCTTTGAACTTTCAATCCTCCTGCCTCAGCCTCCAGAGTCACTGGGATTATAGGAATGCACCCCTGCACCCAGCCTGTTTTATACCCTTAATGATCAAAATCATAGAACAACTTTTTATTTTCAAATTCTGTTCAGGGACGGCCTTGTGTGTTACTTGACATAGAGAGATACATCATCAGTATCTGTGTTTGGCTCCTGTGCTCTTAGACAACACAAAAGCAGACAGCTGCGGAAAGGCAGCCCAGATCATGCTCCCACCCCTAAACACTTAGGTACACTCTCCCAGGTTTATTTTCCTGCCATTCTTTACATACAGGGCCTTGCCTCTTGCTTTGCTGAGAAAATAGAAGCCATGAAACTGCCTCCACTTCCTGCTACCTCGTCTCAAAGTTTCCTGCAGCCAGTTCCCCCTTCACCAGTCCCTTGTCCAATAGAGCAGTGTCCTTCCTGCCACCAAGGCCAGGCCCTTCCAACTAGACTCAGAGGCCTCTTCCCTCCTGCATTCTCAGGACCCTTACATTAACCATCATGATGAGGACCCCCCAACACACTTTTTTTTTTTGGTACCCATGATTGAACTCCACCTCTGATCCACATCCCCAGCCCTATTTTGTATTTTATTTAGAGAAATGTTCTCACTGAGTTGTTTAGCATCTCACTTTTGCTGAGGCTGCCTTTGATCTCGCGATCCTCCTGCCTCAGCCTCCTGAGCCACTGGATTACAGGCGTGCACCACCACACCCGGCGACACATTTTATTTTCAACCTCTCTTTCTCCAGGCTTCTTTCGATGGACATTGGAACACGTTCAAAATTCATCGAAAACAAAAACGTCAAGAGCTTTCTTTCCAGCTGTATTTATTAATCAGTGGTTTTGATGGCTCTAAAGATCCCAAATATCTGAACCCACTTAAAACTCTGATGAAAGTTGACTCATTTCCCATGGCATCCACACCCAGCAGCCCAGGGCTGGCAGGGTGGCACCTAGGGACAGAGACCTTATGAAGTATCTGTGCTTCCTAGGGGGTGGTCTTGTCTGCACAGTCTGTGGTACCTCACTCT
The DNA here is from genome assembly GCF_001458135.2 of Marmota marmota marmota. Taxonomy (NCBI): domain Eukaryota; kingdom Metazoa; phylum Chordata; class Mammalia; order Rodentia; family Sciuridae; genus Marmota; species Marmota marmota. The sequence goes on along the minus strand of NW_025999977.1, from coordinate 7,943,644 downwards.
CCTGCTAGTGTTACTGCAGCCCTAGGCCAGGGGCCTGACTCTGGGAGTCCCCACAAATCAGATTTACCCCAGAACCAACAGGAAAAAGTGATGGTGAAAAACAGGAAAGGAACTTCAATCAGTCTGGCCGTACTGGGAAGGCCAGGGAGATCCAGTGTCTCAGCCCTGTCTTCAGGCTCCGGCATGAGCTTTAGGTTTAAATAGAGGACAAAAATATGGCAGGGGGACAGGAGATATGCATAATGACACAGTCTTGGTCACACTTGAGTCTGTAAACTGTCAATCCAATATCATCTCAGTTCTCGTTTTGAGGCTGCTCTTTTTCTCTAGAGAGGACAACCTTCATTTGCAGCTCAAGATGTTTATCAAACCTGTGATCCCTGGAAGGGACAATTCAGTTCCCATGAGATGATTGCTTCTGCTTAGAAAGGCAGCCTCACCGTGGGGTGATCTGTCTGCCGGGCTCCACTGTTCCTGGAAGGTGCCCGGCGATGACGGGAGACTTCTAGGCACCACTTTAGGGGGCTGGAAAGCTGGCAGTGGAATGTTCCTGCAAACCTTTAAAATACCTTGATTATTCTTATCTTGGTGTCCTCAGTCCTGAAGGGAGATGAAAGAGGTTAGGTAAATTTAGGGTTGATAAACCTTGTATTACCAGTTTTTAGATGAATAATTCTTTTATTATTATTATTATTATTTATTTATTTTTTTTTTTTGGTGGTGGTGGTGATGGTGGTGGGAGCTACTGGGGATTGAACTCAGGGACGCCACTGAGCCACATCCCCAGCCCTATTTTGTATTGAACTCAGAGTCTCACTGAGTTGCTTAACACCTTGCTTTTGCTGAGGTTGGCTCTTTGAACTCAGGATCCTCCTGCCTCAGTCTCCCAAGCTGCTGGGATTACAGGCATGCGCCACCACGCCAGGCTAAAAATTCTTAAATTATTAATAAGCCACGTGCAGAGCGGAGCAGGAATCTGAAGTCAGATACAAATGAAAGCAGAGATGCCAAGCTTTTAGTTACCCACTGGGCAGCTGCAGGCCCAAATGAAGAGTCAGTGCTTTTAGCAAAACCAGCTTCTAATTTCTGTTCTAGAAGAATAGGGAAGGAGGGATAGGGAGATGGGAACCCTTCCTGTAGGGGTATGACATCTATTCATATTCTAAGGGCCAGAATTTAGTAACAGGTCATGCCTAGCTAAAAGGAAGGTTGGGAAATGGAACCATTATTCTGGTACCTAGCTAAAGGTAGACACTTTATTACTATAAGGGAGAATGGACACTAGGGTATGAGCCCTGCGCCTCCTCCCCCATCTTCATTTCCTCTTTCTTGCCCTAATTTTTCTTTCCCTCCCTCCCTTTCTTTTACTCCATTGGGGATTGAACCCAGGGGCTTGTGCATGCTAGGCATGTACTCTACCACTGGGATATATACCTCAGGCTCTTTTCTGTTTTTTTCATTTTGAGACAGGGTCTTGTTAAGTTTCCCAGGCTGGCCTTAAACTTGTGATCCTCCTGCCTCAGCCTTCTGAGTAGCTGGGATTATAGATGTGCACTGTCCACCTGACCCATCCTAACTTTCAAATGAGTTGTTCGTATTCATTACCTCTATTTCCCTTCTGTGTTTGGTTTCCATATAAATGAAGGTTTGCCAAAGTATTTTGGGGAGAGAACATTACGAAAGTCCCTTCCTTGAAGCTGAGACCTTTTAGGGATGGGTGAATGACTTGAGAAGAATGAGCCTAGGAAGGCAAGACCCAGGTGGCCAGATCAAGCTGTGGAAGGCAGGATCATTGTGCAGGGCTGCCCAGGAATGTACCAGCTCCGAAGAGCAGAGGCAAACAACCTAATCTCTTTCAGCAAACAAGCTGGAAGCCCAAAGAGATTAGATCTTGTGTAAAGATACAAGACACAAGGGGACAAGATAACACATAATGGGGTTGGCAGCCAAAGGCAGGAGGGGACAGGGGAGAGAGGGGGAAGCTGTGAGGGTGGCTTTCAAATTGCTAATCTCCTCACTCTTAGTACATGTGGGTGGTGGGGGTTCCTTTGATGTAGTACATGCTGTGCTTTCCCAGAATACATAGTTACTTAAAGGAGACACACAGAGTAGGGCAACATTCTTACATGCACCAATTCCTTTCTGCTTAGATCTGTTCATACTTGTGCTGTTTATAAAGTAACATGTGCTTAGAGAGTTGCAGATAAAATTTGTGAAATCTGTGAAAACATAGCAATTAATATGAATGTAAAGCATGTGTTAAGATTAACATGGCTAAGAGCCAAGCACAGTGGCCCATGCCTATAATCCCAGTGGCTCCAAAGACTGAGGAAGGAGGATCACAAGTTCAAAGCCAGCCTCAGAAATTTAGCGAGACCCTGAGCAATTTAGGGAGACCCTGTCTCTAAACAAAACACACAAAGGGATAGGGATGTGGTTCAGTGATTAAGTGCCCCCTGGGTTCAATCCCTGCTACCAAAAAAAAAAAAAAATTAACATGGATAATTTCTGAGTCATATTGCCTGGGATCTAATCCTGGCTCCTGGACAAATTAACTCAGTGGCTTTGGGCAAGTGACTTAACACCTCTGTTACTAATTTATAAAGTGGGGATGATAATTAGTGTGCTTAGTTTTAGTAAGGTTGTGAAAGTAACAGGAAACGCAAATCTAAATGAGCTTTAACAGTAAAAGGGAAATGATAGGCTTACGTAGCTTAAAAGATGTAAATGGTCAAGCACAAGCATAGTTTGATCAAGGCTCTGATTCAGTTCCTCTGAGATTTCCTTTGACTTTGATCATAGTGGCAAATTAGGCAGGAATTCAGGTTCACCTAAGCTCACCACCTTCCAGGAAAGGATGTTTGCATCCCAGAGTTCCTGGAGCTTGCAGTTCTGAGGCTCACTGTGGCTGGCCTGGAGCCATGATCCCCTAGATGCTCACTGTGGCCAGTGCTGGTGGGCTTAGCTTAGGCCCTGTGCTGCCCCGATGGAGCTGGGTGAGAAGTTGGCCTCCCAGATCTGTTGCATGCCTCGGAAGGCTGCTAGGAAGCAGGAAGGGCAGATGCAAGCATGGAAAGAGGAGCCTGCTATGTCCACACCCAACGTTTTGACCCTTCCTTCCCCCTAGCAGTTATGACCATCCAGGTGTCCTGCGATTACCTTTAAAACGCCAACACAGATCCAGTTTGTCATAACTAGAGAAATTGCCACTTGCTCATAAAGAAAAAGGCAGTATAGGTCACAGCAGCGCCAGGTCTACCCTCATCTCCAGGAAATACATTGGAACCTAGATGTACATCAGTTATGAAACCCTGTTTCCTGGGCCACAGTACGGTCATTATCAGTACTGGTCACTTTTGCCTTCAGGGTCCCTTCCCACAGGACGTAATAAAAATAAAGGCTAAAGATGGAGCTTAGTGGTAGAGGACTTGCCTAGCATGCATGAGGTCCTGGGTTCAATCCCCAGCACCACATACACACACATAGAGTATTAAATATTCTGTTTTATTACTGAGTTGGTATTGATGGGGTTCAGGACAAGAGACCCCAAAATATGACACTTTGGCATTTGAAAAGACAACAGAAGCAGAAAGGTCTCTTACTCCTCTGAAGCAGGCAATAAAAGATTTCCCTGACCTCCCTCTGAAGAAGACCTTTCCAGAAGTGCCCTCCCTGTACCTGGGAGAGAGGAATGTCCTTATCTCTGAAGGCACAGGGTTGTGAAGAAGAATCTGAACAAACAGGCTTCTCTACGTTCCCCTGTTCATCAGATCGGCCCCTTCTGTCCTCCAAACATACTTCCTTCCACATGACTGTCCTTAAAGATATAACCCTCCCTGTTTCTTTGGGTCTTCATTTCTGAAGCCTCTGTGCCATGTACATTTATATTAAATAAGTTTTTATGCTTTTCTCTCATTAATCAGATTTTAATTTTTCCCTGTACAGTATAATGATGACTTTATTAATATTATATATTAAAATATTATCTTTAACCTGAAAGTTCATTTCCCCTTCGAGTTTAAAAAAGAAATTAAAGGGACTGGGGATGTGGCTCAAGTGGTAGTGTGCTCGCCTGGCATGCGTTCGGCCCGGGTTGGATCCTCAGCACCACATACAAACAAAGATGTTGTGTCCGCCGAAAACTAAAAAATAAATATTAAAAATTCTCTCTCTCTCTCTCTCTCTCTCTCTCGCTCTCTCTCTCTCTCTCTCCCTCTCTCTCACTCTCTCTTTAAAAAAAAAAAAAGAAAAGAAAAGAAATTAAAGCATTTTCAGGTGCTCCTGAAAGTATCATGAGTTCTAGGCATTGTACCGCTGTGCCTAATGGATTAGCCAGCCCTGACTCTATGCCCAGGACCAAACAGGAGAAGAGGTTTTGATGTCCTTTTCCCAAGAATTGTGTGTTCTTTATGTTGGGCATGGCATTTTCAGGCCATTCCGGCTCTTCTAGAGCTTGGTTTGCCATCTTGCTTTTGAATCCCCCTCATTGCCTAATGTTCCCAGGGCAGGATGAGGACTCCTGATCTCCACAAAGGCTATAATATGTGACAGGCAAGGTGGGGCCCTATCAGAGGTGGGCTAAGAATAGCAACAGGACTCACAGAAGAGTAGAAAGGGACCCTCTACACAATGTGCAGGCATTGACGCCATCTGTCACTGAATGAGGATAACAGAGAAGCCTAGAATGGTCCCAATGGTCTTCACACTTTCCTCCCTTGTGTTTTAATATTAGTCTTCTGTAATCTTGAGTGTGCTTATCCTTTTGTTAAAAATCTAATCAGTCCGGGTAGGTTAGGCTATGCTATGGTAACAAACGATGCCAAAGATTGAGGGCTTAAGACAATGAAGACTTGGTCTCCGTTCATTCTCCATGTACTCCTTGCATCATAGGGTGCTGAGGGGCTGTCTGCTATTGTCCTCATCAGGGACCCAGGAGGCCTCAGAGTAGCTGCCATCTGGAACGGAGCCTGCAGCAGTGGCAGGAAGAGGGAAAATGTGGTAAATTGCAAATGGCCACCTGGGCTTGGCCAGCATCACCTCCACTCCCTTGTCTTTGGCATCTAAAGTCCAGTAAGGGGTGGGGGGAGTATAGCTCTAGAATGTTTCCAGAGGGGAGAGTGAGAACTGGCCTGGCCTGGCCTGCTAGGCAGAGTAAACATCTGGCGGGCAAAATGGGGGGCGATGCATGAGTATGGGGGCCAGCCCCAGTGGTTACAATAATAATTATATATTTCCCCATTTTTCTTTAATTCTAACAACATCTGTGCATGGAAAGTAATAGCTCCATTTGAGGGTTGAGGAAACAGCCCGGGTCACCTTATCACTGGAGACAAGAAAAGCACCCACCTGCCAATCTGCTGGTGACACCTTGTGGCAGGTGGGAAGCACCAGACCCTGAGGGCAGAAGCCAGCAGCCCTCCCTGCTCTCTGGCTTCCAGGTCAGAGGTCCCAGAACTGGCCTGTCCTGCTGGCTGAGTAAACATCTGGAGGGAGAAGTGAGGGCCATGCAGGGCCCAGGAGACCTGGATGGAGCAGAGGGTTCTCCCAACTGGGAAACAGGGAGCATTTGAATGTGACCTGCAAAAGGAATGTGACCTGACTATGCTCCCTGCCAGGGAAGCAGGAAATCTTGTGACATACAGCCATCTACATTACAGATTTTTTTTCTTTTTCTTTTCTTTTTTTTTTTTTTTTTTTTTTTTTTTTTTTTTTTTTTTGTACTGGGAATTAAACCCACAGGTACTCTATCACATACCTACACCTCCAGCCCTTCAGCCCTTTTTACTTTTATTTTGAGACAGACTAAGTTTCCCAAGCTGGCCTGGTACCTGTTATCATCCTACTTCAGCTTCCTGAGCAGCTGGGATTTTAAGCATGTGCCACCACAGCTGGCCCCTTTATTTTCTTTCTGTCAACTTAATTCTGCCTCAGGGCTCTCATTTATCCGATGGGAATTTGCTCGTAGTTCCTCATGCCACAGTTGTGCCAGCATCTCTGGTTCACAGCAGTGAAATGCTGGGATGTTCCTGTGACTTTATTTTTTTTGGGGGGGGGGGTGCAGTCCACACAGTCTTCTTTCAGTTTACAGGGTCCCCCAGGGTCTGGCTGGGGCACAAGAACCTAAAGGGATAGAAGCAACATAGAAACTAGATGACTTAAAAATTCTCCCACTATAAACTTCTAGAAATGCTGAACTTTCAAGAAGAAGGAAGGAAAGCAGGAGAGAGAGAGAGAGAGAGAGAGAGAGAGAGAGAGAGGAGAGAGAGAGAGAGAGAGAGAGAGAGAGGAGAGAAGAGCACGAGAGCAGCACGACGAGCAGACTGT
>NW_025999977.1:7895224-7937295 GCF_001458135.2 Marmota marmota marmota | reverse complement strand
AAGCAGGAGAGAGAGAGAGAGAGAGAGAGAGAGAGAGAGAGAGGAGAGAGAGAGAGAGAGAGAGAGAGAGAGAGAAGGGGGAGGGACATCAATCACCAGGCACCAAGACCACAGAGCCAGGACTTTGTTTTGCTTCAGGATGCAAAAAGCAATGTCTAATAAAGAGACAGGCAAGCCAGAGGGTAAATCTAAAAATAAAATGAAATAAAATGAATTCAGAACATATAAAAATGAGACAAGACTAGGTACTGGATAACAATAATACATAAGATGGGAGGGTGGAAATCTGATGTAGTATTTTAATATCACTGAATTTTGGGGAGGCATGAAAGACATTGATTCACTATTTATATAATATAGAACATGCATGTTCAAAAATTAGAGTATCATTAATTAGAATCGAGTGTACTTCCTCCATGGGAGAAGAGGGTTAAACAAAGCCTGGGTTCACTTCTGGAAAGGGAGACAGAAGAAAAAGTCAGAGAATAATTTATGAATTAAGTCAGAAAAAAGGTCTGTTAAACATACATATAAATATACATAAGGACATAAGGAATTACCTCCTAATGTAACTGTGGTTATGATGGAGAGATCCCAAGTGAATTTTGTTTTATTTTTATACTGTGAGAGCCAGCCTTCAAAATGGCCTCCCATAGCCCACCTTCTGGTACCCACTCCTTTGTGTGGTCTTCTCCTACATTAGTCTCAGCAGCCAATAGAATATAGAAGTGGTTGCCTGTCACTTCATGTTGAGGCTGTAAAAGGTTGCAGCTTCCAATGGGTACACTCCCTCTTGCTCTTTCTGTCTCCTTTGCTCTTGGGGGGAATTTCATGTGAGCAGCCCCATCGAAAGGCCCACCTGATGTGCCAACAGCCACATCTGTCAGCCTGGAAGTGAATTTTGCAGTCTTGGTCAAGCCTTCAGATGAGAGCAGCCCTATAGCCAGGTGTGGTGGCATATGCCACAGGGAGGCTGAGGCAGGAGGATCACAAGTTCAAAGCCAGCCTCAGCAACTTAGCAAGACCCTTAGCGAGGCCCTAAGCAACTTAGCAAAACCTGTCTCAAAATAAAATATTAAAAGGGCTGGGATGTTGCTTAGTGGTTAGTCCCCCTGGGTTTAATCCCCAGTATATATATATATAAAAAAAAATTTAAAAAGATAGCAGCCCTGGCAACATATGGGTTGCAACCTCTATAGAGTCTCTGAATCAGAACCCACTAGATAAGGTGCTTCCTCTAACTGAGAGATAGTGAATGTTTGATGTCTTAAATAATACAATACTTTTTCCCCCAATTTTCAATTTCTATATAATGTACAGTCTGCCCTCTGTGTCCAGGGGTTCGGAATTCATGATTCAACCCACTCAGAATAAAAATAAATTTTTAATTATATCTATACTAAACATGAACAGACTTTATTCTTGGTATTACTCAATACAGTAAAACAATATAGTCTACAACTATTTGGGTAGCATTTACATACTATTAGGTACTATAAATAACCTAGAGCTGATTTAAAGTAAATAGAAGCATTAGTATAGGTCATATGCAAATACTATGCCATTTTATCTAAGGGAATTGTGCATCCTCGGATTTTGCAATACACGGAGTCCTGGAACCAATCCCCCAATTGTTATCAAGGGTTGATTCTTGATTGCTTTACAAGCAGGAAAAAAAATATTTCAAATAATCTCAATCAAGTAAATCCTTCATTCCAGTGTAATAAAGGGCAACCTGTCTTGATTATCATCAGTCCTCAGCACCCTGTATCAGCTGAAGTTTGCCTGAGAAGAACCAGCTAGAACCAGTAGAGGCATCCTTAATTTTTATTTGGCTGGAGACCCTGGCCTTCTAAAACATCACAAGGGGCTGAATCTTTTCCTGTGGTCCTGGCCTTGCAGATACAGCTAAAAATTCAAGTTAATTTCCTCAGGAAATTGGATAACTTAGATTTGGTTAACTGCCTCAAATGCTGCGCAAACTAATAAATAGCATTTTGATTGCAATATATTGGTCGCATTGTGTTCAAAGAGGATTTTCTAAATCTGGGAACGTACAGTCTTCTTTTGGAGACCAGTGGACCCAGAACTAAATGTGAAATAGTAAGAAGAATGCTGTCCCTCGACCGGAAGCCTTGCCTCTGCCAGGAGCAGCTCTGTGGCTTTGGGACAAGTCACTTTGCCTCTTTGGGCCCTGGTTTCCTCATCAGTAAAAGGGCAGCATTGGAGTATACTATTATTCCTAATAACTTAAAAAATCTGTTAACCTATGGTCCTGCTTCAACCTGCCCTGGACTTTTGATTTTTCAATGACAAGCCATCTCAAGGCCAGTACCATTCTCACGGTGGGCCTTGTACTATCCAGCTACAGCCTGTAGCTATTTGGGTTTAAGTTAATTAGAATGAACTAAAATTTCATTTATTTGTTGGGGTAGCCACAATTCAAGTGTTGAATAGCCACCTATGGCTGGTGAAGACAGATCAGACAAGAGAGTCTGAACATTCCACCATCATGACATAGAGTTCTACCAGATAGGGATACTACTTCAGGGCCTTGCCACTCAAAATGCAGTCCTTAAATCATCAGTATAGGCATCACCTGACAGCATTTAGAGATGCAGGCTTCTGAGCTCTACCAGATCTGCTGAATCACATTTTGGATTTTAACACTAACCCCAGATACTTCCTGCCCTTGTGAGTTTGAGAAGCCCAACTTTAGGGAGCATTACCCACCTCCCCCACGAAGTGGGAGTCTGGAAGGACAGAGTGGTGGTGAAACATGTGGTCTGTGGTTAAACTCCACGGACTTAGTACGGCTCTCTCTTAAGGCTGTGTAACGTTAAGCAAATTAAGGGTTGAACTTCTGGGCTTCAGTTTCTTCGTTGGTAAAACAATATCCAATAAAAAATGCTATTTGACGTATCCGATTATAAAATCTGAGACTATAGCAATATGATGCAATGATCATCTTGCCTAACGTGGAGTAAATATTCTTCAAATGGCAGTTTTGTTATTTTTGGATTCCATAAGGCTTAAAGTCTAAGGTGCAATGCAACTAGCCAAAAGCGTCTCTTCCTCTCATCGCCACAGGGTGGCGCTGTGTCACCAGCATTCTTTCCTCTCGCTCCGGCTTCCCCCGCAGCAAACTAGAATTTTTGGAGATTTGCAATGCCTCTGTTTCGAATTACCGAGCACGACCAGGCAGCCCGGACACCGATCCAAGCATTCATCTAGCAGATAATGGGAAAACAGGCCTCAGCTTTGTACCCAGCTGGAATACAAAAGTTAAAGAACACACAAGGAATTGAATAAGGACTATGTGAAAGTTGTCCTGGAAGCAAGAGGCTCCTGTCCCAAGGCTGGGGGAAGGGAGTTGAGGATTTTCTAAGTCAGTTCCTCAGTGATTTGGGTCCCACACTCCCCACTTTCAGGCTATAGTTTTTTGCAAGCCAAGTGGTGGTGGTGGGGGGGGTGATTACAAATTAATTTGGTGGTGAGATAGTGGGAGTCGGTTTTCTTCTTGTCATATTCCAAAGCATCTCAAACTTTAGGCTACATCACAGTCCCTGGGAGCCTGTTAGAAAACATTGGTTACTGGGCACCATTCTCAGAGTTTCCAATTCAGTGGGAGGGATAGAGTAGCCTGACATTTTTCATTTCCAACACATTCCTGGTGATAACAATGCTGCTAATCTCTTAAACTCCTGAAAAGCTCACCTGGGACAAGTGGTATAATCCTGGCTCAAGAGAAAAGCATCACTCCAAAGGAACTGCAACCCCACCACCATCACCCTGTGGTGATGCCCTCCGCTCTCAGGAAGCTCTTGGGACATGCCTCGGCCACAGGAGGGTACTTGTTAGTTAGAACCAGGTGTAGACAGGAAAGATGGCTGTCAGGCCGGGCACCCTTCCTATAAGACTCTTAACTCAGAACTCTTACTCTGTCATGAGAAGGGTGGTGAGGACTTTCAAAACCCTGTTTAGCCCCACTGTGGGTACCAGACCTGCAGAGACCATTCTTTCTGCTCGACACCCCCAGTCCAAAGTAGTGTTACTGTCCCCAGGCAAAGTGCAAAGGAAAGGGGTCTAGAAGATTCTGGGGTGTGGGGGGGAGCTGGGCATTTCAACAACTCAGATGGGACCCCAGGGATTGGTATGGGCTGACTAGAAGTCTCCTTATCAGAGGGGCTACCTGGTCATGAGCTGTGAGTTTTTCTATCCTTTCAAAAAGGATGTGAAAACCACTCACAGTGTGCCAGGCAGCACTATTTTTCTGGGTTGGAAAGTGAGGTGAGTTGGTTTAGAGAAAAATAATAACTTCTAGAATGGGTGCTTATCTGAAGTTTGGGAAGCATTGGCCCAAGGAATCCACTCTGGAGGAAGCCTGGGTGAGACACACAGACTTCATGGGAGATTCTGTGGCAGCAGGTTGAGGAGGAGTCTTTAGAGAGCACAGCCCTTGCCTCACACAGTCGTAGACTCCCTTAGGAGACGATCACCAGGTATTTTTATTTTCTGAGTTTCTGCCACAAAGGAGCCCTACCCTACACCACCAACTCTAACTTTTCCCCTCTGTTATGAGAGAGAATCATCCTCTCCCAATTTCCACTCCAAACTCTGGATCTGAGAAAAGTGTACAGCTCATGCACAGGGATCAATGAACACTAGTAAAACCATTTTTTGAAGTCATTTCGTTAGTGAATATAGGAATGCAGAATGGCGCAACAACTATGAAAACAATCTTGCAAATGTATATAATCCAGCCAAACCTCTCCTATACATTTCTGTACTTTCCCAACATAGACAAAAAAATACATGTCCCCACAAAGATGTGTACATGAATGATCACTGCAGCTTTATTTGCAGCTTTATTGGCTAAAACCTGAAAACATCCCAATGTCCAATAACAAGTGAATGAATACACAAATTGAGGTATATCTATTTAATGAAATAGTCTCCGTGATTTAAAAAATGAATAAATTATCAATATACTCAGGCAGGGATGAATAACTATGCTAAGAGAGAGAAGCCAGACAAAAAGAGTACATACTGTAAGATTCTATTTATATAAAATTCTAGAAGATGAAAACTAATTTAGAAAGCTGGTCACTGTTTGAGGATAGGGTAAGAGAGAAGGTTAACGCAGGATTATAAAGGAGTACAGGGAAACTTGGGGAAGGGGTAATTGGCTCTATTCATTATCATGGTTGTGGCAGTGGTTTAACAGGTGTGTACTTGTCTCAAACTTTTTAATTGTACATTTTAATTTCTTTTTCCTGTGCTGGGGAATTGAACCCAGGGTGCTCTACCACAGAGCCACATCCCCAGCCCTTTTTATTTTGAGACAGTGTCTTGCTAAGTTATTGAGCCTGGACTCATACTTGTGATCCTCCTGCCTCAGCCTCTTGAGTTTCTAGGATTACAGATGTGCAACCTCTGTGCTCTGGCCTTAACCATACATTTTAAATATGTGCAATTATATGTCAATTATACACCAACCAAGCTCTTAAAAATAATAATGCAATTCAACAATAATAAAACAACCAAATAAAAATTGCAAAAGACACTTTATTAAAAAAGAGAGCAAGTAAGCCCATAAAATAATGTTGTATACACCATTTATACTAGGGAAATACAAATTAAAAGCACAATGACATACCACTGCGTATCTATCAAAATAGCTACAAACAAGAAAACTTACTATACCAAGTTCAAGTTCTGAAGAGGATGTGGAGCCATCGGAACTCATACTTCTCAACAGAATGCAAACTGGTAGAGACACTTTGAAACACAATCTGACAATTTCTTATAAAGTTAAATATATACTTAGTTTAGAACCCAACAATCCTACTCCTATTTACTCCAAATAAATTGTGTCATTTTACAATAGAATAGTAACTCAAGAATAAAAAAGAGGGACTGGGGTTGTGGCTCAGTGGTAGAGCACTTCCCTAACACATATAAGGCACTGGGTTCAATCCTCAGTACCACATAAAATAAATAAATAAATAAAATAAAGTCATTGTGTCTATCTACAACTAAAAAATTTTTTTTAAAGAATAATAAAGAAATGAACAACCAATATGTGCACACAAAATGGATGGATCTCAAAACAATCAGAAGCCAGATTTCAAAGGCTGTATACCACAAGATTTTATTTCAATTACATTCTGGAAAAGGCAAAACTGTAATGAGGGAGAATACTGGAACTTGGGGTGGAGCAAGGTAAACTATAACAGGATATTTTTCTGGTTATGCAACTCTTCTGTATCCTGAGGTAGTTACACAACTTTATGCACCAAATAGCACACCAAAGAGTGAATTTTACTCTTTTTCCCCCACATTTTTATTGCTGCATTATAAGTGTACATAGTGATGGAATTTGTTTTTACATATTCATGCATGCACACAATATAACAATATGGTTTGACCAATAGACTTTTTTAAACTTTATTTTATTTATGTATTTTTTTATACATAAAAAATATGCATAAGAATCTGAGAATCAAACCCAGTGCCTCACACATGCTAGGCAAGAGCTTCACCACTGAGCCACAACCCCAGTCTTTTACTCTCTTTTAATAAAAAACAATTTAAAAATAATAATTCATATTGTTGTAGAAATGTCAAGTGATATAGACATATAGAAAGGAAAAAGGGTAAGGTCCCTTTACACAAATATGGCTCAGAGTTTTGAGCCTGCTCTCCAGAGCTAATCATGATTGACAGTTCACTAAGCATTCTCTCAGACTAGTTTCTAAGGAAGACATATGAATTTATATAGAGATTTTGTTTTTTATAGAAATGAGATTCTCTCCTATCTATGGCTCTGCATCTGCTTCTTGGTACACTGTAGTGAGGGCCTTGGAGATCAAGTTTAATTCCAATGTACATTTCTATAGATGGCAGACGGGGGTGGAACCCAACTCTCAACTTTACCAGGTGGGTGACCTTGGGAAAGTCATGTGATCTCCTCTATGGGTTCCACAGGCCTGTTGCAGAGGTTAATTAATGTGTATGCCGGGCTGGGGCTGGGGCTCAGTGGTAGATTGCCTGCCTAGCATGTGTGAGGCACTGGGTTTGATTCTCAGCAACAAATATAAATAAAATAAAGATCTATCAACAACTATACATACATATATATAGTGTGTGTGTGTGTGCATGCTCACACATGCTAGTTACTAGCTGCTCAACACAGTAAGAAACTGTCCTGTTATTACCGAAGATAAGATCCCTCTGGGGGCTTTCCTGAATGGTTACTAAACAGATCTTGCCAACAGCTGCCCCAAAGGCACGGGGGGGGGGCCTTCAATTCTCTCCAGGTCAGCACCAAAAAAAAAAAAACAGCTGAAACTTGCCTTGGGACATTGGCTAGCAGGGAGGGCCTGTATCGATTTTGTTCTGGAAGCCTTTCAAGCTGCGGCTACCTCTGTGATCTCATTGCAGTAGCCAGTTACAAAAGCCAGCGTCTTCCCTCAATGGCTGCTGAAGACTCTTATGCTTCTAGAAAGAAATCCAGACGCCTGGGCCACTAGAGTCAGCCTTGTGTTTAACAGGGTCTCAGAGCTCAGCATCTTCACCAGGTCATTTAACCACCACCCAGGTACCGGTAAGGGGCGTGGCCACGAGACTCCTCCTTTCCCCACTCAGCAAATATTGATCCTGTCCCTACGTGCAACAAAACCACACGCAGCACTTCCTAAGACCTTTTACAGTCCAGAGCGGCTTGTTGGGCAGGTCAGTGGTAAACAAAGGAAGGGCGACCTTAGCTGATTCCCCGTCAGGTCTTGCCAATATTTAAACCAGGTCAATTCTTCCGGACTAGCGCACCCTGTAAGTCTGGGCTGCAACTGCTGAGGCCCAGCAAGCGCTGGCTAAGCGAAGTAAGCCAATCCCAAAAAACTAAAGGCTGAATGTTTTCTTTGACAGCCGGACTCGCAGCTGTGTGGCCTTCAATGCTTCAATCGAGTGTGATCACTCAATGCTCTTTGCTGCTTTCATGTTATATTTTAATTTTTGCGGAAATAAGACCAGTCTCAGAAATTTTGAAATGTGACTTTTGCTGTTTACTACAAATTCTATGGCAGAAAAGTGAGGGGAGTAGCCATCAGCCCAAAGTGGAAACTACCTTTTTAAAAAAGGATTGTCATTTATTCAAGAAGTTCACATACACCCCATAGTTCACACTCACCTTTCCAGAAATTGTGTTGGGAATCCAGAGGAGCGGGAAATCTTGTACTTACAAGTAAATAGACTTTTGTTATACTTTTATTATTGCTTTTCAAAAAAAAAAAAAAAGCTGTTTAAGTAGATATTTTGAAAGCAAGTAGAAGAATATTAGACAAGGTGAAATATATTCTTGGAAAGACAATATAAACCAAGGGGAAGCTCAGTAACAAAGGTAAAGAAAATATGTGACAGAGTTTAGAGATACATTATAAATTTAATTTTAAAAAGGTATAATAATTAGAAAATTGCACATTAAAACAACAATAGCATCTAGTTCATGCTTAATAAAATAACCAAAATCCAAAACTCTAACACCACCAAATGCTGGCTAGTGTGTGTGGCAACAGGAACTCTCATTCATTGCTAGTGGGAATATAAAATGGTACAACCACTTTGTAAGAGAGCTTGGCAATTTCTCATAAAGCTGAATATACCCTTTTATGATCTAGCAGTCTCTCTCTCCATGGTATTTACCCAAAGGAGTTGAAACTAATGTCCACATAAAAACCTGCATACAGATGTTTATCATAGCTTTATTCATAATTGCCAAAATATGGAAGCAACCAAGATGTCCTGAAGTAGATGAGAGATAAACTGTGATACATTCAGACAATGAATTATTTTCAGCACTAGAAAGAAATGAGCTCTAAAGCCATGAAAAGACATAGAAGAAACAGAAATGCATATTGCTAAGTGAAAAAAGCCAATCCAAAAAGTCCACCTTCAATCTGATTCCAACTATATGACTTTCTAGAAAAAGACAAAACTATGGAGACAGTGAAAAGATGGATGGTTTCCAGGGGTTTTGAAAGGTGATTTGCACTACTTACTAAAAATTCTGCAGGCAGAAGGGAAGAGAGCTGCCACCAGCCTCAATGGTAACTATGTTTTCTCAGGAGAGAGGCATGGAAGGAGGGGTAAACAGAGCACAGAGGATTTAAAAAAAAATTTTTTTATTTGTTCTACTAAGTTGTACATAACAGCAGAATGCATTTCAATTCATCATACACAAATGGAGTGCAACATTTCAATTCTCTGGTTGTACATGGTGTAGAGATGCACCATTCATGCAATCATATGTGTACCTAGGGTAGTGTTCATCTCATTCTACCATCTTTCTATCCTTATAACCCCTCTCCACCCTCCCCTTTGCCCAATCCAAAGTTCCTCCATTCTTCCAATGTCCCATCCGCCCGCATCATAGATCAGCATCCATTAATCAGAAAACATTCAGCCTTTCGTTTTTGGGGATTGTCTTACTTTGCTTAGCATAATATTCTCCAACTCATCCATTTACCTGCAAATGCCATAATTTTATTCTCTTTTAATGCTGAGCTGAGTAATATTCCACTGTGTATATTATAGACCACAGTTTCTCTATCCATTCATCTATTGATGGGCATCGAGGTTGGTTCCACAGTTTAACTATTGTGAATTCAGCTGCTATAAACATTGATGTGGCTATATCACTATAGTATGCTGGTTTTAAATCCTTTGGATATAAACTGAGGTGTGGGATAATGGGTTAAATGTTGGTTCCATTCCAAGTTTTCTGAGGAATCTCCACACTCTTTCCAAAATGGTTGCACCATTTTGCAGTCCCACCAGCAATGAGCACAGAGGATTTTTAGGGCAGCAAAAATACTCTGTATGATAATATTCCGTATGAAAATACTCTTATGTTATCTTATGTTTTTCAAACCTATAGAATGCAACAACAAGAGTGAACCCTAATATAAACTATGAGCTCTGGGTAATGATGTGTTTTTTTGTTTTGTTTTGTTTTGTACTGGGGATTTAACCCAAGGCCCTTAACCACTGAGCAACATCCTCAGCCATCTTTATTTTTTATTTTGAGACAGGGTCCCTCTGAGTTGCTTAGGGCCTCAATAAGTTGCTGAGGCTGGTTTTGAACTTGTGATTCTTCTGCCTCTGCTCCCAAGATGCTGGGATTATAGATGTGCATCCCCACACCTGGCTGGGTAATAAGGATTTTAACAAAGGTACCACCCTGGGAGATGCTTATAGAGGGAGAGGCTTTGTGTAAGTGTGGGGACAGAGATCCCTGCGAACTCTATACTGTCCACTCAATTTTATTGTGAAGCTAAAACTGCTCTAAAAAAATAGAATATATTTTAAAGTGGGGGTCATGATATTCAGTAACAGTTTTGAAGTTTTTGAATCTATGACACGACGTTCATTTCACTACAGGGGCACTCATTTCCTCACTACTGTCATGAAATATTAAAATGCTAACTTAGTGCTTGCACAGCATGCTAGTATATAAATGCACCATGACTTATTTACTTGTTTAGTTCTGGATATTTAGGTTGTGTGTGTATCTGTGCATGCACGTGTGTTGCTATTATACACAATACTGCATTCATAGCTAATACTTGCCAAGCCCTAGCTATATGCCAGACACAGTTGTGTGCACTTTCTAAGCATTAACAAATACTTCATCTGGATTATAGCCCTAAAACATTTTACTGCCTTATGTGCATAGATAAGGAGACTGAGATCCAGAGAGATGGAAAGGCAGAGCCAGGATTTGGACCAGACATTGGCCTCAGCACTTGTACATACACCTAGCATGCTAAGTTATGAATGTGTTGCTGGTTGTTTCCTTCCATTTCTAGAAGGGAGATTTCCAGATAAAAAGAACATGAACCTTCCTCTGGTGGTACTTGACATGTGAGCTCAAGATACTCTCCAAAGACTGGTTCAATTCTCATTCTCTTCTGCTGGGTTGGAGGGACAGATTGGCCCCAGCATTGTCCACATTGAATGTTCTGTTTGTTCATGCTTTATAATCTGATAGGTGAAAAACATGATTTCATTATTGATTTAATTTCCATTTCTTTGATTTCTTGCACATCTCCACCTTTTTTCTTAGCTTAGTCATTTGTTTTGTTTGTCTCAGTGAGTAATCTGATCTGTCATTTGTCTTTATTTTCGGTTAAGATTTTAGTTTCTCTTAGAAAATTGAACGACATTTACACATCAAGACTAGCAAACCTTTGCCTGTTGTATTCATTGCAACTATCTCAGTTCATGAACAGTTCTATCTTATTTAAGGCATTATTCATGATCAGTTCTTTCTATATTATAACACACACACACACACACACACACTCAAAAAACAAAACAAAACAAAAAAAACACTGTTCTTTTATTCCATTACTGCTTAGAATGTGTTGGGGCAAGGGAACAGTATTCCCCTGGTGTCAGGTGTCATAGAACAGATCTGGATCTCTTTTTCCTCTTTTGGAGCCATGGGTTCTCAAACTCCACACTAGACTAACAGACCTCTTCCAGAAGGTTTTTTTTTTTTTTTTTGACAGCCCATACTCCGGTGTTGATAAGCTGGACATGCTCTTGTAAGTCAGGTGTCTGAGTTGGGAGCTGTCTATGTTCTCAAAGGATTTGAACACAGGCAGTGGGGTATTTCTATACACTGAGGACCTGTGGGAGACAAGATCTGGAGCTGGAGTGTTGATCCTGGGTGTCAAACCCATCCCTGGAGATGGGCAAAGAACTTACTGAGAGGATACTGGATACTCACAGAATGACCAGAAAGACAGAACCAGGCTGCAAAATGGAAGAGGAGGATGTCATAGGACAAGAGCCCATGCTGTATCCCCGGAAGCAGCTTGTTCTGCCACCACTTGGGTCTGAATGCACTGGTCACCCTGCTGGCACTGTCAAAGCAGAATGTGAAGTCTGAGATAGGTACTTCTAATCAGCCAAGCTCTAGTGACCAAGACGTTGAGACAGAGAGTGCCCAGCCTCAGCAGTGGGCTTTGCCTTTTGATCGTGTTCGATGAGGTTGTTCTAAACTCAGGAAGGGGGTCAGAGGCTGGGCTGCCAAAACTTTACAAATGTTCCTTAGAGCGAAGACCAGCCCATCAGTCTCTGTGGCTGTGCTGACTGCTCAGAAGTGGAGGTTATCACGAAGGGCAGTAAAAGCCCTGTCCCTGAGTGACAGGATCTCCTGGAGGCAGCAATGGGGCTCTCAGAGGGAGAGTTTATCCCAGTGACTCTCAACTAGGAACAGTGTTGGCAATGGAAAAAGACATTTTTGGGTTGTCACACCTTGGGGAAGAAGTGCAAGCAGTATCTAGTGGGTAGGGGCCAGGGATGCAGCTCACACCCCCACCAGAGCCAACAGAAATGTCAACAGCGCAGAGGTTGAGAAACCTTGCTTTGTGCAGAGGTCCTCACAGGTCAGCTCTCCAGGCACATTTACCCACGGAGGACAAAAGCCCAGCACGGACACTCGGCCAGGATTCAGATTGAGACTATAGGATGGGGCTTCTGGGTAGCCCAGGATGACAGAGACATAGCAACAAGGACCTTGCAGGAATTTGTCTTCTAACAACTAACATTCAGAGGCTAGCACAGGCTCCTGCCAGGGATCGGGCAGTATGGCCAGAGAGTCTTGTGTTGACTGGGACCAGAGAAGGCTTTTGTGACTTTCAGCTCTCAGGAAGGGGGGAAGAAGGGGTAAGGACCCAAGTAGGACTGACAGTCTCCAGGCACCCCTTAAAACCAATTACAATTCACTCTTTTTTTAAATTTGTTCTGATCAGTCATACATGACAGCAGAATGCTCTTTGTTCCGTTGTACACAAATGAAGCACAACTTTTCATTTCTCTGGTTGAACACGATGGAGAGTTGCACCATTTGTGCAATCATGCACCTAGGGTAATGATGACCTTCTCATTCACCATCTTTCCTATCTCCATGCCCTCCCCCCCCACTCCCCTCCATTCCCTACAATTTACTCCTGAGCCCTGTCTCCCTAGTTAGACTGTGATCGCCATAAACACATATGGGGGGGTGGGGCTAGGAGAACGAATCAGAATCAAGCTCTCCTGGGAGGCAAGAGTTTGTATAATTGGGAAATAAGACAAATATCTGTTTGTTTTCAGAGCACAACAGTCAGAAATTAAAGCGTAGCATACTCTTCTTGGTAGGTGGAATATTGTTTTTAAACCTGATATATCAGTATCAAGAAAACTGACCTAGACTTAATTGCTCCAAGCTCTCTTGGATTTCTCATAGGCCCCTGGATGGTGCTAATTTTCCCAGCATATCATATGTTGGTAGGATGTTTTTGCTTTTTCAAAACACACTTCCGGGGCTCTTGTCAACTCTCAGCATCTCAGCAGCCCTATGAGGTGGGCCTCAGTATTCCCATCTGACAGGCCAGGAACAGAGGCACAGACAGACCAGGCAGCTCACCCAAGGTCCCAGGGCTAGTTAGCAACCCTGTGAACCTCCCCTGGCCTTCCTTCTTCTGTAGGACACGTTGATTCCAAGGGGCTTTCTGAAAACACGTGGGCACTATGACCAGGAACTTCCCCTTCTTGCTGTATTACTTCATGGTCAGCATGCCTCCCCTGGCTGCCTGCTCCCACTCTGGTTTGATTGGCAGTTTTCTCCTATGGGGGAAACAACCTCTCAGTAGCCACCTACTTATTATTTTTCTCACATGGACAGGAGCTTTTTAAGAGGCTGCTGCTCTTTGTGAAATGCCAGATTAAACCAAAGCAAGAGTTGCCTTAGCCACAGACCCTCCCCTGCTGCTCTGATCCAAGTGGGGGAGAAGGCCCCGGGAGCCAGCTTCCTTAGGAATCATAGACTGAACTAGTCTTTATTTTACTAAATTGGTGCTAATTGCTATGGTGGACATTTGCTTGTTTCTTTCTTTTTTTTTTTTTTTTCCTTTTTTAGGGGGGAGGGGTACCTGGGATTGAACTCAGGAGCACTTGACCACGGAGTCATATCCCCAGCCCTATTTTGTATTTTATTTAGAGACAGGGTCTCACTGAGTTGCTTAGCCTCTTGCCATTGCTGAGTCTGACTTTGAACTCTCCATCCTCCTGCCTCAGCCTCCCAAGTTGCTGGGATTCAGGTGTGCACCACAACGCCCTTTTTTTTTTTAATCCTAAGCTTGTTGTTAAAACAAAAAAAATATATTTTTTGAAATTGTCAGTAATCCACTCAAGACTGTACCTTTTGGCACTAGAAAATATTGATAAGTGCTTCCATGATTTACTAGTCTAGATGCAACTATAAAATAATAAATTACCACAAAAGCTTCCAAACAGTAATTGTACTCTTATCCATCTTCTTATTGATTTTGACTCAAGCCTTTGAGTCACTTGGCCAGTTTTGGGGGTTTTAAGCAAGACAGTGACATGCATTTCACATCTGAGGTAACTGGGTTCCTTTTTTACAACTGCTGTTTCTAAACGCTGGGACTCTTAATCTACAAAAGTAATTTTGAATAGCTTTGTTAAGGTATGATTGGCATACATAGATTACATATATTGAAAGTGTACCGTATGATTCATTTTTACCATATGCACACATCTCTGAAATCATTGCCCCAATTGAGATATTTCCATTGCCCCCAAATTTCTCTCAACTCTTGAAGTTTCTTACTGTTGTCTCTTTTTACCTTCCTCATCCTCATTTCCTGGGCAATAACTGATCTGCCTACTATCATAACAGAGGAGTGTTTTCTAGATTTTCATGTAAGTAGAATTATAGAGTCTCTCCTCTTTCTATCCATCTTCCTTGACTCAGCCTAATAATTTTGTGATTCATTCTTGTTAGTCTGTTGTATCAATTGCTCATTCCTTTTTGTTACTGAGGACTGACATTCTAATTTGTGTGCAATGGTATATCACTATGGCTTTAATTGCATTTCTCTAATGACTCATGAAGTTGAACATCTTATGAGCTTATTTTCTCTCTGTATATCTTCTTCAGTGATATGTCCATTTAAATTTTTGCAAAAATAAAAATTTGCATGACTTGGAACTCCATGTGATTGATTTGTCAACCCCCCCAGCCCGTGCAGTGACCTCCCACTTGAGACACTAATTCAAACCCTGTAAGTGTGCAGTCAAAATCCTAGCATCAGTAAAAACTAACATTACATGACAAGTCATGTGCTAAATGTCTTATGCATGTTAGCTCAGTTGATCCATACAACATTTCATTTTGGGGGTGAGAAAACCATGACACAGACTTGCCCAAGTTTGCACAAGCTAGTTCAGCGGCGGAGCTGAGACTCAAACAGCCACATGGAGAAGCAAAAAAGAAATACATAAAGAAGCATTGGTGGGCAGATTGAGAGCTCGTCCAGCTTTCTCTGCAACCACTGTGCAGAACAGGAATGGAATTGATTCAGTGTCCAAAGTTTTGCCACATTCAAAGAACCAAAAGTCATGATATTGACCAAGTAGATTGTGAAATGCCAGATTAAACCAGATTAGGTGGTCTTGGCTAGATAGAAAGTGAAGACAAAAGGGGTAATGGAGAACAAGGAAGAAAGAAGACATCTCCAAGAGATTTGAGGCTCAGAAAGGACAAAAGAGTACCAGAAAGTAAGATGTAGGAACTTACAAATTCAAAGATGACTGGGCTCTTGGTACTGATGGGATCCAGGGCTGGATGTTAGCAATCAGTTAAGTGGAGTCAAACATCACTGGATGGCTTGCATCTCAAAAGAGATACTCACTTATTTCATTTTTGTTTCCTACGGAAAAACACAGAAGTTTCCATGTTATCCAGACTATTTTCTATTTTTAATTCATGTTGTTTTTACACAATGAAATCCATCATTCTCTTCCTGTATAGTTCTGGGTGGTGTTTTAGAGGGATCAGTCATTAGCTTGCCTGGGACTGTCCCAGTGTTAGCACTGGAAATCACACATCTGGGAAATGCCTTTGTCCTGGGCAAACCAGGACAGTTAGTCACTCTAGAAGCTGTGGACTCTTTCTCGCTTTGACAATTACTAGTAGCCTCTTTTTTGTTCTCATCTCCCTTCTCTCCTGCTGATTTCATCCTGAAGCTCAGCTCTTTATTGCCTACCTACAACACAAAAGAACAAACTCACAGGCTGGTAGGAACCTACATCTTCAACCCTAATTCCCATTACCCCTTCAGGCATCCAAGATTCTAGCCAAATCGACTTAAATATGATTCCCCAAATTCCCTTCCCCATCCAGGTGTCTCCATTGGTCTGGGCTGCTATAACATAATCCCACACACTAGGTGGCTTAAACAACAGACATTTTTTTCTCACAATTCTGGCGGCTGGAAAATCTGAGATCAGAGCACTAGCATGGTTGGTTCTGCTGAGGGACTTGTTAGTTTGCACATGGCCAAGAGCGCAGAGAAGAAGCAAGTTTTCTCATTTTTTTTTTTTAGAAGGGCACTAATCCCATTGATAAGGGCTCCATCTCACGACCTAATTACTTTCCAAAGGCCCCACATCTTATACCACCACATTGGGAATTGGGCTAACATATGCCTCTCGTATGGGAAAGAGACAGAAGCATTCAGTCCATAGCTCCAGGTTTTCCTATCTCAGATCTTTGTTTAGGGTCTTTCCCTGAATTCTCTCTTCCTTCCCAGCCTGCCTGCTTCCTGGTCTTCCTTTTTGAGTCTCCTTTGAGGCAACCTCATCCAGGAAGGCTTTTTTAAAAATCCAAAGCCTTCCTTATTAGATATGTATAGCTTTGAGATCCTAAATTAGTTACAATTAGGAGGTGGCAGAATGTCTGACATCAATATGCTCAGGCATGGTTGGGAACTGAGCCCAGCCAGCTAGAGGGTGTATTTCTCCTTCCATCCCTCATCTCAGGTTGCCTCCCACCTTGGTAGGCTCTCCCTTGTGGCTTTAAGGCAATGTCAGCAGCTTCCTGGGCTATGTTATTTCAGAGAGTGGGTAAAGAGTGGAAGTCATTGTCCCAACATCCCAGAAGTCTTGAGATGTCTTCTGATTGGACCACTGTATCCCATCACCAAAGCCAGGAGGACATGCAGGGCCATGCACAGGTGGTCACTGTGTACTGCACAGCATGCAGAGGTGCCACCACATAGACTGCAGCCCCAGCGCTGGGAATGAAGACCTCCCTTCACCTCCCTGGGTCTCAGTTGCTTCATGAGTCAGATGAGAGTGGTGACTCTCTAGGTCCCTTCCGACTCCATTCCACCCTTCTGCATCACCCTCCACTAAAATAGTATTTTAATGGTTTGGCTACTTTTTGGTGAAGAGGCTTAAATTCTTTTTGGTCAACCCCTTCTAGAAAAACAAGTGGATGGGAGGCCTTTTTCAAAAGAAGACAGAGAGAAGCCCCCAAGAAATTGGGAGGTAAAAATAATACACATTATGAAAATTCTCATTCCATGCAGCCACTGGTTACATTCTATTCAAGTCAACAAAGTATTCTATGGCCACTGTTGAGCATTTGCTTTGTGCTTGGAGCTGTTTCGTGTACACTGTCTCATCTAGCTTTTCCTAGTGAGCCCCATGGAAGAGATAGTACGGTACTTGTTTCCATTTTAAAGATACACAAAAAATAAGGCCAGGTATAGTTGTGGAGGTTGCCTAAAGAGCATGTTTATGGAATGGTGACATCAGGACTCGAACCTATGTTTGCTGGGCTCCACATTTTTGCTTTGAATCAATATGCTTCATCACGCCTTTCTCAGTCTATCTGGAGCTTGCAGTCTCAACTGAGGCTCCCGTCCTGAGGGAAGAACACATTTGCTGGTGCATAAGAACACAGGTGTTTTGTTTTTGTGTGTGTAGGGGAAGCAAGTACTGGGGATTGAACTCAGGGACACTTGACCACTGAGCCACATCCCCAGCCCTATTTTGTATTTTATTTAGAGACACAGTCTCACCGAGTTGCTTAATGCCTTGTTTTTGCTGAGGCTGGTTTTGAACTCTCAATCCTCCTGACTCAGCCTCCCAAGCCACTGGGATTACAGATATGCACCATCCTGCCACCCCCTGCCCCCATCCCACCCCTGCCAGCGAACATGGGTGTTTTTAAAAGATTCTATTTCCTAACAATGTTATATTTGGAATTTTTTATAACAAAAGAATAGAATTTTAACAAAATTTCTATTTAACAAAATTCTATAACAAAAGAATAAAATTCAACCAAACATTCTTGGCAAAGGGAGAAACACAGAGGGATGTGTCTCTGTGTATCAGGACCTTGGGACAGGATGACCCTGAAGATTTTTATATTGATCTAAAGAAGGTACCATTTTTTTAACAGAACACTGGCTTTCTTTGGGGTAACAGGTGCACGAAGGGACTTGCAGCTGAAGATACCAGTTCTATCTAGAAAAATAGAAATTAGTCATTGAGTGGGGTTTCTGGGAATCCCCCCCTGCCATGTGGCTTTTATCTATTGCCTTTTCCCCTTTCTTCCTGAGATTGCAGACAAAATGCTGGAGAGCACACAGTCATCCTTCCAGCATGTGTGTAGCAGCCACATGCTCAGGATAGGGGAACAAAAAGACAGAAGGAGCTGGGGACACGGGAACATAAGGAGGCTGCCACATCTGCCCTGACCCTAGTGCTCTAGTCTAGACTTGTGAAGTGGGGCAACTTAAAACTCTAATTTGCTTATGCCACTGTTTTCAATTTCCTGTTATTTGCAACTGAACCCAACCTCCGTGTAGGGACAGGAATTTCTGCAAACATCAAGTTCACCCTGGTTGGAGAAAAAATGTAGGACTCCTCTCTTGCTGAAACCAAGCACAGAGGCTGTCACATAGGTGAAGGGTCAAGGTTAAGAGCTGGATTTCTGGTTTTAGTTTCCCTGAGGGTCAGGCTATGTTAGAATGGACAAGCTATGGCCAGTGATGGGCATCCTGGTACCCAGTGGCCTGCTCCTTCTGTCTCAGTTCAAACACCTTCCC
Source organism: Marmota marmota marmota (assembly GCF_001458135.2). NCBI lineage: Eukaryota > Metazoa > Chordata > Mammalia > Rodentia > Sciuridae > Marmota > Marmota marmota. Next base: position 7,918,321 of record NW_025999977.1, on the reverse strand, counting down.
AACATCCCTACAGCTGGAGACTCCCATGACAAGAAATCTGGATCTGGGTAGCTCCAGGATCCCAGTTCATATTGAGTTCAGGGACTCAATATTAACACTAAGAGCCCTGGTTTGGTTTTTTATTTGTTTGGTACTGGAGATTGAACCCAGGGGCACTCAACCACTGAGCCACATCCCCAGCCCTTTTCTGTATTTTATTTAGAGAGTCTCACTAAGTTGCTTAGGGCCTCACTAAGTTGCTGAGGCTGGCTTTGAACTTGTGATCCTCCTGCCTCAGCTTCCCGAGTTGCTGGGATTACAAGCATCCGCCACCTTGCCCAGCTTTTTTTTTTTTTTTCCTTTTAATTAGTTCATTCATTCAAATAAAGACTTGTTGAGGGCAGGGTGGTGCATGTCTGTAATCCTTAGCTGGGAGGCTGAGGCTGATTTAATCTAAGGACAGCTTCAACAACTTGGTGAGACCCTGTCTCTAAATAAATAAAAATAAAAAGGGGATGTGACTTAGAGGTAAAGCATTTTCTGGATTCAATCCGCAGAACCAAAATGTAAAATTTCTCAAAAAAATTTTTTTTTTAAATTAAACAAGACTTGTTGATGGAAAAAAGAAAAAAAAGACTTGTTGAATGCCTGCTAGATTCCAGGCACTGTTCTGTGTGCTGAGGAGAGTAAGAAGAGAGAGCAGGAGAGAAGTTGCCGAGGTTTGCCCTCACAGCTTTGGGGCAGGTACCCTCCTGTGAGCCTCAGCAGCCCCTCTTGTTTCCGCAACAAGGGGGGCTCTTGCATGCCACTACTTAATGCAGCCCCGGGGAACTCATCCACCTTCCCCCAGACAGTAACTGTCAGGCTAGCTGGTTAGGACCGTGTCCCCTGAGCTTTGCACTAAGTCTAGCACTCAGTGAGTACTGAGGGTTGCTGCGTGTTTGTGAGAATCCCTGTTAATTCACTAATGATGTGCTAAAAGTTTTACTTTCTCAGTATCATTCATTTTTAAGAACATTTTTAGTTATACATGGACACAATATTTTTATTTTGTTTATTCATTTTTATGTGGTGCTGAGGATCGAACCCAGTGCCTCACATGTACCGGGCAAGCGCCCTGCCACTGAGCCACAACCCCAGCCCTCTCAGTATCATTCTTAAGAGCAAAATTGGGAGCGTACAAGGTCACTGCAGACTCGTGGTTTTCTGTCAAGTACGGAAACTGAGACACTGAGAGTTTAAGTCCCTCTTCATGGCTCGGCAGGTGAAAATGCCAAAAGCCAGTCCAGGTCCATAGCCACAGCACTGATGTCTTCTCATTCCCCACCCCCCACCCCAGTACCAAGATTTTTTTTTTTTTAATTCAATCCAGGGGGTGAATCCATGGTCGTTCCAACTACTGAACCCCAGCAAGTTGCTTGGGGCCTCACTAAGTTGCTGAAGCTAGCTTTGAATTTTCAATCCTTGTTCCTCCTGCCTCAGTCTTCAGAGTTGCTTTGCCCAGGACCAAGATTGAACCCAGATCCTGACACATGCAGGCAAGTACTGAGCCACATCCCTGGCCCTTCCTATTGTACTTTAATTCGAGGCAGATCTTGCTAAATTGCCCAGACTGGTCTCAAACTTGCCATTCTCCTGCCTCGGCCTCAAGAGCCACTGGAATTACAGGCATGTGTCACTGTCCCCAACACTGGGGTAATTTTGAAGCTGTCTTACTATTTACTCTTTCCTGCAGCCAACACTTAAACTTGACAATAACAACTGCAAAAACCATTTGGTCAGAGGCCTGGCACTGCCCACCTGAAAAAACAAGTTGCTGCAACGAGGGTTATGTAAAGGAGGGACGCAGTTCATGCTCAGCGGGAGCCCTGCCATGGTGACTTCAGCATCCTGGCCAAACAGTGAGCCTTGGTGGTGTTAGCTTGCCAATGGCCTTGGCATTGCCATTTTGCTGGCCGCAATGCCAACTGGCTCCCATGTGTCCGCCACTCCCTGACACTTTGGCAGTTCCTCTGGTGCTACTGGCAGTCCCAGGCGCTATGCCACAGTTCAGGCTCTCCCCACCCCTGGAACAATGGAAATGCGCAAGACCATAGTCACTGCAGTGGGAAAGGCTGCATCCAGCCCCATTAGTGTTCAGAAGTGGAAGCCAAATCCCAGACAGGTCTCAAGGCTCCTGAGTGGCAGAGCCTAAATAAGACCCTCCTTGGAAATGTTTTCCCTCCTTAAACTGCTGACCATCCACTTCCCACTCCAATGATCTTCCATATTGTTCTCCTCTTAGATCCAAGAGCCATCTCTCCTGTCCTTGCCCAAGGCCCCAGCATTGGTCCTACTGACCATCCTAATCCCAGCAGTGACCTCCCTGCTCAGCCTCCGCTATTGTCCCTTCAATCCTTTCTCCACCAGGGAGCCAAAGTGCCCTTTCCAGATAGCAGGTCAGGTCACGTCACTCCCCTGTTAAAAGTCACTGATGGCTCCTCCTTGTCCTGCTGATGAAGCCTTAGCACAGGTGGCGGTTCTCCCTGCCTGGGACTGGCAGGCTTCTGTTGATTCATCCTATGCATCCCTGACATTCCAGCTACATGACTCACCTAACTTACTGACTGTTGAGAGAATTAAATAACGTCTGAAAGTGTGTAGCATCTGGAGCATGAGAGTCCAGAAAATATTGGCTGTCACCTGGATGGGATGGGCACTTCCCCAGTAGGCTCCCTTCCAGAGCCCCTCTATGCTTGTTAATACACAAGCTCAGCTCTGCTGTCCGAGCTAGGACACATGCCTTTAGCTATGACCCTGGGCTAGATAGACCCTTACCACCCAGATGGAGGTTACACATTCCAAGAGAAGGAGTAAAATGCAGATCACCTGCCCTGCTCAATAGTTTTCAGTTTGTTTGTTTTTAAGAAAAAAAATTACAGTAATGCAGAGAAACAGCCATATAGTTCATCATTATTTCCTGGCTGGAGAGGAAGGGAGCCACTATCTCCCTTTGAATCCCCACAACCACAGCTGCAGGTCTGAACTCAGGGCAGGGGCAGGACTTCAGGAATGTTTGCCGCAGGGCTCAGGGGAATAATGGGCAGGAGCTGCTATTTCTGTCATAACTACTCATTCCTACATGTAGGTACTTGCAGTCAGACAGGCACGGATCCTGATTTTATGAGAGAGTTTATTACATCCAGAGAACAGCAGCCAGTTCCGTGGCCACAGGGGCAGCCCCCATGAGCCTTCCTGGGGAAGGCCACTTCCTACCCACACTGAGAACCAGAAACTGTTCGTCCATTAACCTGTCCATCTATCCATCCCTCTGTCTGTCCATCAGATGACATTAACTTTGCCTCTTTCTCATGTTTGCTGCTGAATAGGACCTGGGGGGAGGGGGAGTCAGAAAAGCAAACCAGCTTCTACTTTCATTCTTTCTTCCTTCCTCTCTCCTCTCCTTTCTTCTGCCTGGAGTACTTAATAGAGAGTTCCTTAAAGATGATGAACTACACAGGAGATAAACTCAATTATTTTCTCCCTTTTATTATAGTTGATTTTTTACCTTATAAGGATTTCAAACATATGGGAAAGTATGGAGAATACTGTTACAGTCACCCAAGGGCACATCACTTGCTGGGATGAACATTGACCTTTTTGCCATATTTGCTTTGAGGGTTTTGTTTTTTTTAGGAAACAGAAGGTCACGGGTCCAGGTGAAGTTGCCTCCCTCAACCTCATTCCACCTCCCTTCTCTATCAGCCCTTCCCAGGGGGTGTGTAGTCTTCCAACAGGGTTTAGGCTGTTACTAGATCCCTAGGTACGAACCCCATGACAATACATCCTGTTGTTCAACAAGACCTGTGTGGAGAATCAGCCTGTAGGGAGAAGTCAGAAACATTTTGGATTTTATGTGCATGATATCATACCGTATGCATCCTTTTGCAACTTGCTTTTTAATTTTATTGGGATTTTAAAACTGTAGGTGCGATACATGCTGGTTGTAATGAGCAAAGGTGGAGAAGGCAAAAGTTAATTAATCTCCTTCTGCCTGACTCCAATCCTACCACCCAACATAACCACTGGTAACAGTTTGACAAACATCTTTCTGCACCTTTTCTTTTGCTTGCATAAACAGACATAGGGCCTCAATGCTGAGGAAAGATCCAGGGAAAGTTCAGGAAAGGCTGAAGAATCCAGGGATAGCAACATGCATAAACATGGACTCTCTCTTGCTATAGTGCAACAAGAAGCCGCATGGAAGATGTGCAACTTCCCCTGTCGTTAACCCACAGAATGTGGGTTTCCCCACTCACAATAACAGGTCTTGTGGTCTGAAGAGGGACCAGCATCAGTTGACAAGCAGCATTCCTTCATTAAATGTCTCTAAGCTGGGCCACTGGGGAAGATGTGCCACTGGCTAGCCAGGTAACCATGGCAAAAAGACTCCAGACTTCTGAAGTCCTTTTGACCATTATCAACCCAATTGTTCCAACAGAAAAATCTGCTGGTGGGTCCAAGTGTGGGGGACACTCTTGGGAGGCCACATTGACATAGCCCACAGTGTGACTTTGGTGTGAGAAGAAGTTCGTGGTGGTATGCGTATGCTGACTGTGCTGTGACCCAGGAATGAGAACATGGAATGCCAAGAAAATCTCCCAGTTTTGGTATTCTGTCTACTTTTAAAAAGTGGAATAAGACTAGACATGTAGTGTTCCAAGCTGGGTGGAAATGGTTTCCTTTTTTCTTGCCCCACCCCCACACACACACAAAAAAAAGAGTCAATATAGACCTAAAGTTTTGTTTTGTTTTGTTTTTTGCTTTTCAAAATTGCTTTCAGGTTACTGCAAAGTGGGAAGAGAAACTGAATGTGAAACTTGGGCCCCACGTCATCTGGGAGACGTGTTCAATTTTTCAACCCTTGAGGCCATGATATCTTGAGAGGTCTAAAGCTTGCTGGGATTTCTCCATTGAGAGTTGAGATGATCTCTAAGGAACCTCCAGATGTTAAATTCTATGATTCTTTTTTTCTCTTTTCCCATGCATTCAACAACTTTATTTGAGAGCTGATTATTGAGGGAATCAGACTGGTCGAGAAGCAGCAAGCAGCACTCGGAGAGGTAGAGAATGCCAAACTTCATTTTATGCAGGCAGGCCCAGAGAAGAAACTCCAAATTCTGAGCCCTGATCCATATTGTATATGTTTTAACATTTATAGGTTATTTGGCATCATCTTAGACCCATCCATCATTTTTTTTTCTNCCCCCCCCGCATCTGTTAAATCTCTAACCTGGAAAGCTTGGCACAGGGGTGTTTACATTTCAAGAGGGAGAACTCAGACTCCTAGAGACAGTTATGTACAATCCAAAAGTAGAGACCCATGGCTAATTAGTTTTCCTGAAGAAAGGCTGATTAGAAGGGGAGAGGAACTGACCCTTTTTCTAGGCATTGTTTCTTACCATAACATTTTTATAATTTCATTTTACAACCAGGTCTGGTTTTGCCATCACACTGACTATGTGTCTGTCACTGTCCTAAGATCTGGGGAAATCAGTGAAAAACCAGACAAACCCCCACCACCCTCATGGAATTAAGAACTTTTAACAAACAATATTAAAACACAAAGACTGGGACTGAGGTTGTGGATCAGTAGTAGAGCGCTTGCCTCCCATGTATGAGGCACAGGGTTTGATTCTCAGCACCACATATAAAATAAATGAATAAAATAAAGGCCCATCAACAATACACACACACACACACACATACATACAAAATTTTTTAAAAACCCAAAGACTTCTACTCTTTGTCAATATTTCAATGATCATCCATGCATCTTTCAAAGTGTATGGAGCCCCATGATATCCTCATGCTGATGGATAGAACAGGTGTTTCCGGCCCTGTTCTCCTAATGGGCAGACCAAGAATGGATAAATGTGAGAAAGGAACATTGGAATAAATAACGAGTCTTTAAGGAGACAGAAAAAGGTGGAAAGGGACAACTCTTTCTTTGTTGAACCTCTGTCTAGCCCATCTCATGGGATGGGAAAACTTGAACGTGCATGTCTTCATATTTAATAACAGAAAGAAAACTGAGTCTCCAGACCTAACTCAAGAAGCACGTGATGAAGTCTGGTAAAGGTTACCGAGGTAAGAGAGGCAAGGAGTCTTGATTCCTTGAGCAAACAAATGCTCCCTACCTGGCTTCATTTTTCCAAAGAGCGTGAATACCCACTTAGTATTGTTGGGACTCAGAAAAGCAATACCCCAAAGTGAAGTCCTAGTGAGCGAATTTTCTCTTTGATCTTCCTCTCCCTCCTATCTCTCACCCCGCCCCCCGCCCATTCTCCTCGACATAAGCCACAGAAATTAGAATTCTGCTTCCCCCACCCAGGTCAAAGAAACTAGACTTCCTTTTCCCCAAAGTCAGCCATGAAACCTAAAAATGCTACTCTTTCTTTTTCCTAACTTTCTGCATATGAGCTGGCCATAAAAAAATTAAGGTAGATCCTAAGACCCTCAATCCAAAAAGGGTCCTGCCCCAGACCCAGAAGGAGGGAAGGTCACACAGACACACCTTGCTGGGTTTCCCCACTCAACCTCTCACTATCAGGTCACCCCCTTTTTAATCCAATCACATTTCTATATAACTGTGTGTGCTTTAGCTAAGCTAAGTATAAAGATGGAGCATTCACCCTGGGTCTTGAGTCTTCATTCTGAAGCTCCTATGTCAGGTAAAACCATGAACAAATATATTTGTTAATGCTTTTCTCTTTTAACTTGTCCTTTGTTATAGAGGTGTCAGCCATGACCCTGTATGATGGGCAGGAAGTGATCACCCCCTTTCCTACCCCTTCAGCATCATTAAAGCTGAATATTGATCTTTCTTAGATTATTTCTTTTTCCTTCCTCTCCTTTTCCTTGGCTTGGTGTTGAACCTGATGGCAGCAACCTGCAGCCTCCAATCCAGGAGGACTCTTCTTGAGGCTGGAGGGCCATTTGGTCCTTTCTTTCAATGCCATCTAATATCAGAGCCAGAAATCCCTTAAACTTCCCAGTGAGGTTCTTTATAGGTCTTTAATAACTTGCCCTTAACTCCCAGTCCAGGATCCTGGCCAACCTTCCCCAAACCCTCTTCATTAGTAATGAAAGGGCTGTTTAGTGTTGCGGTCAAATGCAGGACCTTTTTGCTCCTTTCCTTGCAGAGCTGTGAAGTCCCTTTCAGGCTGCTGTATCCACCCAGCACTACCCATCCATCAGAAGGTATTCAGATCCTGTGAGTGGGCCTGCTGAGCCAGGAGGTGGCTTCCACGGTAATTTAGAAGATCCCCAAAAAGTCTCCCCAGATGGCCTTGAATTGGCATCCCAGGCATAATGAATCATCTGAATCAAATTGCTTTCTTTAAAAAATGCTGGATAACAAATTTCATGAGTTAAAATGGGGAAAATATTAATGCAGTCCCAACCTATCCAAAAAGCCTCAGCCAATACCCTCTCAATCAGTGAAACACTCAAATACTTACATAATGATCCACCAAGGAGCTCTATCTATCTATCATCCATCCATCTATCTATCTATCTATTTATCTATCTTTGCAGTATTGGGGACAGAACCCAGAGGTGCATGTAGTCTAGCTACATCCCCAGCCCTTTCAGTGTATTTTGAGAGAGAGAGAGAGAGAGAGAGAGAGAGAGAGAGAGAGTTTTTAAATATTTATTTATTTATTTATTTTAGTTTTCAGTGGACACAACATCTTTATTTTATTTTTATGTGGTGCTGAGGATCGAATCCAGCTCCTCACGCATGCCAGGCGAGAGTGCTACTGCTTGTGACACTTCCCCAGCCCCCTTTAAGTGTATTTTGTTTTTCTTTTGTGACAGGGTCTCACTAAGGTGCGTAGGGTCTTATTAAATTGCCTAGGCTGGCCTCGAGCTTGTGATCCTCCTGCCTTAGCCTACTGAGTTGCTGGGATTATAGGCGTGCACCACCATACCCTGCTAGTTCTTTATCCTGTCTGAAGGTCTCTTCTACACAGCCAGCTCTCCTGCAGCCCTGAGTCTCACACTGTCACATGGGAACTTCTGGATCCCCTGCACTTCTAGGGTTAAGTGAACCAACAGTAATACCCTTTGTACTGGGACCCAGTTCATTCATCCTCTTACTATCAGAACTTTGCATGTTGCTGGGAGCATTGTGACACTGCTGACTGATGTAGAGGCACGTTGGACGGTGTAGTGCTATGATGTCATGGTTAACTGTACTAACCCTCCACACCATCCTGGATATGGATATTGTACTGATCATACTGGTCTGTTGCTGAGTGTAGCTTATGTGGTGGTGGTGGTTTGTTGAATAGTGCAGTAGTGACATAGTTGTTTTTTGAAGGAGGTAGCGGAAACAGTAGTGGTTTGTGGAATGACCCAGCAGTATGGAGCGTGATTGGTGCAGCCGGGTGGCTTAGCGGTTTATTGAAGAACTTAGCAGAGTGGTTGGTAGAACAGTGCAGGGGTGTGGAGTGAAGAATCAGACATATTTAAACCCTCCTCTGCCACATATTAGCTATGTGTTCTCAGTTGGACAAGCTCCTTAACCTTTCTGTGCCTCATTGTATCCTCTCTAAAACATGGCTAGCAACCTTGCAGTATTGCTGAAAATCAAATGAGCTTGGAACATATAATAATTATCACATTTCCTGATACATTATAAAATGCTTAATATATGTTAACTAAAATAATTATAATTATATTATTTTTGTGTGATCTACTTCAGTTGCATGAACTGGTTAATGTGTCAGAAGAAAGAAAAAAAATTCCTTCCAAGGACAAAGAATTTGAATACTTGTTCATGTTCAAATAATGCAAGGAACAATCCAAGCAAAATTGCTGTGCGACGGGGAGGAAGTTAGACATTTTTCTGGTGCATTTTTCAGATCTAATTCCTAGTTTCCCTTTTCCCTCCCTTGACTCGAGGCCAGCTTGCCTGGATCCTTACTATTGCTGATCTGCCCTGGAGAGTGAGTCATCATCCACAGGAAGGCACTTACAGAAGAGAGGGAGTTGAACACTTGAAGCTGCACCATGAAAGGTCATTACTAGTCAACAGGAAGAGGACTGGGCATTCAGCCCTGCTTGGCAGCTGACCTTGGCCTTTGGCAAGCATCCCTTGTGGGTTTGGCATGTGGCAAAAGTGGGCAGGTCCTCCTGACTCCTCTCTACCCCACACCCTTCTCCCATACCTGGGGCCAACGGGAAGGTCATCTGTCCCTCTTAAATCATAATACCTGTGTTTAGAGTCTCTAAGTCCTTGCTAACTGGAGACACTGGCAGTTATGAACTAGGACCAGGTACTTATATTTGTTTATTGAGCTTTTTTTTTTTTTTTTTTTTTTTTTTGGTGCTGGGGATTGAACCCAGGGTCTTGTGCATGCTAACCATATGCTCTGCACTTCCAGGTTCCTATCTCAACATGAAAAGCAGTATATGAAGAATGGCTAAATCTACATCAACATCGATAGTGATGAGTCATGATGATGCTGTGCACCTCTGACACAATGTGATAAGAATGACGCTTCAATGGTTTTCCTCTGCCACACCTATAATTCCTGCTTAGTCATGAATGAAACTGCAGAAAAATCCCAATGGAGAGGCAGCCTATAAAACATACATTCAGACCCCAAACTGTCAAGGTCATCAAAAACAAGGAACTGTCACAGCTAAGGGGAACCTAGGAGCCTTGAGAACAAAATGAACAGATATTCTGCAGTATCCTGGGACCCTTGAACATAAAAGGATAGTAAGTAAAAACTAAGAAAATCTGAATAAAGTATAGACTCTGGTTAATTATAAATATGGATCAATGCCAGGCGTGGTGACCCACATCTGTAATCACAGTGACTCAGCAAGCTGAGGCAGGAAGATCGCAAGTTCAAGGCCAGCCTGGGCAACTTAGCCAAACCCAGTCTCAAAACAAAAAAGGCTGGGGGTATAGCTCAGAGAAAGAAAAAAACAAAAACTCCACACTTCCTTGAAGGTGTTTTTTGTTTGTTTGTTTGTCTGTTTTGCTTTGTTTTGTTTTAATGCACCCTTGAACTAGAATTTTTTTTTCTAATTTTACATAAGAATCTACTTATGGGCTACAGTAGGGGTTCAGTGGTAGAGAAATTGCCTAGCATGTGTGAGGCACTGGGTTCGATTCTCAGCACCACATACAAATAAATAAAATAAAGGTCCATTGACAACTAATATATATATAAAATCTACTTATATATCTCAGTTCCAAACCTACCATGCCCTATTTAGGACAACTAATTTTTACTTCCAAGTTTGAAATGAATAAATAGTAACCCATTGTATAATTCCTGGGTAATTCCTTTTTTAAAAAAAATTTATTAATTTTTCAGTTATAGGTGTACACAATATCTTTATTTGTGGTGCTGAGGATCAAACCCAGCTTCCCACCCATGCTAGGCAAGCGCTCTACCTTTGAGTCATAATCCCAGCACCCCCACCCCCACTCTTCCAAAAATAATGATGAAACTTGTTAATTTGAGTTGTACTGCCTGCATCTACCTTGACATTCTCAGGTGTTTTAAAAAGCACAGAATCTGTCCTGAGAACAACAAATAAAGGCCTCTGGGGAAATCATTCTTCCCCTCAGGATGGAATTGGGTTTATAGCTGAAGGTCTCTCCTTCCACAATCATGAACATTTTTATTCTTTTTATCTGCATGGGTCCATATCCTGGGTGAAATTAATCCTCTTTTCCTGCACTCATTTCTAAATGATTCCATTTTTAAATGTAAAAATAATGCTCGTTACTGAAAAAAAAACTATTATAAAAATAAAACAAAACAGAAATCAGAAACATTTCTTTCTTTTTTTTTAAAGAGAGAGAGAGAGAGAGAGAGAGAATTTCTTTCTTTTTTTTTTAAGAGAGAGAGAGAGAGAGAGAGAGAGAGAGACTTTTTAACATTTATTTTTTTAGTTGTTGGTGGACACAACATCTTTATTTTTTTTATGTGGTGCCGAGGATTGAACCCAGCGCCCCGCGCATGCCAGGCAAGGCTCTACTGCTTGAGCCACATCCCCAGCCCCAACATTTATTTCTTAGCACAAATCCACTCTCATAAAAAACAGTTGACCTGCTAGTGCCTGGTGGTACACACCTGCAAGCCCAGCAGCTCAGGAGGCTGAGGCAGGAGGATTGTGTGTTCAAAGCCAGCCCCATCAATTTAGCGAGGCCCTAAGCCACTCAGTGAGGCCCTGTCTCTAAATAAAATATTAAAAGAGGGGTTGGGGTACTGGGGATATGGCTCAGTGGTTAAGCACACCTGGGTTCAATCCTCAGTACCAAAAACAAACAAACAAAAACAGCTGCCTTGATTTATATTTATATTTATTATATTTATATTCTTCTTTTAAATTTATTTTTTAGTTGTAGTTGAACACAATACCTTTATTTCATTTATTTTTATGCGGTGCTGAAGATCAAACCCAGGGCCTCGCACACGTAGGTGATCGCTCTACCACAACCCCAGCCCCTTATTTACATTCTTGCAGTTCCAAGTACATATATTTTTAATATGTAAAAATTTATACACAGAAGACATTGTTGACTCTCTATGCAACATTTACCCTTGTTCTTTTCCAAATAACCCATTTTTATCAGGAAATCCAAGCTATTTCTTGTGCACAGATTGGTTTAAAGGGCACAGGCTGCGATTCTGGCCAATGAGACTTGAGAACAAGTCACCTGGGACTTCCAGGAAACACAGGTGTTTTTAAAAAAATAACACTCTTATATTTAAACAACTTTAAATTTAATTTTAGATTTAAAAGACTTTATAGATCTCAGTTCCAAACCTATCATATCCTACTTAGGACTACTAATTTCATTATGGAAAAGCAGAAATTTTTTTTTTTAAATGACAACACAACAGACTCAACAACTATCATCTTGTTATGTAATAATCTGTCTGAAACAGAAAGTGCTGAGGCAATACCTCAAGGATATTTGCTCCAAACTTTGGGGCAGGAGCAGAATTTGTCAACTACTTTTAAACTGATGGGGGCTTCTTGGAAAGACCCCTCATATCCCAGGAAGAGGCAGCCCCTCTTTTTTGCTTAATGTTGCTTTATTTTAATTGGATACCAAGATAATCTCTTCTGAATGATGGATATATTTGACATTAAGAAAACCCAAACTGAGGGCTGGGGCTGCGGCTCAGTGCCAGAACGCTTGCCTCGCACATGTGAGGCACTGGGTTGGATCCTCAGCACCACATAAAAATAAATAAACATAAAAAATATATTGTGTCCATGCATAACTAAAAAAAAAAATTTAAAAAAAAATGAGCCAGTTTCGAGCCTGTAATCCCAGCGACTTGGGAGGCTGATGCAGGAGGATCGTGAGTTCAAAGCCAGCCTCAGCAGCTTAGCAAGGCCCTAAGCAACTCAGTGAGACTCTATAAAAAATAGGGCTGGGGACGTGGCTCACATAGTGGGTACTGGAAAAAATCCCCAGTACCCACCACCAAAAAAAAAAAGAAAAGAAAAGAAAACCCAAATTGTCTCTGAGGGACTGAACTGGAAAATCAAACTAACACTTTGAATGTGAACTTCTTATAAGGGCAAATATCCTCATGGCTTAAGTCAAATAAGCCAGGGATTCCATTATTTTGCAGCAGAAGACATCTAAATTGATAGAATATATTGTTTCAAAAATAGAATCTCATTATCTAGGTGGATCATTTTGTCCCCTTAAGACTGAAAGGCTCATATCCCAGGAATCGCCTCAGTCCCTGAAAACCTGGACCATTGTTTATCCCTACGTCACAGATACTTCGGCAATTTTTTTCACTTAATATATCTTGCATGTCTTTCCATATTCACATATGAACCCTTACACAACACTTCCATTTTATTAATTTGGATGCTATGTAGAATTCCTTTAGATGGATCGTTCCACTAATAAATGTTTTAAATAACCTTAGCCTATTTGTTTTGATAATTACATTGTTCCTCCTGGGTATTCCCCCCATCCACAATGAACACAATACCTTTATTTTTATTTATTTACTTTTATGTGGTGCTGAGGATCAAACCCAGTGCCTCACACACACCAGGCAAATGCGCTACCACTGAGCCACCACCCCAGCCCTCCCTCCTGGTCTTAAAAGAAGCATTACATACACTTGGTTTGCAACTCCTTTTTTTTTTTTTTCTTTGCTTATAAGATTTTATAATATGGTAATCTTTGAGTAGGCAAATAAATCCATAAGTAAACAAAAAAACCTCCTGGAGACATCGCCTCATGTTTTAACATGCTGCTTACTCATCAACCTCTCTTAATAGAACTGTCTCATACTTTCCGTCTTAATCCTGCCCATCCATTTCCCCTTCATTTGTTCTAGCCTCATGAACTTTGGATTTGAAAGCAGAATTTGCTGACATCACCACAAAAGCGTTGCCTGCCCTGCATCTCATCCAAGTGATGTTTCCAGACTTTCGAACTTGAAATGAATTTGCTGGAATCCAAGTTGTACCAAATTTTGAAGAATAAAGTAAAAGAATGAACCAATTTTCTCAGGAACAATTAGATCAAGAACATTTTGTTCTGTTCCTTGAAAGACATATTTCTTCTGGAAAGGGGAATGTGTATCCTTTAGGATTATTTTAACATAAGAAAAGAACACTCATTGCAAGTGACTTTAAGATAAGGATTTTTATTATTGTTTCTTAAAACAAGAAGTCCAGACGTGAGGGAAATCCTGGGCTCAGCTCAGAAGTTGGTTGACGTCATCCAGGACATCGATTCTCTCCATCTTTCTGTTTTTCCATGTTCAGTGATTGGGCTTTGTTTCCAAGCTTGTTCCCTCTTGACTACAAAATAGCTGCAACATCACACACTCAAAGAATGGCATCTCAAGACAGAAAAAGGAAATGTCCTTATCATCTATTACTTTTTTGAAAGTGAGGAAAATCTTCCCAGAAATGTTGCAGATATTCTCCAATCTTATTTGCCCCGATCATATCTGTATCTTTATCTAAACAATCACTCAGAAACCCATGAATGTGTCAGTCATTATAAGCTCAGGCGAATCAAGAGCCATCTCCTGCTTCCCTTAAAGAACATCACAATATGGCCACTGGAGGAAGGGGAACAGAGCCAAGCAACAGGGAGAAAACTGTCAGGTGAGGGGAGTAAGAAGCCACTATTGGATGGCCTGATAGATAAGACGCTGTGGGGCACACATGTAAATCCCTGCTCCTTTTGGAGGCTAAGGTAAGAGGATCTCTCAAGTTCAAGGTCAGATTGGGCAATAATTCAGCCACACCCTGTTTCAAAATTTAATTTTTTTAAATAGGACTAGGTATGTAGTACAGTGGTAGAGCACTTGCCTAGCATGCATAAGGGACTAAGCCAGGACTCAAAAATCACCCGAACTGGGGAGGTAAAAAAAAGATAGGACAGCTTCTAGAATTTTATCAGGTTATATATACTTTGGGGAACTGAGGATTCTCTCAAGTGGTATTCCAGTTATAAAATGGTTCTCTCAAGTGGTATTCCAGTTATATAATGGTTCCTGGTTTTGGTTTAAATAGGATTACTAGGAGGTTATTTTTAAAAATTATTTTGGCTCTGTTGTTGATTTTAAAACAACATCTAAAAAAAAATAAAAATAAAAAAAATAAATAAAAACAACATCTACAGCAGCACCTCTCTAAGCCTCAGTTTCTTTGTATGTAAAATGGGTCTAATAAACTGGAAATGACACACAGAGTCACTTGGAACAGTTCCTGGCACTTAGTGAGCATGTGTAAATACTTGTTATGCCAGTTTTTGATACAATTCCAAGATAAATTATCTCGTTTCCTAAACTGCACCAAGTTGGGTAAAAATGGCAAGTTAGAAAATGTCTAATGACTTAGAGGCATTTATTGATTTAAAGTTCATTCCAAAAAGTGGCTGCCAAATGTACCTTTTTTGGGGGGGAGGAGGTACTGGGGATTGAACCCACAGATGCTTTACCCTGTGCTACATCCCCAGCTCTTTTTATTTTTATTTTGGGAAAGGGTCTCACTAAGTTGCTTAGGGCCTCACTGATTTGCTAGGCTGGCCTTGAACCTGTAATTCTCCTGCTTCAGCCTCCAGAGCCACTGGGATTACAGGCATGCACCACCATGCCGGCCAGACTTTAAAAGTTTTGAACTTTATACATCCCAGCCGGGCCAGGTGCCAGGCTCGCCCTCCTTGTTCCCTTCCCCTAGCCACCCCCTCCCCCTTCACCATGAGCAACTTGAAGCCTGACAGCCAGCACAATCCTGGAGGAGGAGGTTCAGACATTGTCAGTGGCCTCCCTGTGGACATTAAACCCAGAGAACTCTACCTGCTCTTCCAGCCATCAAGACACATGAAGGGTCCCTGATCAAGCTCACCTGGAGACAGCCTGTTGGTTTTGTCATCTTTGACAGCCAGGCAGGAGCAGAAGCCTCCAAGAATGCACTGAAGCATATTCACTTTGATCCTGAGAACCCACAAACCATTGAGGCTAGAGTTTGCCAAAGCCAACACCAAGATGGCCAAGAGCAAGCTTATTGCAACACCAAATCCCACCAGTGTTCACCCTGCCCTGGGAGCACATTTCATCGCCCGGAATCCCTATGACCTGATGGGGGCTGCTCTGATTCCTGCATCCCCAGAGGCCTGGGCCCCTTATCCTCTGTATACCACAGAGCTGACCCCAGCCATCTCACATGCTGTGTTCACCTACCCAGATGCCACTGCAGCTGCTGCTGCTGGCCTACATGCTCGGGTGCACTGGTACCCCTCCTCCCACGGCACCCAGCAAGGATGGAAGTATCCCAGTTCTGTTGGTTCTAGAACTATGTGGTGGGGCCAGAATAGGGCCCTGAGCTTCCACCGCCCCCTGCGGCCTGTGCAGAGCTGCTGCTTCTCTGGAGACTGTGAATCTTAAGCCTGACTCAGTGAATGGGTTCCTGTTCCTTTCCCTCTTCCTCAGGCTTGTTCCACCCCAAACCCTTCTCCCAGGCCTCCCTGGAGGATTTGAGGGCCTTCTTGCTGGAACACCCAGCCCCAGCTAGGAGGCCTCACTGTGACCCAGCAAGACCTGACCTGACCTCCTACTCAAACATGCTTCTTAAGCTCTCCCTCAAGGAAAAGAGGCATTTAATTTTGCATGTTTTCTGGCATGAATTAAGACACTTCAACTTGTGTATGTGTGAGTGTACAGTTTGTTCTCACACTGTCTCCATAGCAACAGGTCCTAGCTTATGGTGCTTGGTCCCTCTCTCCACACCCCGCCCCTACACCCACCAGGCTTCATAGAGGCCTGAGCCCTGTGGCCACTTCTCCCCCAAGGACCCGTGTGCCACACACACTTCCAGGTTCAGCAACCACCACACAACATTTGCCTTGTCATTTGGAATCAGTCCTCTACTTCCTTCTCAGATGGGCCAATAACTATAAGAAAGTCCTCTCCTCTGCCCATCTTGCTGACCTCTCCACAGGATGCCCTGCCCCCAACACTGCTCCTTGTTTTTTCCAAACCTTAAAAAATCAAAGACGTGAAAAGTGTTTTTGTACTCTGTGTAACAAAATATTTATGCATCATAAAGGATTTTCATGTGTGTACTATTAATTATTAAAGAGACCTTGTTTGCCTTGTCAGATAAGTTTAATGTTTGGTTTGAGGCATGAAGAAGAAAAGGGTTTCCATTCTTCAGCAGCGAGCCTTTGTGTCAGGCATTGGTTTAAGAAAAATAAAGAAAAAAAGTTTTTTTTTAACTTTAAGAAATTTGAACTTTAATTCATAGGACAAGATCATTTTATTTTAAACCTTAATTCCTTTTAGACTTTAGTTCAAAACTTTTAGAATTTGAGTTCAATAGACTGAATTAAATGAATTAATTCTAGGACTCTACTCCCATGGGAATTTGATAATTATAGAGATGTTTATGTTCAAATTTGGGTCCTCTCTGTTAGAATTGTATTATCAGAGCACCTTTTTACTATTTAACTCATTGCAAAACCAGTTAAGCACAGTAGTAGTGTGGCTGGATGTAGTTTTAGATAGAAAAATAGAATTAGGGGCTGGGATTGTGGCTCAGAGGGAGAGCACTCACCTTGCTTGTGGGAGGCCCTGGGTTCGATCCTCAGCACCATATAAAGATAAAATAAAGATATTGTGTCCACCTATAACTAAAATAAATAAATAAAAAGAAAAATAGAATTAGCTTTGTCCCAACCTGATCTGAGAACATATGGCAGATTTTATTTTATAAAATAGATCCCACCAGCTCTGTAACTCAGTGGGAGGGTGCTTGCCTAGCATGTGGTGAAGCACGGGGTTCCGTCCCCAGCCCCAGGCAAAACAAACTAAAATATAAAATAGGCCCTGTAGTGAAATGAGCCAGACACGAAAGGACAGGTGCTGTATGACTGGCTTTTTATGAGGTCTATCTAAGTAGTCAAACTCACAGAGACAGGAAGTAGAATGGGATTGCCAGGGGCTGGGGACAGGAGGGAACAGGAATTTGGCATTTAAAGGGTAGAGAGGTTGAGTATGGGCATGTGAAAAAGCTCTGGAGTCGGATGGTGGTGACGTCTGCCCACTAATGTGAATGCACTTAATGCCACTGAAGGGTACACTAAAGAATGGTTAAGAATAACAATGGATTGTTGTTTTCTAACACTAAATTTGTAAGAGTCTATGATGCAGCAATTATAACTGGAACAAAAATTATTTAACTAATATTTTTTATCTGACTCTTTCATTCTCTGGGTTGTCTTCGTCCCTTCTTGAGATAAAATATACACTGGCCAGCAGTGGTCCTAAGAGGACATTCAGAGGTCCATTCCAATATCAGAAGGTGGGAATAACACCCTCTAGGCTGTTAACCACTGAGCCACATCCCAGCCCTTTTTATATTTTATTAGGGCCTCACTAAGTTGGTGAGGCTGGCTTTGAACTTGCAATCCTCCTGCCTCAGCCTCCCAAGCCACTGGGATTACAGACATGAGCCACTACCCTGGGCAGGTGATGGCACACTTGATAAACTCTAAGCAATGAAAGAACAAATAGCTGGATACCCTGTCCCATCCCCCTCCTCACATTTCCCGTGGAAACATCCACCTGAGCCCCACTCTTGGCCTCTCTCCCTCTCCTTTCTCAGTATTCCTTTCAGAAGTGGCATCTGAGAGAAAGATCTGGGCATGCTGATCCCAGTCCCTTCTGCTCTGCTTTTGGGATGGACTGAGTCCTGGTTGACATCTCTGCCATACAAAAATGAATCATTCGCCTAGTGGATCCCCTGACCGAGGAATGTCACTTCAGCCCTCTTGGCAGTAGGCCTTAGCCCTGTTCCCTTAGCAGCTTTATAGATAATAAAAGTGATAATTAAATTTCCAGCTGCCAGACTTCCGTGTCTGCATCTCAAATAATTCAAAATTCAAAAGGGAAGGAGAAGGGTATGTAATTTCTTTGACATCAACATTTCCTGCCTATCCTTCAAATCTTCTCCTTGTTCTTTAAGACCCGGAGCAAATGCCAGCCCAGATGCCCCTCCTTCCCAGGTAGGCATGACCTGACCTCTCACTGTTGTTTTTCCTGGGTTCCTTTTTAGGTACTTGTAACATCTGGCTTTAAAGTCATCTGTGCACTTCTCATCCCTCATTACTACCTGGCATAACTCGTCTTCAGCTGTGATAACTGGGCTTTGAAACAACCAAACTTCCTTTTACTGTCCTGCACTCATGTTATTTGCCAAATGCAGACTCTCGTGCATCAGCTGGCAAAATGAATATTCCCAGGGATCTCACAGCAGAGTTGCTCGCCAGCCAATGGCTGGTCTGTAGTTTCATCACTTTTATTAGGATGCCAATCAATTATTTAATATTTTATTACATTTTCAGTGATTTATAAAATAAGTGTTAAGTAGAAAAATAAAAACGTTCAACCTGATGATTAAAAAAATGAAGATCTCATAAACTTGATGCTGTTTAGGTAAAGTTGGAAATCGTGAGGCACACTGAATGCTAGGGATATTACGCCCCTATTTGAATATTTCATTTGACTGTGTTTGTGAAGAAAAATGGGCAAAATGGAAAGGATCAGTAGAACATGGCATATTAATCAGGTTCTGCAGAGGACCAATAGGATCAATAGAGAGAGAGCAATAGAGATAAAATTGTTAAAACACTAATATGTTGTGTTGTGTGTAGTTAACTACAATATAAGAAAAGGAATGTGGTGAATCACCCGCTTCGTTAGTTTGACATGTGTTTTTACTGGTGAGTTAGTTACGACTTTGTGGTTGTAAATTACAGAAGCAATGAAGCTACTTGGAGTAAATAGGGAATATATTAAGGGACTGGAGTGTATCCCAGAACCCAAGGGCAGGAATGCTAAGAGGTCTTGAGAAGGACTAGAATCAAGAACTGAAGGGCCATCTGAGTTCTGCCCTGTCTCTGCTTTCCTCTGTGATTCTGTTGCATCCTCATCACCCCTGCAGTCTGGTTTCTCTGACCCCCTGGTCCACTGGATGGACCAGGCTTGCTGCCTTCTTCTCTCTGCGGCTTCTGGAGATGTTACACTCCCATGTTAATAGTAGTTCATACTGTCTCAGCCCAATTCTACAGTCCCAAAGAAGGAACACTGACTAGCATGTCCTGAGTCTGGTGGCCTTCCCTGGTTCACTTAGCCCTGGCCTACAGGTGGTACAAACTTGAATGCCTCTGAGAGAGGAATGGCTGAGCATATACATCAAACTGTGCCTTAAAATTTGGAAGTATTGCCAAGTGTAGTGGTGTATGTCTAGAATCTCAGTAACTTGGGAGACTGAGGCAGGAGGATCATAACTTTGAGTCCAGCCTGGGCAATTCAGCAAGATATCCTATTTAAAAAATAAAAAGGATTGGGGATATAGCTCAGGTAAAGCAACTCTGGGGTCAATCCCCAATACTGGGAGTGGGGGATGGGATTCAGCCTGCAGTGACTTTGAGACCAAAGGAAATGGCATGGAACATAACCATGATCCAAAATAGCCAACAATATTCAGAATGTTGAATAATTAACTCAGTCTCAACCCATCACAAAAAAATATCCATCCATCAGATGGACAGGCTAATCAGGATAGTGACAGCTGTACACAACTAGGAGTGGGCTGAGCATTAGTCCTGAGATGGCCCCCAAAGATAGAGGAGCAAGTGCCCAAGGGACCCCTGTACCATCACAAGGTCACTTAGGCACCCTTCCTACACCATCATGAGAAGGACTAGGAGGAGGAGGACCACTTGGGTTTCAGCATCCACGGGATGCTAATATGTGTGGAAAAGAACACAAGATGTTATTCATGTTTCCATTAACACTGAACTAGCTTATAAATCTATCAACCTAAATTTTTTCAAAAGGCTTTAAGCTCAACATATAAATTTTATATATTTATAGATCTAGTAATTCCTTGTATTAAAATAAAAAGTACTCACTTTTGCTTTCTTTTTAATTTATTCTCAATAAGCTTATACATTTTATAGATGAATTGCTCCCTAAACATTTAACACATTTACAAACTCAATTAATTAAATTCCTTTAGAGATTTCAAACCTCGTTCACAAACACAGCATATCTGAATTCTCCTAAGAGCTTCAAATATCAAAAACAGACTTATAAATCTAGCAAGTAAAATCTTCCTAATTATTCAAGTGATTCATAAACCTTGGAAAGCAGATTTACAAATTTAATAAATAAGCCAGATTATCTTAATCACCAAGAGCATCATAAAGGAAAAAAACCATATGAGCAGTATAAAAATTCAAAATTTGTAATTATACTTATATAAACACAATTTACACCAAGTTGTCAATGCTGTTAATTCTTTACTTAATCTAGGAGTTATAAATGACTCATGTAATCAAGGGGAACAGAATTGCCATATTAAGCATATTAATTGAATTTATGAACTCCAGATACTGAAGGTCCCCAGGGCTCAGTCCTTGAACTTCCTGGCCGTCTCATTTAGTCCTATGGCTTTAAATACCATCTATGTGCTGATGAATGCTTCCTTTGCAAACCTCCAGATCCAGGAGGCATGTTGAACGCCCATATTCCTGATCTTCCTTTTCCAGACATTAAGTAGAATCGTGCTTCCTCACCCCCTTGAAGGCCACGTGATTGACTTGAGCCAAGGAAAAGCAATGGGTCATTTCAAAGTGAATGTATGTATTTCATTGCTGGCATGAGACTCCCATTTTTTTCTTCCTCTGGCCATAGTAGTAGTCCAGATATTTGAGCTTCTCTTATTCAGCGACCCAGAGGGGAAATAACATGAAACAGAATTCTATATATGACAAACATTTGTGTTAATCCAATGAGATTTTGCAATTGTTCCTGCAGCCTTGGACATCACACTTATCTGCCCAGACTTCTCAACTCTAGAAAAAGATCACAAATGCTGATTCAACATCTCCACTCAGACATCTAGAAATGAAGTTTCAGAGGGCACTAAAGAGAAATAATTGTCATATCAAACCCATTTTTTTTTTCGTGGTAGTGCTGGGGATTGAACCCAGAGGCACTCTACCACTGAGCTACATCCCCAGCCTTTTTTATTTTTGTGTTTTGAGACAGGGTCTTGCTAAGTTGCCTAGGCTGTTCTCATATTTTTGCTCTTCCTGCCTTTCATGTAACTAAGATTACCAGCATGCAGAAATGTATATTTTTCAGAGATTTCATTAGCCAGGGAAAATAGAAATCACACTAGGAATTTCCAATGGAAGAAATATAATACAAGTAATTGATTGCAAAGGTGTCAAGCAACTGGGAGGAAAAACAAAAAAAGGAAATGCTGCAGCCAGCCAGAGGTTACTGAGGACAGCAGCTACCACATCCAGGACTGGGGAGGAAAAGGGAGGAGGCGGTATAAGTAGAACCAGGACTTCAGAGGACAGAGTTCTGCAGGGCTGATGCTCAGACATCTCCCTGCACAGATGGTGCTCTGCCCTCTGATGAGAGGGTGGAGCTGGATGTGAGTTTGAACTGTTGGGAAGGTGTATGAATACACCAAATTTTCTTTAATCCATCCATAAATGAACACCTGAGTTGCTTCTACATTTTTTTTTATTGCACATCACTCCTTTATTATACTGATCTGGAAAAAAGATTTTATTACAGTTATGCTAAATGAGTACTGGGCCTTTGTGGCAGGGCCAAGCAACTGGAACAAGACTCAGAAATCAGACACAGTAAAAGACACGCTTGGACATGATCAAGGGGCATTTCACTGCCACAAAACAAGGCAGAGGAGAGATTCTCTAAGATACATAGCAAGATACACTCCTGCACCTTATAGGCCAAGGAGCTTATCCCATATTGGTGTGAGGAATGGCTTAGTTTCTGGTGACCACATGTGGGACTAACCACCACTAGAAAAAACCCAGAAGGTTTTTTTTTTTAGTATTTATTTATATATATACTTTTTCTTTAGTGAAAGTAAATGTAACAAAAGTTAGGGTTGATCCCAACATTGTGGAGCCAGCTCCTCTGGGGTCAGGGAGTTGTCTTTCTTAAATCACCATGCAGGTTACTTTTGTATTCCACTGGAATGACTAGAGCCCCCTGCTACCCATCTTCCCAGTGACCTGAATACAGAAGAGTACAGAACTGGCTCTTAGAAACACAAACAGGCTCTCTGGCTTCTTCTCATTGGTCATGCCTTGGCACAATTCCTCCCTACCCTTCTCAAGAAAAAAACCAACAACTACAACCTCAACTCTTCTGGATATGAGGAGCCTTCCCTGGGCTTAGATTGAGAACCTGTGCCCCAGAGTTTCTATTCTGATTACAATCTACAAAGGGAGTGGGTGCAGGAGACAAAATGCTAAAATTAAAGTGGGAGCTACTGGTCCCCATCTGCAGCTACAACTTAAGATGCCCACAGATGTGGTCAGTATGGTGATGCAGGAGAGAGGTGCAAAGGAATGGATGGGCAGGGTCTTCCTTGGTACAGTGGTCTGCGATCTTGCCTTTATTTCTTTGCCTTGCCCTGTGCAGCCACGGCTTCCATCGCTTTACGAACGGTCTCTTCATCCCCCAGGAACTGCATGGGCTTGATGGGCTTCAA
>NW_025999977.1:7883300-7895201 GCF_001458135.2 Marmota marmota marmota | reverse complement strand
GCTGAGGGTCGGTCGCTCCGTTACCAAGCCGCTTGAAGCGATTCTCTAGGTTCCAGGCGCTCTCACCGTGCCGAATCAGCACCAGCTTGTAGGCAGCCATGGCGGCGAGGTAAGGATGCGGCGCGGACTAGAGCTTGCAGAGATTCCGGAGTCACGCCCCGCCCCCGCCCCCCCCCCGGCCGCGCCTGCGCGCTCGCAACCCACGCCCGGTTCCCGCGCGCTTTCTCTACTAAATATACATTTTGGCTATTGGGAGTAATGCTGCTATCAATATGGGTGCTATGGATTGACTGTCTCCTCCAAAAGTTCATGTTGCAAACTTACTTCCCAAATGTATATATTAATATTATTTGGCGATGGGCCTTTGGGAGGTAATTAGGATTACATGAGATCATGAAGGTGGGGTCCCCATAATGACATTAGTATCTTCACAAGTAAAGGAAGAGTGACCTGAGCTAACACGTTTTCTCTGTCTCACCATGTGTTGCTTTGTGCCATGATGTGATACTGGATAAAGGCCAACCTGATGCTGGCATCAAGCTCTTAGACTTCCCAACCTCCAGAACCATGAGATAAATAAAGCTCTATTCTTTATAAATTACCTGGTCTTGAGTATTTTGTTATAGCAGCAAAATGGACTAAGACCAATGAGTATAATATATTTTCTTCTCTTTTATAATCACTTTTGTCCCTCCTTCTATAGGTGACATCCTTTGTCATGTCAGACCTATCATCTTCTTTCATCCCAAAATAAAATTCACAGGTAATATTGCCTACTCACCACATAATTTAAAGAAGATTAATGTAACCAAATGATATGTGTTTCACTGTAAGTGCCTGGGCATGATCACACAGGGGAATTATAACAAAATAACCAGATATTTGCCTATTGCCCATGGTGACCGTGCCCACAAAGGTCAACAATCTCAGAAGTATTATATTACTGTTCAAATACCACAAGCAGCTAAGCTTGGTGGCATGAGCTTCCCAAATGGGTAACCAACACTTAATAAAGTCTGAAGCAAAGCAGTCTTTCTTCAATGTCCATGACAATTGCAATCTTAGAAATTTTATGCCCATTTACATTGGGAAAAAAATATTTAAAGTTTCTGGGTAAAGCAGAATTAGGTTCTTGGCTCAGATAACTTTAAACAGATAATTCCCCTTGGAACTATGGCATTGGAACTCATGGAAGACACAGGAAGATGGCTTGGGCATTGCAGGATCTCTAGCGTTCCTGACTCATGCCCTCTAAAGGCCAGTAGCCTTCTTCAATCATTGACAGCCAAGAGATGCTCTTGGGCATTCCCAAAATGCCCCCTAGGAGGCAGTACTGCCTATATTAAGAACGACCCTTCTACAGGTGTAGTCTCCATGTTTCTGTCAGTTAAGTCTTAACCACAAAAATGCTGTGGAATTTCAGGGGCCATAAGAAAGCACCTTGCAGACTTATCAGCGGGCAGCTGACTTTGCCTAGAGGTTCCTCAACAGCTGGGCTGCATCTTCCTTTGACTGCAAGATACCCCAGGATGTTTGCTCCCAAACTTCCTTCCCTCAGGGGGAACTCCCATAGGGGAACTTCACTCAGGGACACTTCCTTCAGGGGCATTGCCTCTGATGGCTCTCCCAACCCACAGCTCCCTCCCCATTCTCTTGAGTAAGTCATCTGCCCCAGGAAAATCCTTACACATTTTATTCCATCTTGGCATCCTGGAAGACGGAACAACACAGTAACAAAGGACCACAAAATCTTCCAGGCATACAGCAGTGTTTATGTTTATGTCCTGTTTTGGAGGTGAGGGAGTGGAAACTAGACAGTGCTGGGAGTGGACTGGTTGGTATTTGAACTAGGACAACCTCCACTGTGATGACTGGGGATGCACCTGTGCTCTGTGCCTCACGCTCCAGGAGGTGGGGCCAGGCATGGTCTCATGGTGACAGCACAGGCACAAGGGAGCAGCCTAATGTCCCTATAAGCCCACGTCAAACCTCCACTCCTCTCAGGTCAGTTACAGAGAAAAATCACATGGCTAAGCTCGGATTCGGAGCTGGAGATCCCCGACACATAACATGACAGAAGGTCAGGATGCAGGGCATATTGAAGAACTGGACTCTTTTGTAATCCCCGCAATGTCTGTACACTTTTCTTTTAAGTAAAGTACCATTCTTGCCTGGGCACGGTGGCGCACACCTGTAATCCCAGCTGCTCAGGAGGCTGAGGCAGGAGGATCACAAGTTCAAAGCCAGCCTCAGCAACTTAATAAGGCACTAAGCAACTCACCGAGACCCTGTCTCCAAATAAAATACGAAATAGGGCTGGGGATATGGCTTAGTGGTTGAGTGCCCCTGAGTTGAATCCCCAGTATCCCCCGCCAAAGGGCCATTCTTTTTCAATTTTTACAAACATTATAACCCCCCTTACAATTCTCTACAATCACATCATTATACCATCACTTTTTTTTTATAAGAAAGGTAGTCTGAAATTCTGAGTATTCATTCTTTAAACTGGGAAAGACTATGTTGTAGTTACTTGCGAGTTAAAGTCAATTTCTCCTCCATGCAATGACCCAGTGCGTGACTGACTGCCTGTGACAAAGATTAGATCAGTCACAAATAGCAAAGAATGATCAGAATCTTGAAACTCCTTCCACACAAAAGTGCAGAAAGTTAGGACATTAATTTTTTTTATATAAATTCAATCAGATTCAAAGTTGTCCCTCGATAACATCACTTACTCATAAGACAACATTCTTTCTTAAGTAGGAGGAAAATCTGTTGTGTTCTAGGTCAGTAGCTAAGAATTATATCTAATCCTGGTTAGCCAAGATTATATCCAATGCCCGTGGCTGTGGGCACTGTGTATAAGCATCATTTGTCATGTGAAAATAAGTGGAGAACCAAAGCCAGAGGCCGTAGTGACCTCTCTGCTTCAAACTTCTATAATTATACCTTTGCCAAAGTTACTCAACTGTGCATGCCACAAAATCAAACAAAGTCTTTTCCTCACCACTTATATGTTCTTGTAACAAAAAACAATGTTTTATAATTTCAAAAAATTTTAACCCACCGAAAAGTTTCCAGAGCAAAACAGTGAACAACCATACACTCCTCATCCAGTTTCACCAGCTACTAACATCTGGCCTCTGCTACTAACATCACCCTCTTCATATTTACACATTCCCCTTTGCAGTCCTCTTGAGAGCCATATGCGGACTCCATGATACTTAGCCCCAATGCCCCTTCAATAATGGAAATATAAATTAGTTTGTGTCTAGGTTTTATGGACAGCTCTGCTCTAAGCTCAGGAATATGCATTTTAACCCCCTATCAAAGTAATGCTTATCTCTTTTTTTTTTTTTTGTATTAACTCTGTGAGCCTTGAAGAATGATTTGTCTTCTTAGTAAACAACTCTGTGAACATTTGGTTGTATTGTTGAATTAAATCCCTACTCTTAGAAAATGCTAGCCCAACTAATTTATATTTCCATATTGAAGTCGTGTTTTTGGGCATTCCTATTTCACTTGGCTTCTCTAAGAAGAAAGCATTAGTTGACATATTTTAGCCAATCTCTAAACCATAGGAACAAACCATTACTTCTGGTTCATCCTGCTTTTTGCTACTACTCGAACAAAATTCCCTGTTTAGTGTTGATTCAAATTATTTATCTGAGTCTGAGCCTGACCTTTTGGTTCTAGGAGAATCTTTACAACCCCCCTCACTTTTCTCTCTCTTCCTTTTTTTAAAAAAAAATTTTGGGGTAGAGATGACACTGAAGGACCCTAAAGGAAGGACTACAGATTACACAGTCACCAGTACTTTGATGCCAATGTATACTAAGTTGTCCTTACTGGAAAAAAAAAAAACTCACTTATTTATTATTTTGGATTTTCTCTTTGCTTACTCTGAATGCTAAGTAATCTAATGTATTTTGAAAACAAATATTCTGCCAGGCATAGTGGTACATGCCTGTAATCCCAGAGGCTTGGGAGGCTGAGGCAGGAGGATCAAAGCCAGCCTCAGCAATTTAGGGAAGTGCTAAGCAACTCAGTGAGACTGTCTCTCAATAAAATACAAAAAAGGGTTGGGAATGTGGCTTAGTGTTACATGTCCTTAGGTTCAATCCCCAAAACCAAAATAAAAAATTACATATAGATAGAATTGTAATTTCTATAAAGCTATATTTATAGAAAAAATACAAAAACATAAACTGACATTTAACTTTTAAATTTAATTGTTAAACTATCTGATGTCTTTCAGTAAAGAAGTACTCTAGAATCCAAATTTGCCCAAGATACAGAATATAATTTTCTTTTTTTCTATAATGACAAAAAAATATAATTCCTACTATGTGATGCCACTGATTCCTCTAGTGACTCTAGTGAATAATGTAGGAAAAACACAACAAGCCAGTGTGGTGATGCACATCTGTAATCCCAGCTACTTGGAACACAGAGGAAGGAGAATCACAAGTTTAAGGCCAGCCTGGGCAACTTAGCAAGACCCTGTCTCAAAATAAAAACAAAAAGGCCGTGTACACAGCTCAATGGTAGAGTACTTGCCCAGCATGCACAAGGTCCTGGGTTCGATCCCCAGTACTGAATAAAAAAAATAACTGAACTGGTTATCACATATGAAAATAGAACTGAGATAATCTCTTACTAGCAGAAGCCAGCATGTGGGTGTGTCACACAAGCTATTCTCAGATACATAAGTAATTGACAGTGACAACCAGTCACTTTGACAAGGTAGGAATAACACCAAGTAAAACCTATAGCCATTGCTTAAATTAGGGAAAATTGATTTTCATGATGGATGATGTAGTGATGGTTTCAAGTGCATGATTAAATGTGCCAAAGAGACCTATTTTTAAATTTTTAATGGACAAGTAAAAATTAAGTATATTTATGGTATACAACAAATTTTAATATATGTGTATATTGTGGAAGGTTAGATGGAGCTATTTAATATATGCATTACCTCAAATCCATTTTGCATGTGGTGAGAACAATTTATATTTACTCTCTTAGCAGTAATATATTGTTTTTAGTTTTAGTTGCCATGATGTATAATAAATCTCTGGAACTTGTCCTCCTATCTAACTAAACTTTTGTGTCCTTGGATCAACATCTCCCTAATCCCACCATCACTCCTTGTGTCTGGCTACCATTCAACTCTGTTTCAATAAGTTAGACACAAACACACACCACCACCACCCCCTCTTTTTTTTTTTTTTAGTTGTTGATAGAACTTTATTTATTTGTGATGCTGAGACTCAAACCCAGTGCCCCCCATATGCTAGGCAAGCACTCTACCACTGAGCTACAACCCCAGCACCTGAGTTAGACCTTTTTTACAGAGCACATACAGGTGAAATCATGCAGCATTTGTCTTTCTATGTCTGGCCTGTTTTACTTAATATAATATCATCCAAGTACATCCAGGTTGTTGCAAATGACAAGATTTCCTTCTTTTTAAAAACTAAATAGTATTCTATCATGTATATACACCACATTTTCCTTATTCACTGACCCACTGAGGGACAATTAGATTGATTCCATATTTTGTCTATTATATATAGTGCTGCAATAACCCAAGAGTGCAGATATCTCTTCTCTCTCCGTGAACACATATACTGAGTTCATTTCCTTTGAATATATACCCAGTATTTAGGATTGTTGGATCATATGGTAGTTCCATTTTTAATTTTTTGAGGACCCTCCATACTGTTTTCTGTAATGACTGTACTAATTTATTTTCACATCAATGATATACAAGTACTTTTTTCTTCACCTCCTCATCAATACTTGTTATTTTTCTTCTTTTTGATGGTAGTCATTCTGACAGGCATGGGATTATATTTTATTGTGGCTTTAATTCACATTTCCAGACTATTAGTGATCTTGAGCATTTTTCCCATACCCATTGGCCATGTATGTCTTTGAGAAATGTCTATTCAAGCCCTTTGCCTTTTTTGTTTTTTTTCTTTTTTTGCAGTGATGGGGATTAAACTCAGGGCATTGTGCATGCCAGGCAAGCACTCTACCAATGGAGCTATGTCCCCAGCCCCCCCACCCTTTGCCCATTTTTTAGTTATGCTTTTGACTTCCTCTTGAGTTGTTCAAATTTTTTATGTATTTTGGAAATTAACCTCTTATCGTATTATAGTTTGAAAATATACCCTCCCATTCTCTAGGTTAGTTTCTTCACTCAGTTGATTGTTTCTTTTGATATGTAGAAGCTTTTTGGTCTAAAAGAAATCTCATTTGTTTTTGTTGACAGTGTTTTTGGAATCATATTCAAAAATCATTACCCAGACCAATGTCACTCAGCTTTCCAGCATATTTTCTTTTTTTTTTTTTTCCTTTTGCATTGGGGATTGAACTCATGGTTACTTAACAGCTGAACCACATCCCCAACCCTTTTTTATATTTTATTAGAGACAGCATCTCCCTGAGTTGCTCAGAGCCTTCTTGCCAAAGTGCTGAGGCTGGCTTTGAACTCATGATCCTCCTGCCTCAGTCTCGCAAGTCACTGGGATTACAGGTGTGCATCATTGAGCCTGGCTCCCCCATTTTTTTTTCTAGTAGTTCTGTGGTTCCAGGTTTTGCATTTAAATCATTAATCCATTTTGAGCAGTTTCTTTCTTTCTTTTTCTTTTGTGGGTACTGGGGATTGAACTCAGGGGCACTCAACCACTGAGCCACATCCCTGTCCCTATTTTGTATTTTATTTAGAGACAGGGTCTCACTGAATTGCTTAGCACCTCGATGTTGCTGAGGCTGGCTTTGAACTTGCGATCCTCCTGCCTCAGTTTCCTGAGCCGCTGGGATTACAGGTTGAATAGATTTCTGTATATGGTCTGGGGCATGGGTGATTTCATTCTTCTGCAAGTGGATATGTAATTTCCCCAGCATCATTAATTGAAAAGACTGCCAAATGAACTTTCCAATAGTCTTGTCCAAAGAGATTCCAGAGCTGACAAACTTTTGGAAATATTGATTTATATATGTTACTCTGGCTTACAAAATATAAACACTTTAGTAGGAATGTTACTGAGGATCAAAGATGGCTGAAAATGTTTTGCTACTCTGCCCCTAGAGTGGTGTTTAATTCTCCTTCTTAGAGGCTTTAGTGACTTGCTTGACAACAGAATGGGAAAGAAATGATATTCTAGGACTCTGCGGCTAGGTCAAAAGTCTTACAGATTCTACCTAGTTTCTTAGACTACTCGTTCTGAGAGAGGCCAACTACTCAGGTTTGACTGTCTAAGATGACCAGACCACAAGGAAGCCCAAGCTAGCCACACTGACAGAGAAAAATGCCTAGCTAGCCACAGCTAGCCCAGGTGCCATTTGAGTAAATGCAAGAGCCATCTTGAAGATTCCAGCTTCAGTAGATGTGACAATGGGAAAGAACCAAAGATCCTAGTGGATAACCAGAACTTGGAACCCTCCTGTCTCAGCCTCCCGCATTACTGAGATTACAGAGGTAATCCACTGTGCCCAGAACACATTCTTAATGTGTTCCCAGCTATCTCCAGCCATTAAGCACCCCAGCTGAGGTTTCAGTCATCAGGGAGCAGAGATGAGATCCACTGCCATGCCCTGTTGAATTTCTGGCCTACAAAGTCAGGAGCATAAGAAAAGGATTGTCATTTTATGTCATTCTATTTAGGGATGGTGGTTGTTTTATGCTGACACACACAAAATTATGGAGCTGAGCATGGTAGCACATGCCTGTAATCACAGTGGCTAGGAAGGATGAGGCAGGAGGATCACAAGTCCAAAGCCAGCCTCAGCAATTTAGTGAGGCATTAAACAATTCAGTGAGAACCTGTCTCTAATAATATATATAAAAGGGCTGGGGATGTGGTTCAGTGGTTAAGCGCCCTTGGGTTCAATCCCAAGTACAATATATATATATAGGCAGCAAGCAGAGCTGAAGAAAGGGGAAATCAGAAAGTCTATGGGAAGGATATTGTGTTTGAACTGGGACTGGTAAGAAAGTGCCCCTCCCCCAAAATGTGGGAGCAGCACACAATCCTATTTTTGTTTCACAAGTAGAGGACACAGGTCTAGACAGTAAGCTGAAGCCAGATCATGGCAGACCTTGAATGCTTGAATGACAGGGTGAGGAACACATTCTTCTTCTTCTTCTTCTTTTTTTTTTTTTTTTTGGTACTAGGGATTGAACCCAGGGGCACTTAATCACAGAGCCACATCCTCACCCCTCTTTCTTTCTTTTATTGAGACAAGTTCTCAGTAAGTTGCTGAGGCTGGCTTTTAACTTGGAACCCTCCTGTCTCAGCCTCCCGCATTACTGAGATTACAGAGGTAATCCACTGTGCCCAGAACACATTCTTAATTATTTGGGAGCCAATAAAAGCTTTTGAACAAAAAGTGATAGGAAGGAGTTGTCCTCCAGTATTGTTCTTTCTTTTTTTTTTTTTTTTGTAGTTTTAAATGGACAGGATACACTTATTTTATTTATTTTTATGTGGTACTGATGATCGAATCCAGTGCCTCACACATGCTAGGCAAGCACTCTGCCACTGAGCTACAGCCCCCGCCCTCCAGTAGCATTCTTTTATGCTTCTTCAATAACATCAGCCCATCTTTTAACTGAGTGCAAGCCTATGCAAATAATGATTACATCTCCTATCTTCTCTTGCAGCTAGGTATGGTCATTTTTATTAAATTTTCATTAAGAAATATGAGAGAAATAATGTGTACAAGTTTTAGGAAGTATCATGTCACCATGCCTCCCCACTACCTTGGTTTTTGGGGAATAGAACACATGGCCTCACACATTCTAGGTTCTAGGCAAGTGCTCTGCCACTGGGCTACATACCCTGCTTTTATTTATTTATTTTTATTTTGAGACAGTGTCTCGATAAGTTGCCCTGGCTGGCCTGGAACTCGGAATCCTCCTGCCTCAGCCTCCTGAGTAGCTGGGATTACAGGTGTTCTTAAAGGGAGAATGAATGCCCTCATTGGTCCATTTTTTTTTTTCCCTAGAAGATTACCCTTGGGCAAGGCAAATTACAGAATGGCTGAAACAAGAGAAACATTGGAGGAAGGAAGGCTGATTAGAAGAACTCAATAGCCTAGATAAGAAGTGAGGAAGTAAGAACTAAGCCAGTATGATAGTAAAGGGAATGGATGGGAGGGAGGAATGTGATAAATATTGCGAAAGGAATGTCTGTGGGACTTGGCAACAGATCAGAGGAGAGCAGACACCAGAGGGGGAAAATCAAAGGTCTTTGAAATTTCACACACAGGTGACTGGGTCATCAATGATACTGGTAACCGAAACAGGGAAATCAGATTAGTAAGCAGGGTTGAGGAAAGCAACCATCAATTTGGTTTTGAGTGTGTTCAGTTGAGATACATAGGATATCCAGGTGGAGATGTTACAATAGGCAGTTGGAAAGTTATTTCTAGAGCACAATTTGAGAACTTTTGCATAAAGGGGGTAGTCAAAGGAAGAAGATGATGGGCAAAATAAAGCGGGTGTCTGTAGAAATTACTCTTTTTTCAGGGCACAGAAAAATAAATTGGTTCTGGTAAACCAGATAAAAAATATGTAGGCTCTTTACCAGACGCATCCCTTCCCTTCCACCAAAACCCCCTACTAGTTCTAGCCAACAGCTTACCGGCTTCGAGTAATGAACCAGGAACTGTCCCAAAATTTGGACAGTTCCAAAAGTTCCTTATGAAGGCATCTTAATTTGCACAAGTATGTCATGATATGTTTTAAGATGACTCCTTTTCCACAAGAAATCGAGAGTAAGTAGCCTTCCTCCCCAAGTGAGGTACATATTAAAACTTTCACAGACATCATAAAAGAATAACTCTTTTCAAAAGTAGAATGAGAAAATATAAATAAAAACGTAGCACAGTAAACAGACTCTGCAGAGATTTCCCTTATATCTGCGGTGGCCAGAGCAGATGTTAAATAAAGGATCAAATAAAAAGGAAATCAACTGGACGTGAGCAATAAGGAACCACATTTCAGGATGGCCAAACTGCTGTCTGCAATGCTTAGGCGCCACGGCGGGCTCCGGGATGAAGAGGTTAACGGGGCTGGTGTTTCAGCTGCGGTTACGTGGCAGAAACGCACAAGTGGTGGCGCGAGAGCTCTTTCTTCTAGAAGAATTTTACGCCTTCAGCCCGCATACCGCAGAAAACGGCCGAGCAATTCAGGGGACCTCCGGGCGGTCCCAAGTCACACAGCCAGGCGCCCCGGGCGCTCGATTTGGCGCCACCGCAAGTACCCTTTCATTTATGGGTAAAGCTTGGCTAGAGCCCTTAGTGAGCAAGTGGTAAGGCTTCTTTCATCCATCCACGCACCCATCCACCCACCCACCCCTCTTTAGTCTCTGGGCGGGGGACTGTGCTGGGCACCATAATGTGCTTTACCGCCCCAAACCCCACAAGACTCAAGAAAAAAAAAAAAAAAAAGATTTTTACGCCAGAAGAGGAGGCAGTGGAATGATCGCCCTGGATCCTCTTCTGCGCTCACGTCCCCGCTCGGAGGACGCAGACGAGCGCTCTTGACCCTGACAAGAAGCCTTCCCCACCCCCATCCCCTGGTTAAAGAACGCTGCGACGTTCCATGTTCTCCTGGCCCTCTGATCCCGAGGGTCCAGACCCCGGTTGGCCCGGAGCGGCCCGGCGGGTGCCAACGAGCCCGGGCCATGCCCCAGGCCGCGCCTCCCGCGCTTGTCGGGGACCAGCTTCCGTTAGCTGGGCCGGGAGGCAGCGGCGGAATCCAGGATTGGCCCGCGCGGGGGCCCAGCCGATCCTTCAACCACGCGCCGAACAACCCTAAGGTGGCCAAGAGCTGGCGGCGGCGGTGGCGCCAGGGTTCCGATTGGCCGTATCCGCGAGGGGCGGGGCAGAGGGCGGGGCGGGGCGGGCTCTGGCCACTCCCCGCTCACTCCCTCCTCCGTCTGCGTCCTCCCGCTCAGCACCAGCGTTGCATCATCTCCAGCTCGTGGCTGCTGTGAAAAGGCTGGGCGCGGTGCGGTCCGCTCTGTTCGGGACTGCAACCCGCAACCCACGCCTCTGTTCGCCCTTCCCGCACCTGCTACTCCGCCGAGACCGAAGACCGTGGGGCCGCCTTCCTGACTCTGCCCGGTGTAGCTGGCAGACGCCGCTAGCTCCGCCCGATCCATTCATTTGGGAGCCCGTCTTTACAGAGCTCCAGTTCCCTGTCTCCTCCAGCTTGGAGCACACGGCCGCGCCATGGAGAAAAGCAGCGAGACTAACGGCTACCTCGACGGCGCCCAGACAGGGCCTGCAGCGGGGCCTGGCGCACCCGTTACCGCTGTGGGACGCTCGCGGCGTTGTTCTGGCTTCCTGCGGCGCCACGCGCAAGTGTTGCTGACAGTGTCGGGGGTGGTGGCGGGCGCCGGCCTGGGTGCTGCGCTACGCGAGTTAAATCTCACCCGCACACAGATCACCTACCTGGCCTTCCCGGGAGACATGCTGCTCCGCATGCTGCGCATGATCATCCTGCCGCTGGTGGTCTGCAGCCTGGTGTCCGGCGCTGCTTCTCTGGACGCCAGCTCCCTGGGGCGTCTGGGCGGCATAGCTGTTGCCTACTTTGGCCTCACAACGCTTAGTGCCTCAGCGCTTGCTGTCGCTTTGGCGTTCATCATCAAGCCAGGATCCGGCGCGCAGACCCTTCAGTCCAGTGACCTGGGATTGGAAGACGCTGGGCCTCCTCCGGTCCCCAAAGAGACGGTGGACTCTTTCCTTGACCTGGTCAGGTAATACTGCTCATTTAGCCAGAGGCGAAGTGGGTGTCTCCATCCAGATGGTACACGTACACATATATTCTAAGTTAATTGGCTGTTGGTGGCCTATAACTTTTATATATATATATATATATAT
>NW_025999977.1:7860520-7883287 GCF_001458135.2 Marmota marmota marmota | reverse complement strand
TATAAGAGACAGTATATATATATATATATATATATCAAAATAGTGTGAGGAGCCTTTGCATGCTCACCACACCTGTGCAAAACAGCTGGAATACACCGGCCAATATCAAGGAGCAGGAACACATCTTTTATCAAGAGCCAGTATCACCATTAGATGAGTGTATATGTTAGGGAAGAGTATGCCATTTCATCTGTACTTCACTCCTTACACTCAGACTGCCCTCACTGGTTAAAAAGTGTTTCCACCACAACAAATATCTTCACCCCATATTGTCCCCAAAGTGCCCAAAAGCTTCTGGGAGCTATGGGTAAAGTGCCTGTTGGGCCATCCTACATGCTCTTTAGGGCCTTCTCTGATTAAGCCCTTGGGCTGTGAAGGAAGCCGGCAGTTTTCTGAAGAGTTGTCAGTGGACCCTAGGATAACAGGACTGGAGCTGTGTGGGGCCCTTGCCCAGAAGCATGCCTCCCTGGGAAGTTGGGACTAGTTGCTGCCCACCCAGTCAGGACAACTGAAGAGTATAGTGAGTTTCAAATGACTTTCTTTGTGAGAAGGTGTGTGTTCTAGTGGGTCGGAACAAAGATGCATCTTCACTTAATTTTGCATCCTTTTGGTGACTCATAGAAGTTATATTTCATCCCTTGAGATGATGTAGTTTCCAAAACCTCACCTCTTTTGGTTTCTCCAATAACCCAAAGTTCACAGATGGGGAAGCAGCAGCAGGCAAGCATTTACTAATTTAACCAGGTTTGGTTGAGTGAGGTATCCAGCTGGGGACCTCCCAGTTTCTGCTAATTCTAGATTCTGAGGGTTGGAAGTATGTTTGGTCTTGAGTCATTGAGACAAACCTCATTGCTGAAACTAAAAAGCAGCAAACTCTGGGCAAAGTGACTTACTTTTCTATTTTTCTGTCTGGAAAATGTGATGACTGTCTGCTACTTAAGAAAGAAAATGTTCATCTAAAACATCAAAAACAACCCAAAATTCAGGACATTTCTACTGGGGAAAGAAAAAAAAATGAGGAGGAAGACCATCAGTCAGCTTTTGCAGGGAGGGGTTCAGGTATTCTTGGTTGCAGAGGTCTGTGACCCAGGGAGAAAGTATGGTGTTCAGCTCTGCTGGGCTGGTGGTAACTCAGAGGGTGCCTCAATAGTGTTCTAACTCCAAAATATAAATGGTGGTCATAAAATGGGGGCAAGAGCCAAAATAAAGGAGGGTACCTCATTCCTACTAGCCCCAGAAAGAACTTATTATTTCCTGGTCATGGTTTTCCATCTAAGCCCCTTTAGCTCGTGCTTCTGAAGTGAATATTAACCCAGAGTCATAGCTTAGCAGTCAGTATAGGTTCAACTTCTCAACAACTTGGGCCACACCTGCCTGGGAGGGCTAAGGGAGGCTTTGTCCTGGCTTGTTAGAATAGGTAGTGTTTTATAGCACTTCCAAAGGCCAATTTCATTTAATCCAGCAGCTCATGGATGAAGAAAGGGCAGATGGTATGGTCCTGTTTTACAGGTGAGGAACCTGAGACAGAGAGAGAGGAAGCAATTGTGTTTAAGGTCATGTAGTGGTTTATCAAAAGATGAATTAGGAAACCTATGGGTCTCCGGTCCTACAGTGCAGGGCTCTGTATTTATCATACTCTCTCTTCCCCCAAGTCAACATGTTATAGTAATGTTTCACATTTGTAGTTTAATGTCACCGTCCCAGAAAGATCTGCTTTGGACCAAAAGAGGAACCAGGTCAGTTCTGACTGGGCCAGGTCAGATACCCACTTCCTCCAACCAGGAGTTAAGGATGAGTCCCTTAAATGGAGGAAGATATGCAAAAACTGAAGGAAGGTATGCTCAGTTTTGGTTTCATGCTGAGTGCCTCCGGGGAGGAAACTAGGCCTGAGCCACCTAGAAATGCTTCCTGGGCCTAGAGATTCCTTGGGTCAATTTTTTAAATTTGCTTCCTTCCACAAACCACATGGATGCCGATTTGATATGACTCTGGGCTTATTCTTTGGCAGAGAGAGGCAGGACCCAGTCCTTTCTGCCTGTGGGCAGGTGAATGAAACAAGACTGCCAGGGAATACCTCAGTTATCCTGCATACCCTTGCCTGGCAACTGTCCAGAACTCAAACACCTGGAAGACTAGGAAAATTCCCTGGTGAGTTGGTACAGTTGCCACCAAGGTCTTGTGCTCCAGTTCATGGCCTGTCCTGATGGTGGAGTGCCCAGAACTCCCAAGGGGTCTGTCGTGATTTCTTAACTTATATTTTAAAGATGGATCTACAAGTCAGGGATGAAGCAAATAGATATTCATTCATATGTGTGAGCGTGCGTGCGTATGCGTGCGTGTGTATGTGTTTCACCATATTTTCATTTAATTTTATTACGATTTATATTTCTTATCTATAGTTATCCTATATACTAAGAAAATATACAATTTTGAGGGGTTTGGAGGTTGTTTTTTTTTTTGAGTGATATCAATTTATTTAAGCAAACAATAACATCATATAGACACATACACACACACACACACACACACACATAAACTGTAGTCAGACAACCAAGTCTGAAGCATCAGGTGTGGGATCAGGAACTGTACCATGCAAAGAACAGTTTTCATTGTCTAGTGACCAGGAGACTGACTACACAGTTTTTAACAAAGGGGAATCGTGAGAGTGCCTACCTCACAGGATTGTTTTGAGAGTTAAATGAGTTGTCTGTAAAGCTCTTGGAACAGGGCTGGCCCAATATCTGTTTGCTCTGGCTGTACATGAATCAATAGATGAATGGAAGCTTTCCATCTTCAGAAATAAGGCTTTATGGAAAACTGCAAACTCCTGTTTGGTTTTTTACATAATGTAGACCCAGGAGCTGGATATATAATATGAATTGAATGTGCAAATCTCTTATGTTTTTCATTAATGAATGAATTGATATAAGAATGGACTTTTCTGGTCATTTGGAGGTGGTACCGAGAACAAAAGATTTGAAGTCAGACAGGCCTAGTTGAGAATCTTGCTTCAATCTTGTGCAGTGAGCACATCGCCAAATGCTTAAGCCCTTTTGAGGGATGATCATTATACTTACTACATATTTTTTGTGGGTACATCCTATTTTGCTTACTGTTGGGATTCATTATTCCATAGTCATACATGCACGTAGTATAATCTGATCAACCTCATTCCTATTACCCTCCTTTCCCTGCCCTTTCTCCCTCATCAGCTTGCTCTACTCTACTGATCTCCCTTCTATTTATTTATTTAATCAGTACATTATAATCATATTAAAAGGCAGGATTTAACATTTTAATTCAGAATGTGATTCTTGAGTAACTGGTTTGGTTTTCCCAATGCAATGGATTTGAGATAACAAAGTAAAATGAGAAGTTGGAGTGAGGAGTCTGGTGCTAGAAGCGCAGAGAAGTGATGGCAGTTAACTACTGGCAGGTGGGAGAATGACAGTTTCCTTCTGAACAGCCCAGAGCTCCACTGCCTGGAGTACAGGACTTTCAAAATTGTGTGTGACCCGAGTAATTGACTTGTGACTTCTCATCCAAAACAACGTGGTTTAGGCACCAAAGACAAACAGATCGCCAAGAGACTAGTTATTGTAGAACTTCTTGATCCCCTGCAATGGTTACTAGTTGTGGGTCATGTCCGTAACTCCTCCATTCCTTGGTTTCCTCATCTTTATAAGAGGAATCATGATACTACCTACCTCATAGGATTGTTTTGAGAGTTAAATGAGTTATGTTTGTACAGCTCTTACAACAAGGCTGCTTGCACTTGCTACAACTGGATCAATACAATAGAGAGTTGGGTTTTTCCAGTTGACATGGGCTAATGGTGTTGGCCTTCTTTCCATAGCCTGAGATAAATGGGAAGAAAAGAACTTTTTAGGGGAGTTCCAGATGACTTGAAGCTAAGGAGTCCTTAGGCATTTTGGGAACCACGTGGCATCTAGAGGAGAACTATGGGAAATTTGGAAAATGGAGAAAAGTAAAACTAAACACAGAAGAGCCTTCCATTCTGAAATGGGGCACATCCTCACAGATCCTCACTGACCTTCCAGTTTCTCTTTTCTCTGCCTTACATGTGTGCTCTCCCAAATCAACCTGGGTTTTCAGTGTTTTGTTTTGTTTTTGTTTTTTTTTCCAGCATGTTTTGCACATGCCAGGGAGGTGCTCTA
Source organism: Marmota marmota marmota (assembly GCF_001458135.2). Classification (NCBI taxonomy): domain Eukaryota; kingdom Metazoa; phylum Chordata; class Mammalia; order Rodentia; family Sciuridae; genus Marmota; species Marmota marmota. Next base: position 7,879,109 of record NW_025999977.1, on the reverse strand, counting down.
CCACTGAGCCACATCCCCAGTCTGGCCTTAGTTTTCTTGAGCTATAAATTGAAGCGATTGAGGCAACTGGCTTCAAACATTCCTTTGGGCTCTAAAGTTCATAATTTTTAAAAGGAGTTCCAGAGGTTAAACTGCAAAGGAGGCAGGTAGTGACAGGGACTGAGCCAGGGCTTCTGTCTGAACTGGTAGCCAGAAGAAAGGCCCTGGGCAGCAAGGATACTGCCATGTACCTCGTAGTCAGTAAGAATTTTTTCTGTTACCTGGTTTTCTAAGTTTTTTTCCCCTAGTGCTCATTTTCCCAATAGTGGACAGTGCTTAGGCCTTTCCCTTCACAGATAGGCAGGATCGACTTACTTGCCTTCCCAAGGATTGGCACAGATATTTATGATGCCTCTCAAGCTGCCAAGAAGACATCTCTTGAGTAGGTGCAGAGAAACCTATTGGAGATTGGGATTCAATATTAGGTTGGAACGGGGCACACAGTGACACACACCCATAATCCCAGTGTGTGGGGGAAGCTGAGGCAGGAGGATTGCGAGTTCAAAGCCAGCCTCAGCAGCTTAGTGAGCCCCTGAGCAACTCAGTGACACCCTGTCTCTAAATAAAATACAAAAAAAGGGCTGGGGATGTGGCTCAGTGGTTGAGTGCCCCTGGGTTCAATCTCCAGTACCAAAAAATACACACACACACACACACACACACACACACACACGCACACATGGAATTACACAGACAAGGGAGTGAATTGTGAATAAATTCTTTGAAGTATTGACCCCACAGGTTGCTTTAACTATGCCTTTGACTTTTTTCCTATAGACAGAATGAAACAAGGATCCAAATTAACAGATTTCTCAGCCTAACTAGATACTGAGAGGAAATAAAACTAGAAGCTCATAATTTAAAAGAAAAAAAAAGTTTTAATTTGACCATTTCTTCTATCAACACAGGAGAATACTTGAATAAGAATGAAAATAACATACACCCAGGGAGATGGTCTGGGTTGTGATTAAGAGCTGGCACTAAAGCCAGCCACCTGGGTTTAAATCCCAGACAAGCCATTTAGCCTCCAGTGACTCAGTTTCCTTCCCTGCAAAATGAGGCTAATAGTAATCCCTCCTCCCCAGAATTACTTGGAGGATTCTACGAGTTAATACTTGAGTGCCTTGCTAGTATTCTAATGTATCCCAGACTCTGGGGACAGGGCTATTTGATACAGAGAGTGAATGCTGTTCTCAGCCTTATTTCCCAAAAGTGTCCCCAGGAGTCCAGCCCTAGCCTTTCTGGCTAGTATCTAAAACTGTATGTGGGCCTGAAAGAGAAGGTAGATCGACACACACATAAACACATACAGCCACCATCAGAGTGTGATTCCACTCTCCCAGCCTTCCCTTGGCTTCCAGACTGGTAGGGGGTACCAAGATCTGAAGGGGGACAATCCTGTTAACTGGTTCTGAAATAATAAACACTATGGCTAATAAATATTTACCAAATATACATACCATGCCATATCCTGTTCTGGAGTCTTTGAAATTTTTATAGATTTAAAGAATTTTTGAACTTAAATAAAAGGAAATACTTCTGGAACAAAAAACTTTTACCTAAGCAAAAGTTAACTATTTTACATTCTTCTCATATAGAACAGGAAAACACATACCACCCCTGACAATAGGACCAGAAGAACAAACGGCACCAGATGTATAAAGAAGGAACATTTTTGAAGTTTTTCACGCTGAGCTGCCTGAGCCCGTACAGCAGCCCCATAGCAGCTCTGCATTTGCTAATTCAGCCCCGCCTCCCACCTGTTTTCCTATTTGTTTTAAGTAATATATCCCGTGATTCTTATAGCACTAGAAAGTTGTCCATTCATTCTGACTTGGATCTCTGGCTTTAGTAGTACCATCTTGGCCTTTATACACATTTTTTCACTTTGACCCACAGTAAAAAGTACATTTTAGGAGCAGGGGGTGGGGCACAGTGATGAGGCACTGTGATCCATCCTTCGCACCACATAAAAATAAATAAATAGAATAAAAAAGTTATGAAAAAAATACAGAATAACAGATGCATTTTTTTTAAAAAAGTATATTTTACATTGTATCCACGTACATAATAACATTCCCCACCCTGACATACAGCAGCTGAAACAGGTTCACCAAACAACATTTTCAGTGTGATACATGCCACTAACTTCCATCCTGTCTAACATGTTTCATCTTTTATAAAATACTGGTTAGCTGGGCACAGTGGCACACGCCTGTAATCCCAGCAGCTCAGGAGGCTGAGGCAGGAGGATTACCAATTCAAAGCCAGCCTCAGCAGCTTAGTGAGCCCCTAAACAACTCAGTGAGAAACTGTCTCTAAATAAAATATAAAAAAAGGTGTGGGGATGTGGCTCAGTGGTTAAGCACCCCTGGGTTCAATCCTAGTACCAAAATAAAATACCTGTTAAAGCCAATAGATTGATTTTGTGATCTACTCATGCTTGAGAAACCTTGGTCTAACACATATGTAGTATTACATGATTCAATTAAATCCCTCAGGATCAAACAACAGAAAGAGGAAGTATTTGCCAACTTGAAGACAAAGATATCCAGAGTTAGAAATCCCCTAACACCCAGGAAGAGGGAGCTATGTGCAAAGTGGAACTTAGGAAGACAATTTGTTCCTACCTTCCAGGCTCTGGGTCTCCTGCACGTCTGTGCCATCCCACAGGACAGACACTAGACACACAAAGCTATTTACATTTAATTAATTTAAATGTAAATAAAAATAATTCAGTTCCTCAATAGCCCCATTCGAAGTGCTCAGTTGCCATTTGTAGAGCACAACTACAAACATCTGTATTGGCCATGCTGGTCTATATGGAGCATCATGGGAGATGGATCAACTTCATGACTCCAAGCTTGGGGGTCCCCATGTGCTGAATGAGGGATCGCCTCCAGAATCGTTTCCAGCTCCATATCTCTAATTTTGAAAGTCCATAAAGTTACTGTGTGAATATGAGCAGTTGGGAGGAGTCCCTGGAGACAGAGCGTTGGGGAACAGAACGCTTGGCTGGCGAGCAGCTAATCATTTCATACAGGAGAGTTCAAGGGAAGGAAGAGCCAGAGGTCACAGCCGCGTGTGTGTTGGAAAGATGAGGCTAAGAAGAAATCAGAGGATGTGCTTTCCTCCTGCCGCCCGGGCTCCTATCTGCTGCTCCTGATCCCCGATAAACCCAGGTGTCAGGTGAATGGAATGTGCTTTTTTGGTGGGTGTTTGGGCTTTGGCTCACTGCCCCTAGGAAAGTCCTTCCTAGAAATTGATATCTGAAAACAGTTCAGCTGTCTCATGGAGTGTGTTTTTAAGTTGCGGAATCTCCTCAGTTTTCACTCTCTTCACTTTTTAAGCAGTTTTGAGGTATGATTTGTATACTGTAAAAGGCATCCATGCAAGGTACAGTGGGTTTTGAAATAGTTAACCCACGTAACCATACCACAATCAAGATATTGAATGAGCTGGGAGCGGTAGCCCATGCCTATCACTATAGGAGGCTAAGACAGGAGGATCAAAAGTTTGAGGCCAGCCTGGGCAACTTAAAAAAAAAAAATCAGTCTGGTGATGTAGCTCAATGGTACAGCACCCCTGAGTTCAATTTTTCCCTAGCCTCGAGTTACTAATGGGCTTTTTATCACTGTCAATTAGGTTTTCTTTTTCTAGAGTTTCATATCAGTGGGATCATTCAGTATGACGCCTCTCTTTGGCACAATGCTGTTGCAATTATCCATGTTATCATGCATGTCAATAGTTGGTTCCTTTTTATTGCCAAGTGGTATTCTATTGTATGGATTTATCTTAGTCTGTTTATCCATTCATCTGTGATGGACACTTAATTTGGAGCTCTTAAGAATAATGCTATCATGTGTATGCACTCTCTGTGCAGACATTTATTTTCATTTCTCTTGGGTAAATATTCCAGGAGTAGAATTACTGGGTCATATGGTAAACGTATGTTTAACTTTATCAGTAACTGCCAAAAATGCATTGTATTCTTCTTAAGAATTTAATTTTTTTTGGCACGAGCTGCTGTTTTGCCTAAAGTATTGCCTGTACCCCTCTGTTTCCATTAGATCTTGTCTTGGTCTGAAAACAAGTTCAGGGTTAGGGTACACAATAAAAGGACCAGTCAGGACAGAGAAGGATTTAAGCAAATAGTGTTGTGCTTTTTGGAAAAGAGTACATTACCAGGCTGTGAGAAAGACTGTACTCTAGGATAATAAATGTGTGGGATTTTAAGCTACTAATGGTAATTTGTTTTGTAACAATAGACAACTAATACACTATCCCACACAGTTAATGAGATGCAAAACTACTTCATTAGAATACTCAGGGCCCTCTCACAGGGATTGAGGAAACATCTCAATCCCTGAAGGATGTGAGGAATTTGCAGGGGAAAGTGTTCTCCTTGGAAAGGTAGATGTTTTTGAACTTAGCTGTTTCCTTAATTTACCTGTCCTCATAGAGAGAGAACCCTGTCACTAGCTCAGTCTGGGAACTACTGAGAGTTGGATGTAGAACAAGGAAACTTTGGCATGGAGCACTTTATGCTTCTGAATAGAGGAGCAAACAAAAATGTTACACCAAACCTAGCCCACAAGATTGAGATAGGTTAGAGAGTTGTTTTGTAATGGCAATAATAGGCAAATGTTGCTCTTCACCTATATACCAAAGACTAGCCAATGCAAGTTGCTAGTCTCCCCCCACACACCTTTTTTTAAAGTAAATATATATATGATAAGAATCAAATTTCTGATCACAATTTTGCAACCGTTAATTCAGCCAAAGATCACCTTTTTTCAGCTTAAATGCAGGCATGTACTTGCTCGTCTTCTCTAAGTATGTTAAAAGCAATTCAAGTTTTATAGGTAAGTTTGGGAAATGCTATGTTGCAGCCTCTAAATGCTGGCCATCCTGTAAGAGGGCCCTGAGTATTCTAATGAAGTAGTTTTGCATCTCATTAATCTTGTGGGCTGGTGTATTAGTTATCTATTACTGCAGAACAAATTACCATAAATGTAGCAGCTTAAAATCCCACACATTTATTATCCTAGAATATTTGTGGTCAGGAATCTTGTCATTCTGTTTCAGTCTCTTACAAGGCTACAATCAAGGGTTGGGCGAGTGCTGGTGTCTCATCCAAAGGCCCAACTGAAGGATTCATTTCAGAGGTCACCTGCTGGTTGGCAGAATTCAGTTAGTTGAAGTTTGGGCTGGTTGCCTTGGTTCCTAGTTGGATTTTGGCTAGAGGCCATCAGCAGTTTCTTGTCACGTAGGCTTTTCTGACAGCTGCTTGCTTTCTCGAAATATGCAATCCCAGAAGACAATCAGGAGACTCAATAGCAAGATGGAAGCTAAAATTTTAGGTAATCAAATCATGGAATGAACATTCCATCACCTTGGCTGCATACTGTTGGTTAGAAGCAGGTCACCAACCCTACTACACACTCAAGGAGAGAGGATTACTTAAAGGTGTGACTACCAGGAAGCCAGCTTAGATTCTTCCTGCCATTGGGTAACAGCCAAACCTGTCAACCTCTGAGACCCAGTGCACCCCAGCAAACACTCCAATGACAGAAGTAAGAATCAGTGGATAAATCTGACACAAATTATAAAGGATGAGTCTGAGTCTTTTGCTCTTCTAGACTTCTTCTCCAGATTTAATTAGGTAAAGTAAGAGCAGGAAGGAATTGAGTTGTTAACAAATCTTGGTAACATTGATCCAAGTTTTTGTAGATGAGCACCAGAAATTAAAAAAAAATAAATAAACAACAACAAAAAAAAGAATAACAACAATCCCATATTATTCTTGCAGGAAGTGGGTAGAACAAATAGACTGTCGGCTGGAATATAATTTCTTGTATATCAAGACCAGTAACTTACTGAGTCTAATCCAACAGAGGCACTCAATAAAATGTGTTTATATGAATAGACTTTGGATCCAGTCAGTTCTATTGATCTTCTTTTGTAACAAATACTTTATAATAACCTATAATAACCCTAAAATGAAATCCAAAAATAGAATTCACCTACCCAAATAATTTCAAAACTTCAGAATGACTTAACTAATATAAAAGATAAAAGAAAAATAATTGTGATTAAAAAAAAAAATAATGTGTTTCAATATGTAGATTCTCCAAAACAAAGGGGTTAGATGATTGCTCCTGGATTAGTAATCGCTGCTAATGAGTTAGTTGTGAATGCAAGCGGATATTTAATGCTGGGGCATGGTATTAGGGACTCAGATCTACAATTTACCATTAGTGGTGTAATTTTCTAGGAAGACGGATATTTCTTGGAACTTTCTGAACAAAACAACAACAACAAAAAAAATCATCCGGGGCTGGGGATGTGGCTCAAGCGGTAGCATGCTCGCCTGGCATGCGTGCGGCCCGGGTTCGATCCTCAGCACCACATACCAACAAAAATGTTGTGTCCAATGATAACTAAAAAATAAATATTAAAAAAAAAATCATCCCATAATTTCTACAGAAATTGCATTCCTGGAAAATTCAGTGTATGTTCAAGGTGTGCAAAAATAAACCTCCCACCCCCACCCCGCAAAAAATGAACTCTTCTTGTGGAGCTAGTCCAGGCTCACATAATTATATATAAGGTTTTTATCTACAGGTATGTCATGCAGGACATTGAAAACTATAAGGGCCTTGAGACAATTATTGTACAGGACTGCATTGCACTTATCAGGATAAATGCCTGGGACCTAGGATAAATGCCTGGGACCTGGCATTTCCCCAAACACACCCTCCCCCCAAGTTGCAGAAATGGCTGTCCATTATTGCAACAGCAAAAGACCCCTAGGATTTTGCTAGTAGGCAGGATCTCTTGCCATTGTAAACCACTACAAAGTAATGTAGTTATCAAGACTTGTTTGGACTCAGTTAAACCTAAAGATCAAGGAGTGTTGCACTCAGGCTATGGATGTTGCTCAGTGGTAGAGCACTTGCCTAGAGGTGGAGCACTTGAGTATTGTGGTCAAGCAGCTGAGGCATAGTTGGAGTGTTTGGGTCTAGAAAGAACTAAAGTACTTACTGAGGGTGGAAGGAGAAACAACACCAAGTGAGGCTGTTAGAAATGGCCATCTTAAGCCAGATGAGGTGGCACACACCTGTAATCCCAGCAGTTCGGGAGGCTGAGGCAGGAGGATCACGAGTTCAAAGCCAGCCTAAGCAACTTAGTGAGGCCCTAAGTAACTTAGTGAAACCCTGTCTCTAAATAAAATATTAAAAAGGGCTGAGGATATGGCTCAGTGGTTAAGCACCCCTGGGTTTAATCCCTAGTACCAAAAGAAAGAAATGACCATCTCAAAGCAGACACTTTAAACACTGAATCTTTTTCTTTTCACACTGAATTTTAAGAATACTGACAAAATGCTTTCTTTTTCTTACAGAAACCTGTTTCCTTCCAATCTTGTGGTTGCAACATTCCGTACGGTAAGGTTTGATCCTTTGCCAAATATATGAAACTCTGATGGAGGAGAAATATAAATTGCGGCTCTAGAGTTAGGTAAAGTAAGAGCAGGGCGGGATTGTGTTGTTAACAAATCTTGGTAACATTGACCCAAGTTTATAGATGAGCACCTGAAATAAAAAAATAAACAAAAAAATAAAGAATAACAACAACAAAAACTTTCCCTACAATGTCCCCAAAACACCCACATCTTTTATAGCTAAAAAATAACCCAAATCACATGTTGGAGAGATCTTAAATATTTTAAAATTTTAAAAATACAAAAATTTTTCTTATTGGAAAGGTAATATGTACTCATTTCAAAAATAAATAAATAAAATTTTTAAATGTGGAAGAAAACAAAAACCACCCATAGTTACTACTAGAAATATCCATTATTAACATTTTGTTATATGTCCTTCAGATATGTTTTTTCTATGCATGTACACATTTAAAAATAAGTATGCTATAGGGGCTGGGATTGTGGCTCAGTGGTAAAGCCCTCGCCTAGCACACATGAGGCACTGGGTTCAATCCTCAGCACCACATAAAAATAAAATAAAGGTACATGTCCACCTATAGCTAAAAATATATATTAAAAATTGGCAGAAAGAGTATTATAAAAAATTAAGTATGCTGTACCTATTGTTAGTAGATGTATATACTATACATACTGCTTCATAACTTGTTCTTTTTTTTTAATGCTTTTTTTTTAATGCTGGGGATGGAACCCAGTGCCTCATGCATCCTAGACAAGCGCTCTACCTCTGAGCTACATTCCCAGCCCTGCTCTTTTAAACTTGCTCTTTTTAAAACAATACATGATCAGCATTTTCCCATATAGATAAATATCCCCCTGCATAATGCTAATGGCTATAGAATATGCTGTGTTAGTTAGTGCAGTTTCCCTCCATGTGTCCCCTGCTGATAGACATTCAGGTTGTGACTCGTTTTTTCCCCTGTTTTTAGCAAAGCATCAAAATACACTCCTGTGGCCTTTCTTGACAGAGAAGGACCATAAAGGTTAGATTAGGTGGTCTAATCCTTTGCTTTTTTTAGCAAAGACTTTTCTGTTTCCACTTACAACCTCTCACTTTTGTTGTTTTTTTAATCTGCATACAAGCACAGAAGCAACTTATATATATAATGTGAGGTAGCAGAAAAAAAATAAATTTATGGAGCTTTCAGTGCCTGTCACAGAGTAGGTGGGGTCAGTTTTAACCATGGGACAACTGAACACCTCTGCCTCTCTGAGCCCTTGTTAAATCAAAGCTGGTGAATCCAGAACTCATCGGAGGTTGCCAGGTCTTTACCTCTGAATGGGCTCCTCCAGACAGTTCTGAAGCCAAGAACCCTTGGTAGGGATCAGAAAGGCATAGGCTCTAACAGATTCTACTCAGCAGTATGGACTGCCATGGGGAGGTTCCTGTGGGCACCATGCAGAGGTGTGCAAGGTCAACCAACTATAGGACCAACCCTGCAGAGATATCTCACTTCTAAATTGTGAGTCTCCTGAAAGACTCAAAACAGCAAACATCATTTGGCCTAAAGTCCCTTGCTTTAGAAAGCATAGGCTCAAGCTAGATTAGAAACAGATGCTAAAGAGCAGTCACACTCAAATAAGTTCTGAAATAAAATGAGGCATAAATAAATTAGTGAAAATAAAGTGACACATTTAAAAGTAAAATTTGACCTTATGGAATTAGTGCCAAGATTCTTTAAATAACATGAAGTCTCAGCTGTTGGAAATATCAAACTATCAGCAGGAAATTGAGCACATCTTCTCCAACCCATTGCCCAAGGAACAGAAGGAAATTCTCCCTGTTTCCTTGGGTCCCTAAGTAACCCAGAGGCCTCTTGAAGGACATGCTGCCTTGGTCTTAATGTAAATTCTGTGCGTTTTCATCAAGCCAACCAAGTCCCCGGTGCTCAGTGCAAGTCATGCTGGAGGAGGGAGAGACCTGGCCACTCCCTGGGTTCCTCTGGGTGGGGCTCAGCCTGGGCACTAACCATGAGTTTTTGTTCCTTTTTTTTTTTTTTTTTTATAGTACGCGACTGATTATAAAATGGTGACTCACAACACCAGCTTTGGAAATGTGACCCGTGAAAAGGTAAAGCTCCCTACAAAGTCACTTGTGTAGAATATTCATAAAGCAAATAATGTTTCTTAATTAAGGAACAGTTGAGATGTGTCTTTTTCTCAATAGGGTTGAAAACTTTGTGGTTTGAATGGACTAGTTAAAGCTAACAAGTTAGGTTTGCTTCTTTGGTTATTTGTGAACATGGCCAACTGCACTTGTGGTACCTGTGGTACTAAATCCTTGGAGGATCTGTGAGGTACTTTATAACACCCCCTCTGCTATTCTGAAATACAATGAAAAGCTGATTCAACCAATTCCTACACATAAAACTTTTTAAAAATAACATAATATAAGGAAGAAATAAAAAAAATGTGTGAGAAAGCAATCTATATTTCACCATGTAAATGCACAATTATAAGACATAATGAAGTTTTCAGATATTTGCATCTACTCAAAATGAATAAATTTGGCTTTAAAATGTGAGATGGAGCTGGGCCTGGTAGCAGATTCCTATAGTGCCAGCTAACTACTCAGGAGGGTAAGGCAGGAGAATCTCTTGAGCCCAGAAGTTGCCCAGGATAGCCTGGGCAACATATTGAGATCCCATCTCTAAAAAATAAATAAATAAATAAATAAATAAAAGCAGCGAGACAGAACTCAACTAAACATTGTTGCAGTTTGAAATAAGTGCTAAAAATTTTTGTAGCCATGTATGGAATTCACCTGAATATAGATAGACAGCAACAACATCAGATTGACATTGTGTTGTACTAGTGACTTGAATAAAAGCACTTTGACCACTGGTGATACAATTTTCTGAAATAAAAAACAACATTACAACAAAACAGTTTTCCTGTGTTTATATCAACTTGATATTCTTTGGAAGTCCATGTATGTTAAAACTGTGCAGAAAAAAAAAATAAGCTATTTATGTATAAAATGGAGTTAGCTAGAGCTCAGATCCATAAATAGGATTTCCCCATCTCCCCCTGTGTGAATGTCTGGTGGGATGCTCAGAAAACTGTGGGGTGTATGAGAGTCTGCACTTTGTTTTAAAATATGTAAAGGCCTTTCAGGACATTTATCATTCTTAATATCCTTGTCTACTATTTACTAGTAGGACATCACAAATGCCTATCAGAGTACCCCCCCCCCCATAAAACTACCCTGTTCATTAATATTGGTTTAATCAGCAGTCCTTAATTTAAAAGGCCAGAGAGGGTGGTTGGACCTCTCTGCCAATCCCTGATTGCCACAGCCGGGTTCATTAGGATATGGGCTGTCTAGGTGGGCTTACCTCTGCATGCCACCTTCATGGTATATAAACTCCTTTGACATGTCATTTGAGTCTTAGGACAACCTGGTGAGGTAGGATTTATTAGTCCCACTATAAATTCTTGAAAGGATGGTCTTCTAAGGTTGATCAAGACTATTCATAAACAAGAGCACTGTGTGAATCCCAGAACATTGTCTCTGCAGTGTCTTCGAATTTTGACAAACCTTGAAGGCATTCACTGGCTGCTCAGATTTCCCCCTGGAAATGCTAGTGACTCTCAAGCACCCCCTGCCACCTGACATACCCTTACTTTCACTATAAATTTAATCCAGTAATGAAAAGAGTCATTCTTTGAGACAGGAACAGTGTGTCCATGCTAGTTCAAGGCTTTCAGGAACCCTGTGATTAAAGATTGTATAAAGATTAAGTCATCTTTGTCCCCCAAGGATGAGATGTTGGTGACAGAGTGAGAAGTCGGGGACTCAGAAACACAAGGTCTTGTGGAAAGTCTCCTGCCCTGACCCATGCCCTATATTCCTTGCCTACTTTGATCCCATATTAACAACTCACTATAAATACCTCCTAGGATTTTGTTGAATAGTCATTAATTCATTAAACAGTGATTTACTTGGCAGCCACTCTGTGCCATTTGTGGGCACTAGACCACAGGCATTGCTCAACATAGGAAAGGCCGGGCTCTTTCACAGCTAACACTCTAGTGGAGGAAACCATATAAAAAATACATATGGGGGGCTGGGGATGTGGCTCAAGTGGTAGCGCGCTCGTCTGGCATGCGTGCGGCCTGGGTTCGATCCTCAGCACCACATACCAACAAAGATGTTGTGTCTGCCGATAACTAAAAAATAAATAAATATTTTTAAAAAATACATATGGCCACTAGAAAATGAAGCAGGGCACATAAACATACAGGGAAAGTGTGTTTATGTGTACCAGGTGATGGTGAGGTGTGCCATCTTAGCCAGAGTGGTCAGGGGGACCTGATGAGAAGGAGGAGATAAAGGGAGGCTGGTGGGAAGGGTCATATAGTCAATAGGAACAGAATATGCAAAGGCATACCAGCAAGAGGCACAGCTCTGGGTGCAACTCTGGCTGTATCTCTGCCTATGTCTACTCTCCTATCCCCACCCAATGCTGTTTGCCAAGGTGTGTGCAAACATCTTGCTGCAAAACACCTGCTTTAAAGATGGGAGTCATTTCTTTGGAAAAATTGTTGTTATTGCCCTCAAGTTCAGAAATCCAATTCCTTATCTGGAATTACCTGACCTCAAACACCATACCTGGGAATGGCAGGTCTACTAAAACCAACTTTGGATTAGCAGATGAATTCTCTGGTTGCATTGATTCTCGGTCCTTGATTCCAGTTAAGATTTGGGACATGGATAAAAAAATGTGGGTTGATAGCCCCGAGGTCACTACCAAGTGTTAGCCCTACAGCTCATAAAATCCTGGAAGCGTTCACTTCTCTAGAGATGCCCCCCCACCCCCCACACACACAAGTTATCAGTAGAGCACGTAATACAACCCAAGCTTTCTTCCTCCCCAGCTCTTTAACCTGTAGCCTGGTAACTTTAACAGACCAAGTCCCAGGAGAAAATAGTGATATTCAGAAGATATTCAGATATTCTTATTGTCTTTGGTATCATTACACCATTTGTAAGGAGAACCCTGTCTAGATGAAATTAACCTAGAATGATCTCCAACAAAATATCCCATTAAAAAAATAATAATGGCAAATTCTTGTTAGTTTTCATTTGCCAAACACAGTCTAGGTGCTTTACATTTATTAATATACTGAATCTTCAGCCTTCTATGCTAGCTACTATGATTGTCCCCGTTTTGTAGATGGGGCACTGAGGCACAGAGAGAGTTAACTTACTTAACACTCACAACTAGCAATTGTAATGTAAGTCAAGCTCCAAAGCCAATGCTCCGTAATTATTATTTCTACTGTTACTCTATAAGTCATATAGATGTCACTGATATATTTCAGTATAAACAAAAGCACTGGATATGGTGATCATCATCCTATATTTCAACTTTTCTATTAATTTTGAAATGTTTTGTGATGAAAATTTGGAAGAATGCCAGGCATATTAGCACACACCTGCAATCCCAGCTACTCGACAGGCTGAAACAGGAGGACTGTTAAGTTTGAGGCCAGCCTAGGCAATTTAGTGAGACCTTGCCTCAAAATAAAAAGGGCTGGGGATATAGCTCAGTGGTAGAGCACGTGCCCAGCATGCACAAGGCCCTGGGTTCTGTCTCCCCAGTTCCACAAAAAAGGAAAGAGAGAAAAAGAGAATAAATAAAAACAACCCATCAAGGTGGTTGTCCAACCATCCTTGAACACATCCGATGACAGGAAGCTCACTACTTTATAATTGAATCTGTGCCATATGTATTTGAACTCTTCAGAGTTAAAGAGGTAAAATTTTTACTTGTTCATTTTCTGCATCCTCAAATACTATCTCCCCTCAGGTTTTTTTATTCATAAAACCACTAAAGAAAAACCATTAAAGAAAATAATGAGCCTTTTATCACTCGGGATAGTCTGATGGAAATGTCAAGCAAATACACCCTAAATTCTCTCTCTTCTGTTGTGATGTGAACTTAGACCCATTCTGTCTCCTCTGATCCCGCAGATTCCCTATGCCACTGAGATTGAAGGAATGAACATTTTAGGATTGGTTCTCTTTGCCCTGGTGTTAGGGGTGGCCCTAAAGAAACTAGGCTCCGAGGGAGAAGAGCTCATCCGCTTCTTCAATTCCTTCAATGAGGCAACAATGGTGCTGGTGTCGTGGATTATGTGGTGAGTGTCACCCTGCCACTTCCTCTTATCTCGTTTCCCCTGACATCCAGGAAAGAATCCAACTTTGCTATTCTAGTTTTCCCGTAGGGCCACCTGGCCCAGAGATCTTTTGTGGTTGGTGGACCTCAGGCCAGTCTTGGTACATGGTAGAGATGGCTTCTCCTCTTATCCAGGACCTAGGGAATTAGGTGTGCACCATAGTTACCAGTCACCCCTGCAGTGCCCCCACTGACCCTTGGTGACTTTGTCACTATGATCCATTTAGGAGTTTCCACCATTGACCCATGCCATGTGCTCTGTCCATATCATCTTATAGAGCTTTGAATTTGTCATCTGTCACATAAAATAAGCCTGATTTATCTCAAAATGATAGACTTCTAATTTCCAAGAGACCTTTCACTATAGTATTTCACAACATGGAGGACCAGCCGAACTTCACCCCAGGCATGAAAAAACATGTAAAACTTGGAATGGTATTTTGTTCATAAGTTTTTATTTCATAGATTACTTTTTGTGAGAATATCAAAAGAAGAATGATTATTGAGTAAAAAGAACAATAGATTGATTCCTGGCTAAAAAAGTAAAAAGTTTGACCAGCTCACTCAAAACAACTCAGGAATCATGTCAATTCCAATGCTCAGACCTCATAAGTTAGCTGGGTATGGTGGGACGTGCCTGCAATCTCAGCAGCTCCAGAGGCAGAGGCAAAAGGATCGAACCATTGAGGCCAGCCTCAGCCTCACAGCTTCACAAGGCCCTAAGCAACTAAGTGAGACCCTGTCTCAAAATAAAAAATAAAAAGGAATGAGGATGAAACTCTGGTATCAAAATAAATAAATAAATAATGAGAGAGAGAGAGACCTCATAAGCTTTACTTGGAATTTCCCCCAAGCCAGACCTCTGTGGCTTTTAGCTTTAACCCATTAGTTGTTAAGAACTAGTTTATCCTTTCTTGCACAATGTCCTTATTGTCAAACCCTTAAAAAATCCCAGAACTCTTTCTCAATCAAATGGGACTGGGTGATAACTGGACTGGTTTTCAGAGATCTTTGAAACATAGAGGCCAAATCTAAAGCACCCCCTTCCCCCACACCAACAGTGGTGTTCCTCTTGCTCCATCCAAGGACCCCAGAGCCTGCCTCTGTTCATTGCAAACACTCCACTTCGTATGACTGCAGTTGTCTCGGGGAGACACTGGTATTTTCAGAAAGGAAACTTTTCTTTTATCAGATGTCAAGTTCTTTTCTTGGCTTATTTTTTGACTCTAAAATTCTTCCAAAGTTTGGACTTAAAAAAACCCTATGCAAGAAAGTATTATTCCCAGTTTAGAACATTTGTTTTTAGTCTGGAAACTCATTGAGTCATTCCTTCAGTTTGATGTGCCAGTTATGTAAGTAGGTTTTCGGTGAGGCAGATCTTGCAGGGTATCTAGCTGCAGAGGGAGATCAGCTGCCCAGGAAGCACAGGTCACATAGCACTGGAGTGTCATATGACCTCAGATGGTCAAGGATCTCAACCACACATGAGAGGGATCTTCAGTAGAAGCCCACTCTAAAACCACAGCAGCTGCCTACTCACCCTATGTATTCACAGAAATAACTTCTAGATGAACCAACCATACACACAGTCAGCAACCTTTGCAAGCTATACAGTTTCTGTTGCAATAACCCAACTCTTTCATTGTAAAGTGAAAGAAGCCAAAAGTAACTTATAATAAATGGTTGTGAATGTGTTTCAATAAAACTTTAGTTACAAACGTTTACGCTGCCAACTCCTGGATAAAACTAATCAGGAAGAAGAAAAAGAAGAATCCTCTAAAAATATTTGAAGGAAATATATGGATAGGGAAAGTCTACCTAAGCAACATACAAAAAACAAAAGCATTTTTAAAAGCTTCTAAACTTGAACACGTCAGAGTCCAAAGAGTTTGCATGCAAAAGATACTTTGAACAAAGTTAAAAGTCAAGACACTTATTGGAAAAAAATAATAATAACATATTACATACCATGTATAGAGAAATAAAGAGTTCTGTTACTGAAAAAGAAAAAGACTGAAGACACTATTAGAAAATGGACAAAATATTTAAGCAGGCAGTTTATCACAGAGGAGAGCTGAATGACCAGTAAACATTTTTTTAAATAGTTTTAATTGTAGATGAACACAATACCTTTATTTTATTTATTTATATGTAGTGCTGAGGATCGAACCCAGTGACTCACACATGCTAGGCGAGCGCTCTTACCACTAAGCTACAACCCCATCCCACTAGTAAACATTTTAAGGGAGGCCCAACCTCATTAGAAATCAGGGAACTAAGGACTGGGGTTGTGGCTCAGTGGTAGAGCACTTGCCTACCATATGTGAGGCACTGGGTTCAATTCTCAGCACCACATATAAATAAATAAGATAAAGGTCCATCAACAACTAAAAGACATATTAAAAAAAAAAAAAAAAATTAGGGAACTAAAAAAAAAAGAAATGAGGTAGATGTCTAAGTCCTGACATGAGAGGATCTCAAAGGCATAATGCAGGGTGAAGAATCAATAAATGTACAGATTTAAATCCATTCCTATATACCTTAATGCATAGGAAGTTAGCATGACTATCTGAGGTGGAGTCTGGCTTGGCAATTTTATCTACAGAGGATTTTAGTCTAATTTATAATGTTTTAGTTTTTTGAAGGGAAAATGTGTTCATGTATTACAACGAGGATTTAAAATTAATATCACTACTTAGAATATCTCTAGAAAGAAATCTGGGCATTGACTGTCCCCAGTGGGTACTTAAGGGATAGAAATAAGAGATTTCATACTGTTGACCCTTTTGTACTCCTTGAAAGTTGAACTCTGAAACATTATT
This sequence comes from Marmota marmota marmota, assembly GCF_001458135.2. Classification (NCBI taxonomy): domain Eukaryota; kingdom Metazoa; phylum Chordata; class Mammalia; order Rodentia; family Sciuridae; genus Marmota; species Marmota marmota. The sequence goes on along the minus strand of NW_025999977.1, from coordinate 7,862,559 downwards.
ACATATATAATTAAAAAATTTTTTAAAAATCAATAGTCCTACCATGAATACTCCATGTGTGTATGTCACAGTGCATTTTACTGACATGTATAACTAAAAAGAATATATAATAAAAAGAAAACAAACAATTAAGTTCTTCCTGAATTGCTATTATAATTTTAAAAACTGACGTTTGTTCTTTGCAGCTCCCATAATTCATTCCTTCCCTTTTTGCCTTTAAAAAAATCTTCACGTTCTAGAAGTGTTCCCAGAGTGTCATTGTTACTGACTTTTTCCCACGGGATCATGTTTGCCAAACCACAAAGAATGTAAAATTTCACAGAAGGGAAAATCTGGCTCGATTTTGTATCACAGCAATTCTGTGAAATAAATGTTAGCCTTCCGTGTTTCTACGTTCTCAGAAGGAGCCGGAACAAAAGCTGAAAGTCAAGCTCACAGTCCCAGGGGCTTTGATCTTGAGTCCCTGGCTTTCTGCTTGGGAGCCCCTGTGGTTAGTAGTATCCATCTGTTAAGAGCACGTGTCTTGGCCTGGGGATATAGCTCAGTTAGTAGAGTGCTTTTCATATACACAAGGCCCTGGGTTCAATCCCCAGCACCCCACACACACACACACACACACACACACACACCCCATATGTCTCCAAGAGAAAGAAGTCTGGGCTCTGGTGCTGACTCCAATCCCTATGGTAAGTGATCAACTTTGTTTTACTCAGTCTCAACCAGTAAGATGATCATGATCTACCCCCATGCTCTTCTGTGCTCAGAGTTATCCTAGAGCAAGATGAAGATGTCCTGGTTGAAAGTTCCTGCATTCTGTATTAGGATTAGGAAGGGCCGTCATCTCTCAGCCCCTCCTTATCGCCTTCCTAATGAGTACCTTGTGCTTATTCCCTAGGTATGTACCTCTGGGCATCATGTTCCTGGTCGGAAGCAAGATTGTGGAAATGAAGGACATTATCGTGCTGGTGACCAGCCTTGGGAAATACATCTTCGCATCTATATTAGGCCATTTTATTCACGGAGGAATTGTTCTGCCACTTGTTTATTTTGTTCTCACACGAAAAAACCCATTCAAATTCCTTCTGGGCCTTCTCACACCCTTCGCAACAGCATTTGCTACCTGCTCCAGGTGAGTGGGCTTGGAGGGCTTTGGCTGCTCCAGCCATATCAGTATGGAACCAGGTGAGATCAGGGAGACAGATGCACAAACAGTTCTTTTTCTTCTTGTGCACATTTTGTACTACAAGGCAATATGTGATCCTTGAGAAAATTTGGAACAGGTGAATCCAAGAAAGTAATACCACAGGTAAATGCAGGAAGTAACTGGGAGTCGGGAGGTGAGAAAGCCTGTGTTATGCCAGAAACTTGGAAACAATTCTGTGTTTTTCTTCTTATTTCAAGGGAGGAAAGTCAGAAACTAAGATAGTACTCATTGCTGTGTTCCAGGATCTGAGATGAGTGATGTATTAGCCTGGTCTGAAGGAACTGTTCTTATCGTTCGTGGGTTGTTTTTCCATTTCTAGTTCAGCGACCCTTCCTTCTATGATGAAGTGCATCGAAGAAAATAACGGTGTAGACAAGAGGATAAGCAGGTTTATTCTCCCCATCGGGGCCACTGTGAACATGGACGGAGCTGCCATCTTCCAGTGTGTGGCCGCGGTGTTCATCGCCCAGCTCAACAACGTGGAGCTGAATGCAGGACAGATCTTCACAATCCTGTAAGCTCAGTATTCTTTCCCTCATTTGGGGCCTGGATTAAAACCTGAGGTTTTTCTTGTGATTTCCTTCAAAAAAGTTTATTGCAACTCAACATCTCATTTGCGAAGTGTGGACAGTTTGGATTCATAAGAGTCATCCTTCAGTAGTAATCTTGGGGGGCATTAGTTCTAGGACCACTCCCCTATAATCCCCACAACCCCCTGCCAATCACAGATACCAAATTCCATCAAACTCAAGCCTCTTACATAAAATGGTGTAGTATTTGCACCTAACCTAAACACATTTTCCAATTTTTTTTTTTTTTCTTTTTTTTTTTTTTT
>NW_025999977.1:7764161-7860132 GCF_001458135.2 Marmota marmota marmota | reverse complement strand
AATTTTTCCAAAATTTTTTTTTTTTTTTTTTTTTTTTTTTGTGGTACTCAGTTGAACTCAGGGGTGTTCTACCACTAAGTAGCCACAGCCCTTTTTATTTTTATTTTTTTTTGAGACAGGATCTTGCCAAGTTGCCAAGGCTGGTCTCAAATTTATGATCCTCCTGCCTCAGCCTCCTGTGTTGTTGGGATTTCAGGTGTCCAGCAACATGCCCAGCTTCCCATATATCTTAAATCATCTAGAATACTCTCAATCCGTAATACAATGTAAATACTGTAACTGGTTGTTAGACTGTAGTGTTTAGGGAATCATGACAAGGAAAAGTCTCCATGTTCAGTAAAGAAGGAATCTTTAAGAATTTACATTTTGATCTGTGGTTGGTTGACTCCATGGATGCAGAACCTGGGTCTAAGGTAGCTGACTGCACTTGCAGAGAATGGCTCTTCTCTTCAGGCCCCAGAATCCACCGTGGTGTGGTTTCCAGTTTCTACACTATGACTGCCATATTCTGCATATCTGTGTTAAGGGCTGACCCTGCTTTGCCATCCCCTAGAGTGACTGCCACCGCGTCCAGTGTTGGAGCAGCGGGCGTGCCAGCTGGAGGGGTCCTCACCATCGCCATTATCCTGGAGGCCATTGGGCTGCCCACCCATGACCTCTCTCTGATCCTGGCTGTGGACTGGATCGTGTAAGTAGCAAGTCCTAAGGACACCAAAACCAGAAAAGCCTTTTGTGTAGTTCCCTGGGAGCTTGATTCTCCGCTAGGCCTGGGACATGCAAAGAAACCTAAAACACACTCCCTGCCTTGTGAAGTAGCCTACAGTAAAGCTGGCAAGTCCAGATTAAGAGCTAGGAAAAGTTAAACAATATGAGACCCAATGCCCTTGATCATCATGAACGACCATGAGATGCCAGTACTGAGAACTTGCTTGTAGCATCCAATACAGTGAGGATTCAAGGCCAAGGCTCCCAGCACAGGCCCAGGGGTCACAGGGGCCATGGAGGTTGTTGGCTGCAGATGAGAGATAAGTAGTCGGAGCAGTGATCCTTAAGGAATGGTTGTCCTTCAGCTGGAAATGTCTAAGGAGCAATTTCTGTGGGAGGAAAGAAAGTGAACTCTGTTAATTCAGGCAGCTGGGGCTCACGTTCAGCAGAGGGGGACTTAGGAAAGGGGGTGAGCCAGAGCTACTGTAAAAGCCAAGACAGTTTCTAGATGTTGATTTCTTGAATCTTGTGATACCTTTGGCAGCTGTAAATAATATCCCACTGTATAGGGAGGGTCAGCTGAGGTGCTGATGTTGAGAGACCAGAGCACATGGGCAAGAAACTGAACTAGAAAAGTGAAACAATATTAGAGTCAAATGCACATGAACAACAATGAATGACCATGAGATGCCAACACTGAGAACTTGCTTGTAGCATCCAGAAGCCCAGGCACTGGGGTTCAAGTCCTGGCTTCACCGTGTAGCTGTTGAGTAACGTGAGCTCCTCTGTGCTTTGGTCTGCTCATCTGTAAAATGGGAGTCATAACAGAAGCTCCACCGCAGCTGCAGTGAGGGTTAAATAAATCCACACATGCAAAGCACACAGAACACTGGGAACATGGGAAAGCATTTGATAGATACAGTGGAGACATTCCTGCCAGGCTAGTCATAGCCGGGCGTGAGAGAACCTGAACACAGGAACCTGGCACTGAGCTCTCAGATCTACCCATGGTGGTTGGGTGGTTGGGTGGTCGAGATCGGTTTTTCCAACTTAACACCCTTAGCGAAATGAGGGTAAAATGTCCTGTAGATGCCTGTTGTCCAGATCCTCCATTAAAAGGAACTCCATCCCCAAGCTGGCAATTTGGATAGATCCAGAGTCATATCAGAGCTCATGCAGCTGCCTCTGGTGCAAGGAGAAAGGACATCAAGAGGTACTTGGCCAGGGAAGAAATAGGGCCTATGCCCTTGACCCACCAAGCCCTCCAGCCACCCAGCCCTATGATCCTGCACCCATGGCTTTTGTCCTCTCGTGCCCTCTGAGATGATCACATTTTCTCCCTTCTCTTCAATATGGACACAGTTCCTTCTTTGAACGAAGGTAGATATTGGACTCACCTGTGGTAGATAAGCTAGAAAGGATAGTGCAGTCGTTCTGTGAGAGGGCGTTTGCCAACAGCCATGGAATGCACAGGAAGGTCCCATTAGTGAAGCTGGGCCAAAATGAGAACAGCTCAGTGTGACACTGAGGGGACGAAGAGCTGAACACAAAGCCATATCTACTCTACTCTCCCAGCTTTATGCAATTTTATACGATGGTGTCTATTACATATAAAAGACATTTATAGAAAGATGTCTGGAAGGAGCTAGATGGCAGCGTTACTCTGGACTCTGATTCAGAGTTTGGAATATGGGTAACTTCTTTTTCTTTTCTTTTCCTTTTTTTTTTTTTTTTGGTACTGGGGATTGAACCCAGGAGCGCTTTACTGAGCTCCAGCCCCAGCCCCAGCCCTTTCTATTTTTTGAGACAGGGTCTCAGTAGGTTGCTTAGGGCCTCACTTAGTTGCTGAGGTTGGCTTTGAGTTTGCGATCCTCCTGCCTCAGCCTCCTGAGTCGCTGGGGTTACAGGCATGCAACACCATTCCCAGCCTCTGATCCTTTTTATTTTTTATTTTGAGACAGGGTTTCACTAAGTTTCTGAGGCTGGCCTCGAATTTGCAATACTCTTACCTCAGCCTCCTGATTTGCTGGGCTGATAGACATAGGCCATCATGCCTGGCTTACTTCTCTTTATTCCGGGTTTTCTTCAGTGAGGGTCTGTTGATTTTGTTTTAATTTTGTTAAAATCAACTTCGAGCAAGACCCTTAGTAGCATGCCCTGCAGGAAACAACAAGGCAGCCCTCCTCATTACTTCCCCAGGGCTGTCCAGCCTGCCTGGGGAAGTAATGCTAGCTCCCAGTGGTGGTACTGGATGTGACTCTTGCCCTTTGCTTTTCCTACCAGGGACCGGACCACCACCGTGGTGAACGTGGAAGGGGATGCCCTGGGTGCGGGCATCCTCCACCACCTGAATCAGAAGGCAATGAAGAAAGGGGAGCAGGAACTGAGCGAGGTGAAAGTGGAAGCTGTTCCCAACTCCAAGTCTGAGGAGGAGACATCACCTCTGGTGACACACCAGAACCCTGTAGGCCCTGTAGCCAGCGCCCCAGAACTGGAATCCAAGGAGTCGGTTCTGTGAGGGGGCTGGGCCTGCACCCCGCCCTGCTCCCACCCTGTTTGACACAGTCACAGCCCTCATGGACTTTTAATTTCCAAGCAATGCTTTGGCCTAGTCACTAGTTAGAGGAATTACCTCAGCACAGGCGTTGGGCTCCCCAGCGAGAATGGGTTCCCAAGGACCAGGACACGGACATTTGGCACCAGGACTCTGTTTGGAAACACCCCCTCAAGCTGCCAGGCTTGGGAAAATCGTGGGCTCTCGGGGGCCTCTGGGTAAAGCCTGGAAAAATGTGGATGTATTCTTCATTGCCCCCGGTCAGCAGTCATCAGATGCTCTCTGGGCAAACCAAGGGCCTTTGTGGTCACCTGTCACATTGCCTTATGGACAGTAGTAATTGGAAAAATTCCCAAATTCTTAACCTTGGCTGGAATTTGCTGAGCTGCAACTCAGGTGTTTCAAGAGTTTATGCTCCAACTAAGTGTGGGTGGCTTCTAGGGGACCCGAGGTACTGCCCAGTGTCAAGTTAAAAATACTCCAGGTCAGGGCTGGGGATGTAGCTCAGTGGTACAGTGCTTGCGTAGCATGCACAAGACCCTGATTTCAATTCCCAATACCACACACACAAAAAAAGAAAAATACTCTAGGTGGTGTTAGCACTGCTGGGGTGTCTGGTCAGTATCACTAAGGAACTCTAATTTCCGAGGTCAAAGAAAGGCAAGGGAATACACCCTGGGGGTGAGGGTGGGGACCCTGCTAAAGACAGGGCAAACACATCTGCCCTGTTCCCATCCCAGACCTGAGGTACCTTTCTGCTTCTGAGGCCTGAGCCTCTGACAATACTTCAGCTTTATCTCCATCCACTCTGATTTGACATTGGGCCAGGGGGACCTCTTTCTCTGGGAAGGTGAGATGTGATCATCACATTCACAATCCATGTTGGTTTATTAATCTAATTATAATTTTTAACTAGACCCTAAAATGCCACACGGCAGAAAAAAACAAAACTACAGAAACCACCTGCCCCCCACAAATAAATCCATGCTCTAATTGGGGTGGGATGCCCCTACTCCCCGGTCCCCAAGCTTTGGCTGATTTCCACAGATGAGGACTCCTTTCCTGCTGGCGCATCAAAGTTTAAAATTACCAGCAAAATGGTCCACATTCCTCCAGATACTGTGCCCCAGTTTTAGTCCAGGGAAGGGTTCTCTTAGAAGAGAGGGTGTTGCTGGTAGCGGGGAAGACCTAAGTCTGCTCCTTTACCATGGCTGTTGGTGTGACAAGTCCTGGGCCTCACTTTACCCCATTTATAAAATGGGGCTAATGTCACCTGCCTCTTACCTACCTCAGAGGGATCTGGTGAGGCGAATGAAATCCGTGAAAATGACCATTTCATCATTTTTGGTTTTTGGAGAACAAATGCCAACCCATGTGTACTTCTTATCTACCTAAGTGACAGCTTCCTTCTGTGGAGGCCACCTTCTGGTGGAGTCAGTTCTCCTGAGCAGGAGATCCTCTATCCTGCCTCTGACCTGTTCTCTGAGTCGTTATTTGGTAACATCCCGTGCAGCCTCTCCTGAGGTCCTTTAGGCTGTGATGAATTTACTCCCCACCTCCCACCACATTTCTGGGTGCCTGACTTCTGTGTGACCCCCATGCCCAGCCACTGTTTGGGCCATCTCCCCAACACACACATCAGGCCATTAACGTCCCCAAACGCTCAGTCTCGTTCACTCTTGGTTTCCCTGTTTGTGTCACCAGGTCTTACAGGTAAACATCTTTATGATGCATGCCATGACCATGAGAAAAACAGACAGACAAATACCCCTCCATTTTAGAATAGGGGGTCTGTGCCTGAGTGGATGGGGTAGGGGGAAGCCATGGGTCTCAGAGATGACCTGCTCAGTGGGAAAGCCTGCTCTCTCGAAACCAGCTAAACCACTCCAGTATCCTGTGAAGCCAGGAGTGACCAGGAACTGAGAAGAGGTACCTGGAAACTTCTAGCCTGTGGCTAGAGCTGGTTGCCAATGCCTTCTGTTTTCAAAGGGCGGGGGTGGGGGGGAACAATTGCATTGTGGGATTCCATACTGTAAATGAATATCCACCACTTTTCAGACTTCCGTGTACAAATGTGTGCAGGTATATATACTAGTATGTATATATACTGTGTGTGTGTGTGTGTGCACATTTGTGTATGCATGTGTACCTGTGTGTTAGTTTTAGCGCCAATCCAAGGTAGTTTGAATTTGGATAGAGAACTAACTTAAAAGTATATGTCTTTGGCTTCCTGCTTTCCCATTTCTAAAGATGAATCTTACAAAGTGCACAGGTTATGGTGAGGCCCATTGGTTGAACACTCATGTCCCAACGTAGCCCTGCCATAAGGACAGTTCTGCTGCTGCCACCTGGAGAAGCCTGCTTCCATGTGATGGGCAGACGACCCTCCTCTTGGAGACTGGAAGAGAACAAAGAAGGGGCCATGTCTCCTGTTTCTCAGTCTGCAGAGGCGCCAGTGGAGCAGGGGTCACCGACCAGGGAAAATTCCACTGCACCCTGTCTGAAATGTCTCCCCCACCATTCTCTTTCTAACATGTCATAAAAACTGTTCATCTCTGTTTTATATGTGTGACACTTGCCTTAAAAGTAGCACAGTCCTCAAAAATGAATACAGCATTTCTACTGGTGTCTGCGAGTCCTTTGTTCCTGTCTTGTATTTGAAAAGGCATTTGTTCTAGGGGTGGCTTGGGAGGACTGAGTGGAATTTTTTTCCTGCTCCTTTCAGCCAGCATGAGCCCCTGAAGCAGGATAGGCTGGCTCGGCTGGGCAAAGCTTCAGAGACAGTTGCCACTGATCCTTCTGTTGCCACCAGCTTACATGGGTGAACATCAAGCTGCCTGTGGCCTCCCATCTACACTATCAGGGTTCTTGCAAAAAAAGTATGTTGTTAGCCAGGTGTGGTGGCTCACACGTGTAATTCCAATAGCTTGGGAGGCTGAGGCAGGAGGATCACCAGTTCAAAAGCCAGCTTTGCAAAAACAAGGTATTAAGCAACTCAGTAAGACCCTGCCTCTAAATAAAATACAAAATAGGGCTGAGGATGTGGCTCAGTGGTCAAGTGCCCCTGAGTTAAATCCAGGTACAAAAAAAAAAAAAAGTGTGTTGTTTGCCTCATACCTCCATAAAATTAAGTCTTGTCATGACAACTAGGTTGCAGGCCTTAACTGAGCATCTACAATAAGCCAAGTGCCAAGCCAGGAACAACAAAAAAAAATGCCCTAGGCCATAGAACTACTGAGTCAGTCCCTAAGGGTGGGCAGTTTGTTGCCCATGCCTCTACCATGGTCCCCACCACACCCAGCCCATTCTTATGTATCTTGTTTTCAGTGACACCACATTCCAACACAATTAGGAATTCTAGAAGCCTCTAATAAAAGGATTATCCTGCAAGCTCATAATGGAAGCCCTCCATTCCTCTGCTCTGAAGAAACAGATGCCTGTTCCAACCTGGATACTTCCAGCTTGTCATAGAATATGGAAACCAGTTTAATTTCTGGGAAAGGCACAAAGGATGAGGAGAGAGACTTTACACAGATCAAAGGCCTAGTGTGGCCTTTGACAAATATTAATTTGCATTCCTACCCTGGCCTGTGGTTGCCTTGATTCTCTCCTGTGGAGAGTGCTTGAAGGCTGGGTTAGTGCCTACTGATTGAGTTTTGTTTTGTTTTGTTTCGTTTTAAATAGCCAAATCAAAAGCAGCAGTTCCACACTCTCAGCTGCCTCTGCCTAGGTGACCAGGAAGTGCACTGGTCTGTTGGATCAGGATCCTTCTCAAAAGAACTTTCACTTACCTCCATGAACAGCATAAGCCATGCAGCCAGGAGGAACATAGGGCTCCAGTCCCAGCTCTGCCACTCGCTTGCCGTGTGACTCTGGGCACAATAATCTCTCCGCGGCTCAGTTTTCTGGGGTTAATAAACTGGGCACAGTGGCGCATGCTTGTAATCTTAATGACTCAGGAGGTTGAGTCATGAGGATCACAAGATCCAGACCAGCCACTTAGCAAGACCCCCATCTCAAAACATAAAAAAGGCTGGGGAGGCAGCTCAGGGGTAGAGCGTCCCTGGGTTCAATCCTCAGTACAGCAAAAATAAATAGATGATATAATAAAATGGGGATAATAACTGCAGCAATGATGTAGGCTTTTGTGAGGATTAAATGAGTTAGTATATATTAAGTGCTCAGAAAAGCACCTGGCACATGAAATGTGCTGTCAAATCAGAGTAGATAGAAAGGTTCCCAACCAGCCTGTGTCCCTTGGTGCCTGGGCCCAACAAAAAGCATGTGTGCATTTTTTTTGGGGGGGGTGGGGTGGCGGGGGTACCAGGGATTGAACCCAAGGGCGCTTAACCACTGAGTCACATCCCCAGTCCTTTTTATGTTTTATTTTGAGACAGGGTCTCACTAAGTTGCTTAGGGCCTCGCTAAATTGCTGAGGCTGGCTTTGAACTTGCCATCCTCCTGCCTCAGCCTCCTGAGCCACTGGATCACAGGCATGCGCCACCACGCCCAGCTCTGCATGTGTGCATTTGACCCTTTTCCCTTTGAAGAGATGGAGAGGAAAATCTGCCCAGCTCGTAGGCCTCTCGGCTCATCCACCCCTGTGCAATACAAGGATGAGTCTAACATTTTGTTCTAACAGCATTTGGACATCTGCTTTAAAGGAACTGGGCCTTGTTAGGATGCACTTGGATGTCTCCTCTTCACAAAAGAAGCGTTCATTCACCATTTCCTCTCTTCAGTTATGTTCTTCCAAGTCGCAACCCAGAATGCAGACAGCTCCCAGCAACACGCTGTCTTCCAGACAGGGATTTGCAATCTTGGCCAGCGCTTAGCCCCTTAACCATCATGGAGGGACTCAGGGAAGGGAAAGACAGGCGTGGGTGTTGGGTTCTGATCTGCCTGCCAATCTCAGGGCTCTTGATCTGCAGGCCCCTAACTTGGGGATCTCGATGAATGAGGCAGCACGTATCAAGAGGGAAGTGATTTAAATAAAATTTCCCCTCACAAAGGAAAACAGTCATGAGCTCTCATGGGTTTTTAACTATATTGAGAATTGTAGTTTAGTGTTTCAAAATTTCTCTGAATTATTTGTTATAGGAGCTATATTTTTAGCCTGTTTCCTGTTGCTAATCCCACAATGCCACAGACTGAGTTAAAAGAAAAAAGGCTTATTTTGGCTCATGGTTCTAGAGATCCAAGGTCAAAGGCCCAAATAATGATGACCTTCTTGCTGGAAGAGTCCTGATGTGGTGCAAGACATCATATGGCCCAGACAGGGAGTACACATCACATGTATGTGTATGTACGTGTAACGTGTACATCTTCTGGTGTGCCTCCCTCTTATAAAGCCACAAGGATTCCATCATGAGAGCTCTGTCCTAATGGCCTTACCTAGTCCTAATATCTCCTAAAGCCCTCACCTCTGAGAAACACCCATCACTGGATTAAGTTACCAGCATCTTCATACCTCTCAGTGGGGATTATATTCAACACATGAACCCTTAGGAGTCACACCCAAACTGCATCTCAACCACAGCAGGAGCAAGACATAGAAGAACATTGGGGACTGGGGTTGTATCTCAGTGGTGGAGCACTTGCCTAGCACGTGAGAGGCGCTGGGTTCGATCCTCAGCACCACATAAAAAAAAAAATATATATATATATATATATATATATATATATATATATATTATACATAAAAATATATATATATTAAGTCCATCTACAACTAAAAATGTTTTAAGAACAAAATAAAACAAAAATAACATTGGGCTGGATTGTTAGCAAATATAAGATTATTTGGAGCAAGATGTGATCTTGGGATTCTTAGGGTGATTTATAACAGGTAAATTTGTTCCAGGACCAAGGGCACATCATGCCCAATATCTGCCTTTAAGGGCAAGAGAAAACCATGCATGAAGTTCAGAAGTGTTCCTTCTTTGAAAAAAATAGCTCCAGGGATGTCCTAAAGTTAGTAGATCAGTAAGATTCAGCATCTCTCTCTCTCTATTTTTTTTTTTTTCATGCTGGAGATTGAACCTAGGGCCTCTCACACATGCTAGGCAAGCTCTATCACTGAACTATATCCTCAGCCCCCATTTTTTTTTTAATAATAGGGATATAATCCACATACCATAAAATTTACTCTTGTAAAATGAGCAATGCCATGGTTTTTAGTATATTAACAGAATTGTGCAATTATCACCATAATTTAATTCCAGAAAGTTTTCATCACCCCAAGAAGAAACCCTGAACCCCTAGAAATAAAAGTAAAATCTACTTTCTCTCTTGTGAATTTGCCTATTCTATACATTTCATATATGTGGGATCATAACATCTCTTCCTTTTATAGGTAAAGAGAATTGATGTTCGGAAGGAACCACTGCCCACCTTCCCACTCACTACAGCCCTCTCCCCACACATTCAAAGGAGGCCTTACAAGAGAAGATCCACTAAAGGTTCAGCCATTTTCACTTGTTCTCCATCTATTCAGAAGAATTTTTTTTTATCGGAAGTTAGACCCAAAAAGTGGGGGGGGGGGGGGATGGGGGAGGTGAAGATTTCTGGTTAATGTATTAACCAGAACACTTAACTGAGAAGATTCTTTTGCCCAAATATGTATAACAGATGTTGGTCTCTGTATCTGAACCACATGCTAAGTTAAAGTGTGGTCTGCATCCAGGCAACTGATTCTGTTAACACTGGCAGAGCTGCCATACTGCGTAGTACCATGGGGGTATAATTCACATTGCATTCTGGGTGAATGATGCTCACAGTTGTGCAGTGTGAAGACTTCCTGTGTGCACATGATAGCCCTGGACTCTAGAGGGCAGCTATAATTTAAAAGTTTGACTCAGCTGACCACAGTGGTACACGCCTGTAATCCCAGTAACTCAGGAGGCTGAGGCAGGAGGATCACAATTTTAAGGCCAGCACTCAGCAACCTAGTAAGACCCTGTGTCAAAATTAAAAAGTAGAAAGGCCTGAAGATGTAATTCATTGGTAGAACATCCCTGAGCTCAATCCCCAATGCCACAAAAGAAAAAAGAAAGATTTGACTCACATTCAAACACAAAGCATGTTGAATATGTATGCTCTATAAAAATGGTGTTGTTGTTGTTGTTCTTGTTTTTCCTTTTAAGAAGTATGGGCTAATGAGTCTCCAAGGCAAAGGGGTTGTGGTCAAGAGGAACTTCCTTGCCAGACACAGTGGCCCACTCCTGTAATCCCACCTGCTTTTGGGAGGTAAGGCTAAGGCAGGAAGATCACAAGTTTGAAGACAACCTCAACAACTTAGCAAGTCCCTAACCAACTTGGAGAGACCCTGTCTCAAAATAAAAACTGAAAAGGGCTGGGGATGTAGCTCATTAGTTGAGCGTCCCTGGTTTCAATTCCCGGTACAAAAAAAAAAAAGAGGAACTTCCTTAACCAGCTGCAGGTCATATTGACTTTCCATTTGCATGTGTGTTCCTATAACAAGGCATCCAGTTTCGTTGCTAGGCACTTAGAGCATCAACATACCTTTTATCTCTCTGTTCTCTGAGCACCTGGCTGCCTGGCTGGATTGCTCCCAGGTGTTCCTTACCTCCAGCCAAGCCCCTTTAAGACCAATCTCATGACAAAAGGTAGTCCCAAGATCTCAAGACTGGTAGACTGTTTCATTCAGTCTTCTCAGAAACACAGCACAGTAACGGCCAGGACTGAGAGAGGCCATGTGTCAAAGAGTGCAATAGCATCTTTGGTTTTATTCCATTTATTCCAGGTCAAAATCCAACAGAACTGATCTATAAAGTCAGGAGTCCGATGAGCAGCATCCTATGGGTGAAGGAAGAGGGTAGTGATTGGAAAGTGACAAGAGGGCCCACTGGAAGTGCTAGCAGTGTTCTATTTCCAGACCTGGATGAGTGTTTGCTTTGTGATAATTCATTACATTCACACTTAAGGTTTTATGTATTTTTCCATAATTGAGTTAATTAAAAAAAAAAAAGAATGAAAGAGCTGCCAGGTATGGGGGCACACGTCTATAACCCCAGAGACTCAGGAGGCTGAGGCAGGAGGATCACAAGTTCAAGACCAGTCTCAGCAACTTAGGACCTAAGCAACTTGGCAAAACCCTGTCTCAAAATTTAAAAAAATAAAATACAATAAAAAGGGCTAGAGATGTTGCTCAATGGTTAAGCACCCTTGGGTTTAATATCTGATACCAAAACTAAAAAAAATTAAAAAGTAAACCAGTGCAAATGAAAAGTTGTCCTTTAGCCACAGATGCTGCTAACTAGGAAAACCCATGTGGTTACTCAGTCTTAAAACCTCAAAGGACACCTGTGAAGAGGGGAGAAAAAGCCACATTCACAGGGATATATAGGGCAGAGCCGACAAACTCTACCCCTGGTTCTCAACCTCGAAGGCTCATTAGGATCACCCAGATTCAAAAACTTGCCAGTGCCCCACCCACAAAGATTCTCATTCAATTGGTCTAGGCTTGCACATGGATATTGATATTTTACAAAAAGTTCAGGTGAGACAGGCATGATGGCATTTACCTGTAATCCCAGTGACTCAGGAAATGAGGCAGGAGAATCACAAGTTTGAGGTCAGACTGAGGGCAATTTAGCACACACACACACACACACAAAAAAAAAAGCTAAAAATGAATTAAATTAAATAAAAATAGCCTGGGGTAGAGCTCAGTGGTAGAGCACCCTTGGGTTCAATTCCAAGTACCATTTTTAAAAAGTCCAGGTGATTCTAATGGGCAGTCAAGGCTGCAAACCAAGGGCTAGATATGTTACCGCCCTTCCTGACCTAGGTACTTTCTCTCACTGTCTAGTCAGTGCTATTTATATGAAAAGCTCCAGATGGTGTTCCATTTTCCTATATTCACATTTCCTGCCATTTGCCCTTTTGTACAATTAAAGGGTGCCACACGCGGTATTGTTGTATGCAAAACTGACGGTATGTTCACACGAGAGATGACAGTCCTGAAGAACAGACTTGGCTTGACTTTTTCACAATACCACCAGCCGGTACAACAAGCATTATCCTATGCATGTCACCAACAAGAGCTCTGGTGGCACTCCGTGCAGTGGGGTGAGCTCTAATCAATGTGCACTTGTCCTCGGTTCTTTTGTTTTGAATTATGCAAGTAAGATGTGTTTCATTCCCCAGATGTAATAGCCATCAAAAAACATGCAAATAACAAAGGTGGCAAAGGAGCCATAAAAGTGCCGAGGAAGTATATCAGGTGGATATCAAAATGAACACAAAGAACTGAATGAGGAAACTGAAGATAAAAATCAACAACTAGGGGGTACAAGGAGCCCTCCCATCAAGAAACATCAGGGCAGCCAGAACAGAGGTCAAAACTGTGAACAAGATTAGAAGACAAGGTAACAGGACAACTGTCACAATTTGAGATTAGGGGAGAATGATGTCAAGACACATTTCTTTGGGCTCATGCCCAAGTCTGTCTTGAGGTCAAGTGTATCTGCCTTGAATAAAGCGCTCTCTGGTAAGGGATTCAAATGGCAAACAACGGAATCCACTAATTACAAAAAGCACAACAGCATTAATGACAGGGCATTACTTAGGAGCATACAGAACTTCCCGGAGGGACAGGAAAACAGGTGGGTCACTAACAGTCTGAAACAATGCAGTTAAGAGCCCTGACTTCTAGAAGAGCTGCTCTAACGCCAGTTCCATGGCTGCCACAGCCCACCACTCCACACCTGTGACACCCCCTCCGAAAGCTACCCCAGTGGGATTTTTCCAGGGTAGCCCCACTCCATAATGCTCACGGCCACCTTCCCAGGTGCACCTTCACACAGGAGCCACTGCTTGACAAAACTGCTGGGAATTCTGGGAAAGCAATGTCCTGGTTTCAGCCTTTCTAGCTCAGGAAGCACACCTGATGGGACCTGGAATGGCTTTGAGTAGCAGACCTGCAGTGTCCGCCACCATTCCTATTGACAGGGCACATCCCTCTCTTCTGGACAAGGTCTGGACTCCTCTGAATGCCTCTTAGATGACAAATGCAGACTTTTGTAAATGATTACTTCAAATCCTCTCATGGTGCTCCTGCCCACCAGCCAATGGATCTATTTCTGCATTGTCACCATGTTTGTTGAGCAATATTTGTTTCATAGCTCTTTGAGTGTTTTATTGTACTTGCCCTTGTTCTCTCCCCCCCCCTCGAGTGGCAAACAGAGAAATGAAAGTAATTATATTTGTAATAAGAAGCATAGGTCCCATAAATTCAATAAAATGGAGATAAAGATTAAAATTACCAGTAGACGCCCGTCACAGTGGTGCACGCTTATAATCCCAACGGCCCAGGAGGCTGAGGCAGGAGGATCACAAGTTCAAAGCCAGCCTCAGCAACTTGTGAGGCCCTAAGCAACTCATTTAGGCCCTGTCTCTAAATAAAATATTTAAAAAGGGCTGCATGTGTGGCTCAGTGATTAAGCACCCCTGGGTTCAATCCCTGGTACCAAAAAAAAAAAAAATTACCAGTAGAATCAGGCATGGTGGCCCACACTGTAATCCCAGCAACTCAGGAGGCTGAGGCAGGAGATCACAAGTTTGAGGCCAGCCTCAGCAATTTAGCAAGACCCTGTCTCAAAATAAAATGAAGAAGGATTGTGGATGTAGCTCAGTGGTAGAGCCTTTGCCTAGCATGCATGAAAGCCTGGATTTAATCCCTGGTACTGAAAAAAAAAAAAAATACCAGTAGTACCCAAAGCCTCAATAAGATTTTTCATTGGAATGAACAATTTCTTCACATGTCAAGAGTACATTTCTACTGCTAAGACTGTGTGAATAGAGAACATGGCTTGTGGACAAAGTGTCTTTAAGGATTTTGTAGTCTTTCTAGGAGAGGACCCCTCCCCTTATAATATGGAAGACTGTTTTGCAGTTTGCCCATCTTTACTTGGATGCATTTTCCAGACTCCATCAATGTATGAGACAGGGCTTCCCTCTACAGAGAGGAGAAGAGCAGTGGAAGGGGATGAAGAAGGACCCGCAAGTTGGGTCCTCTCCTGTTGGTCACCTGAGACAGCCCCCAGCACCCATCACCTTGGCCCATCAGCTACCAGCCCAGTTTTCCGTTCTTAGTACCAAGACCCTGCCTGGCCCAACAGTCTAGGAAGGGGACAGCCCAGGCCCTTGGTCTTCTGCCTGTTGCTCATTCCTGCTCATCCTGACCCCCTGGTCTGGCTGGCAATGAAATGAAGACACTGAGAACAGCTGGAAGTAGAAGGGAGAAGACCTCTTTGCCACAGTGAGAAGAGATTTGGAGGAAACTTCCAGGTGAGCTGAGCAGTGCTTGAGTAGTATCCATTGTAGGGCACCAGGCACTACTTGGGGGTGGGTATTTGACCTGTGCATGGCTCCTTCTTAGGTGGCTAAAATGAAATACTTCATTTTCTGATAGAATATCCTATACTTACAAACATGTCATTTCCATCTGTGTGAAAGTAGTGACTTTCAGCAGAGCACAGACCCACATTGCTAAGGGCAACACAAGCATGTCCCATGAGGCTGCTGACCTGTGAACAATAAATTGCTGAACTTAGACTAAATTCACTTTTTTTTTTTTTTTTTTTAAGAGAAATGGCTTGGAACGTCTCCAAATCACAAAAGATGTTTTAATTGAAGCCCAATGGAATAATTACTGGAGCTAGAGGGCCACCCTGTGGTTAAGTGTTTAAAAAGGAGGTCTGGGCTTTTCTTCATCCTTTGCAATTCTGCAGTTAGAGTAGTTCCCCATTATCCCTGGTTTTGCTTTCCCAGGTTTCAGTTACCTGAGGTCAAGCACTGTGCAAAATGATTAAGTGGAAAATTCCAGAAATAAATAATTTATATTTTTGTTTATTTGTTCCAGTACTAGGGATTGAACCCAGGGGCACTCTATCACTGAGCTACATCCTCAACCCTTTTTAATTTCTATTTTGATACAGAGTCTCACCAAGTTGCTGAAGCTGGCCTCAAACTTGCGTTCCTCCTGCCTCAGCTTCCCTGATCACTGAGATTACAGGGGTGTGACACTATACCTGGCAAATATATAAGTTTTAACTAACTTTTTATTAGATTATATTG
This sequence comes from Marmota marmota marmota, assembly GCF_001458135.2. Classification (NCBI taxonomy): domain Eukaryota; kingdom Metazoa; phylum Chordata; class Mammalia; order Rodentia; family Sciuridae; genus Marmota; species Marmota marmota. The sequence continues at coordinate 7,844,771 of NW_025999977.1, read as the reverse complement.
TTATAATTGTTCTATTTTATTATTAGTTATTGTTAACCTCTTACGGAGCCTAATTGATAAATTAAACTTTATCATAAGTATGTTTGTACAGGAAAAAACATACTATATATAGGTTAGATACTATCTGCAGTTTTGGGTCTTCACTGGAGGTCTTAAAACACATCCCTTGAGGATGACAGGCTACTAATAATCTTTTCACCCAAAGAGGCAAACAGGAACACTAAGCCAAATTTTTCAAATTTTCTGCTTAGAATGGTCAGTTAGCTTTGTAGACTATAATCATTAGGCCAAAGTACATTCCTGGACCTCACCTCACACCTACTCAATCAGATGCTCTGGAATGGATCCCAACCACCTGAGTTTTAACAAGCCCTCCAGGTGCCAGGTTAAGACTGAGGACCACCAGTTTAGACCAGAATCTTTTGCTCTGGACTAGCATAACAGCCCAGAATTAAATGAAATTGATTGTAATTATTGTAGAATTTGTTCATTCAGCAACTATTGTATTTCATTCTATTGCAGGATGATCTGTACCCCAACAGGGTAGGTTTCTGCTCAGGAGGTATGAGCCGCCTTGGAAATAAAAAGTCTGAAATAATCTATAAGAAATAAGACAGAGAGCTGGGGTTGTGGCTCTGTGGTAGAGCACTTGCCTAGCATGTGTGAGGCACTGGGTTTGATTCTCAGCACCACATACCAATAAATAAATAAAATTTTTTTAAAAAGAAAAGAAAAAGAAATAAGACAGAGCCAGAAATTAGATTCAAAGAGGAGCACCAGATAGGTCTTCCAGTCCTGATAGGAGCTGGAACTGAACAAGGGGAAAAGGGCCCCTTATTCTTTATTTCAGGGGTAGTACATCAAAGGCAGGGATAAGATTTCAGGGGGAGGAGTCTTGGTTCGGGGCTTGCTTCTAGGTGTGGCAGAGGTCTTGCAGGAAACAGGTTGATTGGCATTTTGGCATCTCCAAGAGGTTGTGTGGCTCCAGCAGGTCACCCCATCTCTGGTGCTGGCTGAACTTGATTGGAGTGAGGCAGGACCCCACATGAACCAGGCATTCTCAAACCAGCAGAGTTGCTACTGGGAGTTCCTGATACCAGGCTTTCCTGCCTGATGACTTCCACATCACTTTAGTTCACACACTGTTCATGGATGGCTCCCGGCACCGTTCATTTAACAAACGTGTTCTGTGCTCAGCTGGAAGGCCTGTGTGATTAGAGAAAAGCAGCTAGGGGAGAGAGCAGAGGAAATGAGTTCTGAGAGGTAGGCAGGGGCCAGGTTGTGCATACAAGGAGAGCATGATGAGGACTTGTGCTTCACGGGGCACTGGATGGTACTGACCAGGGAGTGGATATGATATGACTGTCCTGCTATAAATAACCAGTCCAGCTACTGCAGAGAGAACAGCCAGCGGTGGAGCGGGAGGCCAGAGAGAGGCCCACACAAAGCTGAGGACTTGGCCTGGGCCTAGCCTGGAAGCCCTGAGACGGCTGAATTCTGTGTAGATTTTGAAGATAGAGCTAACTGGTCTTACATGTAAATTGGATATGAGATGAGACCAAGAGGAGTCCACAATGACACCAATGCTTTGAGCCTAACCAAAACTATATTTAGGAAGGATAATGAGACACCCACCAGGGATACACTTACAATGTATCTCGAAACTTAGTAGTTTATGAACATAGTTAAAATGTTTTAGTAAGAAAAAAAAAACAATGAAATTAAGATTATGGGCCAGGTGCAGTGATGAATGTCTGTAGTCCAGCCATTCAGGAGGCTGAGGCAGGAAGACCGAAAGTTCAAAGCCAGCCTCAGCAAGTCATTGAGGCCCTGAGCAACTTGGCAAGACCCTGTCTCAAAATAAAAAATACAAAGGGTTGAAGATGTAGCTCAGTGGTTAAGTGTTCCTGGGTTCAAGACTATGGGTCGTTTGGGAGTTCCACGCTATTTACCTAATTCTTTGTTTTTGTTTCAAACAATAGTTCATCTTCTTTTCTGAAAAGGTGTTTGAACTAAAGATTGCTGAATTTCAGGCAGTACTTTTGTACACCGACACCTGATGAAGGTAGGGGCTATACTGAAGGTAATCTATAGGTATTCTTCATTTTAGATAGAAAAATAGGATTCCTTTATCAGCTTGCTACTTTATTCTTCCTGCTGTACCAATTAGCAGCGATTATGCATGCCGGCAAACATACATTTTAATATATAGCGGATACCTACTGCCTCTTAGCAGCCAGATTCCTGACAACCTCCACCTTTTGGAGCTCAGGCATGAATTCCCAAGCCACACTCAAAGTTGGGCACCGTGGCGCTCACCTGCAGTCCCAGCTGCTTAGGAGGCTGAGGCAGGAGGATCTCGAGTTCAAAGCCAGCCTCAGCAACTTTAGTGAGGCCCTAAGCAATTCAGCAAGACCCTGTCTCTAAATAAAATACAAAAAAAGGGCTGGGGATGTGGCTGTTTTGCTCAGTGGTTAAGCGCCCCTAAATTCACCAGGACCAAAAAAAAACCCTCCAAGCCACACTCAATAGCTTAAGGGATGCATCTAAAATTAAGGTTAATGATTTAACAAGTTTCATTATTTGGTTTTCCCTGGCAACCACCCAGACTTCCCCAGGTTGAATCTAATTCAGTCCGTGATCATTGAGTGCTTACTGTGTACAGGGCACGGTCATACTGTAATGACAAATAGAAAGGGAGAAGACAGCAGATGACCACCAACTGCAGCCAGCAGTGAGGAAAAAGGAAGGTCCCAATCTAGAAGAGGACAAAACTCCCTGAGCTTCTTAATTAGCACTGATAATACAAGACAATTAAATAGCCCCTCAGCTGGATTATAGCCTAAATTACACAATACAACATAATACAATGCCTAAATTATATAATAATAGCCCATCAAATTTTAAAAAGGAAAAAGAAAAAGAAAATGAAGATGTTAGTAACTGTAGGCAAATATATAAGACATTTTAGAAAAAAAAAATAATCAAAACAATTAGCACTTCACTTAAAGGCTTTTTTGTTGATTTTTTTATTTTGGTTTACTGGGGATTGAATTCAGAGGTGTTCTGTCAGTGAACTACATCCCCAGCCCTTTTTGTTCTTTATTTTTAGACAGGGTCTCACTCTGGCTTTGGGCCTCACTAAAGGTTACAAGTTCAAGGCTGAGGCTGTCCTCGAACTTGCAACCCTCCTGCCTCAGCTACTGGAGTCACTAGGATTACAGGTTTGTGCCACCATGACCAGCTAAAGGAGTCATTTTTAGTTGTCTCGATGATTAATTAAATTCAAAATATCTCATTTCCATGAGAATTAATATGATGTTATTATAAATGTGCACAGAAGTTTCTATTAAGAAAGAATTTGAAAATTGAATTTTGACTGGCCAAATAGACCCCTAGTCTTTGGATCTTTTTATACGAATGGGTTATCCTAGAGATGAGGGGTTGGAAAGAGAAAGAATAATTGCTAGGCCTTTCCTCCCCTTGAATTCTCTCCTCTTACTTTTTTCCTTCTCTTTGTCTTCTTTTGCTTTTTATTGGGAAAATTTAAAAATATACACAAAAGTAAGCAAAATAGCATAAAGAAGCTTTATATATTCATCACCCACTGGTCACTCTATCTCATCTAGACTCATCCAGATCCCTTTCCTGAATTATTTTGAAGCAAATCTCAGACATCATATATTTTTGTCCATAAATATTTCACTGTGTATTGTTTAGCAACTAAAGGTCATTTTTTTGAAAATCCCTCAAATTCCATTATTATATCTAAATAATTAATATTTTTTCAGTACAGGGATTGAACGCAGGACTTTGAACATGCTAGGCAAGGACTCTCCTGTAGTGGCACCCCCTTTCTCCACAGAAAAGTCTTAATTGGGCTTTTACAGAAATCTTCACCATCGCTGATTTTAGGAATGTCAGCAAGAGTCTCTATAAAAGAGTTCAATGTATATAAACTTCCAATTTTCATGTTGCCCTGTTTTTACTTGGTCACTGGCTGGGAAGAAATCAGCACTCCAGGTGCTGGACACCCCCTTACCAGTTTCTCACAAACATTTATCCAGCATAGTAGTTTGTAAAAATGTGTAAACAAGGCCTCTGGCCTTGAGCTGGAGCTTCACAGAGATGTCTACATTTCTGAGATAAGAGAAGTTACCAATTGGGCTCAGTGGTAACAGCTGGCAGGAGGAGGAAAGAAAGGGGAGAAGAAGCTCTCCCCTTCTCAGATGTTGTCCTTGAAGGGTTAACTTGCCCAGAATAGTGAAAGAAAAAGCTGCTTTTATGTGAACTTCTGCAGTCTGTGAACTTCTGAGCCCCTCCTCTTATGTGCGCTGAGATTGATTGATTACAACAAAAGCTGTGCCCTCTGAACCTGACTGCAGCCAAATAAAACTGTTTCCTGCTGTCTTTGGTGTCTTGCCTCCTTTGTCCCTACAACACTCCCACTAAGCTACATTCCCAGTGGCTAATGAAAATTCTTTAATCTGATCAAATCTATACTGAGCTCAGATTTCCAATTGCTTAATAAATTAAGCTATTAAAAAAGAGGTTTATTTTGGCTTGTGACAGGTAATAACTTTCTATAAGAATCAGACTCTGCCATTGAGACTTAGTCCCCTGGTTCCCCCCAGCCCTTAAAAATTTTTTTTCACTGGAATTAATTGGTTGAACTCATCAGGTCCTTTGGCCTGGAGAATCCGCACAGTCTGGATTTTGCTGATTACAGTTCCATGACAGCCTCACCTTATGTGTTCCTCTCTCCTCTCCTTTGAGCACCTATGAATTGCTGGTTGGAATTAGTGGCTCTTTTTGATTCAGGTTCAGTGTTTTTGCAAGACTCTTTTGTGGGTGGTGATGTGTTATTCTAGCAGGAGGCTTTTCATGTCTGGTGCTCTCTCTTTTTGTTATCACAAAACAAAAGGATCATGGGGCTCAGTACCTAGGTCCTGAAATACAGACAGGGTTATAACACAGTGATAGTCTAATACCAAGTCCTTATAACAGCACTTACAGAGGAAAGGGGCTGGGGATGCAACTCAGTGGTGGGATACTTGCCTACCATGCATAAGGCCCTGTGTGGGATCCCCAGTACAAAAAAAAAGGAGAGGGAGTGGAGAGAGATTGGTTCCCCAATGATACAGTTCATACAGAAAAACAGGATAAATGATTGAATCTTTTTCTTTTTTCTTTTAATTTGTTATACATGACAGCAGAATGTATTATAATTCATATTACACATATAGAGTACAATTTTTCATATCTCTGGTTGTACACAAAGTAGAGTCACACCATTCAGGTCTTCACACATGTACTTAAGGTAATGATGTCCATCTCATTCCTGAATCTTTTTCTTTATCAACCAGTTTTCAAAATAAATGGGTTGGCTTTCTATCGTCTTCAACAGGGAACAATTTATTTCTTCTTAGGAATATCATTAACCGTAGCTTCAACTCTATTTGATGTGTTTCAATTCCTTGAAATTTTTATCCTCACTGATGTTGAATTCATCCTGCCTTTAGCCAGTGGAGGCTTTCAGTTGGCTTCTGAATTCTTTTGGCATGACCCAAGTCATCTTTGAATGTTTCCATACTCTCCAGTATGAAAAGATCTTCCAGTCTCATTTCATAATTTCCTGCTAAAGACATGGACCCAAAGATTTCTCCCAGGCATCCTGGTTTCTTTTGGTGGGAAATAATCATTTGATCCCATAATCTGGAAGTTAGGGGTGCTCAGTGCTATAGGCTGGGTCATTGCTTCTAGGTCTTTTGCAGACAGGGCCAGGAGATACATTCTGAACTCACACTGATGGTCCCCATTTAGAAGCACCACTATAGGGTTTTGACTTGACCCCTCTATCTTACATCCATATCTTCTTTCTCCTACTCTGAAACTTCTAGTTTTCATTGTCTCTTAGAACAACAGAATTATAAGGTCACAATAATGTGTTACCATTGGGCTAAACATTAATCAGTACCTAGGAAAGCTTGCAGTGAGAATTTTAAAGTCTTTAAAAGAATGTGGTAAGCCAGGCATGGTGGTGTACACCTAATCCCAGCTACTCTGGAGGCCTGAGATAGGAGGATCACAAATTCAAAGCTAGCCTCAGCAACTTAGTGAGGTCCTAAACAACTTAGCAAAACCCTGTCTTAAAAAAAAAAATAAAAATAAAAAGGGCTGGGGATGTGGCTCAGAGATACAGCACCCCTCAGCTCAATAAATAAATAAATAAAAGAATGTGATAATGAGGGAAATGGAGAAGGGAAGCTGGCATTCCCCTTTAATCCTTAGGAGAGGATCTGAACAAAGTGACCTTGGTTGTGAAGTAAAGCAATGTACTCAAAACATCTGAAGAAAGCCCCCTGCGTAGTGGGCATGAGACCTGTTCTATATGTTCTCCCGGCTTGTAGACACTGCGGGGCCCTCCATTGTGGCCTGGCCCCGGCAATAATGAAATATCCAAAACCACTCCGTATGCTTGGGATGTTTACAGCCTTGGGGGGGGGGTTGAACAATTTATCACACAGCAATAAAATTTCATAATCACATAACAACATTTCTGAAAACAAAAATATGATCATTTGGTTTTTGTGGGGTTTTTTTTTTTGGTTTGTTTTTTGTTTGTTTATTTGTTTGTTTTTGTCTTTTCAGGAAACATTTTTTTGTTGCTCCATGTTTAAGAATTGTCACTGATGATACAAAATCAACACTTTTAGATGCTCTCCTGCATAGCCCAGCTCAGCTTCTGAATCTTGTTCTTTGCAGACCTATCAACATATTTCTCTCCAATATGAACAATCATTTAACCCATGATTGCCACAATCAGTCTTAACCTCCAATTTCAATACTTGGCCTTGACTTAGAAAGCTCTTCAGGACTGTCCTTAATTCAGAGAAAACAGCTTCAGGTAAAGGAGATGCAGTGGTCACTGTGCAAGGTACTTCTCCGAGGTACACGCTCACAATGGTAGAAAAGGCAGAATTGAAGCCACGGGCATTGCCTAGGCAATTGTTTTTAGCAAGCAAGTCCATCAGGTTAGACCTGATGGGGAAAACCTCCCTTTTGTTGTCATGTCATATACGTTTTTGTGGGGGGTATTTTGGGGGGGGGGTGTGCCGGGGATTGAACTCAAAGGCACTTGACCACTGAGCCACATCCCAGCCCTATTTTGTATTTTATTTAGAGACAGGATCTCACTGAGTTGCTTAGCGCCTTGCTAAATTGCCGAGGTTGGCTTTGAACTCTGGATCCTCCTGCCTCAGCCTCCAGAATTGCTGGGATTACAGGCATGTGCCAACCACGCCCAGCCTAAGTTTTTCATTTTGATGGAACACTTAATATAGGGATTCAGAATAGAAGCCGCCACATTGGGTTCCTTCATGAGTCGTGCTACTCTCAACAACTCCTTTTCTACTTATTCCTTTTATTCTGTTTAGATGCAGTAGAACAAAAAGCAGTAGCATAGTGGCCTTCAAAGCCGTATATCTGAACAGGAGGTCTCTCAAGCTTGGTAAATGGTCTGACCACAGATGTAAGGAAGCATCACCTGCCTCAAGAGCCCGGTCAGCCATCTTCTCTCCTGATCATTTGGTTTTTAAAAATGTGTTTTGTTTTGTTTTTCTGTCCTGGGGATTTAACCCAGGGCACTTTTCCACTGAGCTACATCTCCAGAACTTTTTATTCTTTGAGACAGGGTCTCACTAAGTGACTTAGGGCCTCAGTAAATTGCTGAGGCTGGTCTCTGATTTGCAATCCTCCTGCCTCACTCCTGAGTCACTGGGATTATAGACATCTGCCAACACATCCAGCTGTATGTGTGTATTTTTAAAACACAATTGCATATTCTCTACATTTTTCTCTATCTTGCTTTTTTTACTTTACAATATACCTTAGAGATCAGTCCATGGTGATATTTAGAGATATTCTTCATGTATTTTTATGTAGACAGCTGCCAACTGTGATTGAGTGTTTGTTGTACCCTGTGCCAGCATTGTTTCAAATGGTTTATACAAATTATCCCACTTAATTTTCCTAACAACCTAGTGAGATTGAAACTATTATAATTGCCATTTTTCAAATAGGAAATTGAAGGTTGAGTAATAATGTCCAAAGGGGCCCAACTGAAAAGCAATGAATCATCTTTAAGATAGAAGGAGAAAAAAATGGGACAGGCAGGGTGGCACACATCTGTAATCCTAGCAACTCGGGAGGCTGAGGCAGGAGGATCACAAGGTCAAAGCCAGCCTCAGCAAGAGCAACTTAGCAAGACCTTGTCTCAAAATAAAACATGAAAAGGGCTGGGGATGTGGCTCAGTGGTTAAGTGCCCCTAGGTTCAATCCCTGGTGCCAACAAAAAAAAAAAAAAGGAAAAAATTGGATAAATTTTACATCTTCATTTTTCATATATTTCCTTATCTTTAGTTAAAGGAAATTTACACTAGCATACAATTAGTAGACATCAGTGTCCCAGAATACTCAGAAGCTATGCCTGATCACAAAGATTCCTGAAGAAGTTTCCATGGATTCAGATGGCTTACAGAGCAAACAGAACATTTAAATAGACACAGAAGGTAGTTTGAAAACCGCTTTTAAAAGCTATTCTAGTATGTGAATAAAAGCAGCCTCGATTAACTATACAAAGGATGAGATGACTTGGAATAAATGAAAAATTAAAGTAAGCACAATGTCACAGAAATCATCGACAGGGTGTAAATTCTTGGGGCACAGACACAGGGACATGTCTACTGACATGCTCCATCTCTTTCCTTATTTTGTTGTTCTTTTTTTGTTGTGTCTTTTTATATATAGCAGGATCTCTTTCAGTCATCAGCTTTCCACTCAGGCGAGATAGAAACGTTCTAGAGAGAAGGAAAGGCTAGAGGGCTAGGATGCGAAGCCAAATAGCATCTATTCCAGGCCTTATTATAATGCTTTGTATTATAATTGCTTATATGCCTGGTTTCTCCTATTTATTTATTTATTTATGTGCTGGCAATTGAACCCAGGGGTGCTTAACCACTGAGCCACATCCCCAGTCCTTTTTAATATTTCATTTAGAGACAGGGTCTTGATGAGTTGCTTAGGGCCTCACTGAGTTGCTGAGACTGGCTTTGAACTGGGGCTTTGAACTATAAAAACAAAAGAAATTCATCTTACTAAAGTAGAGAAACTTGTCCAAATTCAGAAATTTCATAAGGATTGTTTTAGAATGTGAATTTAAAAGGAGGTCAACAGCTAAAAAAGAGATGAAACGGTTTTAGGTATGAAATATATATTTTAATATAGAAAGTAAAAGACATTTTTTTGGATGAAAAAGTCTTTTGCCTGGTAAAGGAAAAGGTTGTAAAATGTCTAAATAAGTTATAGAATGTTTATGGAGGGTAAATTTCAAAAAGTTTGTGTGTAACTAAATTGGTTATATATAATTAACACAATTAGCTAAAGTTACATAAGGCTTTTTTTTTCTTTTTTTATAGTGTCAGAGATTTAACTCAAGGCTTTATACATGTGAGGCAAGCACTTTACCAACTGAACTATACCCCCCCCAGACTTTTTCCTCTTAAAAGAAAATTTCTAATCTACAAGGCTAAAGGTTTATGAAGGGGGAAGGGTGTCTCTGACATGGAGCATGCTTACAGAAACAGATGAAAAGAAAGGGCTCTTTTCAAAGACATCTGATACATTTCAGGAGGGAGTGGTCAGACTCCTAGGACAGTTATTTACAATCCAATATGTAGGGACCCATGGGTTAATAGGCTTCCTGAAAAAGGGCTGAGAGACTGGAGGGGAACTGACCCTTTCTCCAGACACAAGTCAAATATACTGATACAAACCAAAGTTTGACTCTCTATGTATTAAAGTAATAAGGATTTCTTAAAACTTTAATCTGTTCTTACTTCTCAAGTTAATTTCTTATGTCTGTTAAGTTTTGTAATTTAGAAAAACTAATCTTAAAGGAATTATTGTTTGTCTAACTCTGGTTAAACAACAACTATTATTTTAGAATATTCCACTACATTCCAGAGTCTTAAGTTTTTCTTCAAAAGCAAAATTTCGTTAGTATAATAACATCAGTGTAATTGTGATGTTATTACTAGCTTCTTTGTATACTGGATGTATTTGTATTTTCCAAATGTACAAGCCTTTAAAGTATAAGATTTTTTTTTTTACCTTTAATTTATTTATATATATGGGGTGCTGAGGATGGAACCTAGGGCCTCACATGTGCTCTCGGCGAGCGCTCTACCACTGAGCCACAACCCCAGGCCCTAAAGTATAAGATTTAAAAGAACATTTAACCGAGCTTGTGTTCTCAAAACTAAAGTTCTTCATAACAGTGGACTCTTACAGACTTATATAAAAATAACAAATTTAGTTGGGAATTTATTTATGCCATTTAATATCTTGTAATTAGATAAAATAATTTGTCATAAGTTATAAAATTTTGTGTTAATCTTTACACCATGATGGGACTTTGAATACATTTTTGAAAGGTGATAGGATAGCCTGGCTTATTTAAAGGTTGACAATTTGGGATAGAAAGACATCTTGCCACTTTCTCACAGAAGGGGGTTAAAAGCTCTTTTAACTTGTTTGATTCATGTTTCAGATGTTGAATTATGTTAATGTTGAATTATGTTAACTGATTCATAATGACTCAGAAAATGATATGTAAAAACTTTATAAAATAATATTTGAGAGAGAGACAAAGACCAGTTTCAGAAATAAAACACCTTACCTAAGCTTTGTCAAGAGGCCATCTCACCCGAATTAAGACTCTGTCTCTCACTTTATTCTATGTTAAGATAATCATTCAAGTTCATTTAAAATTAAGTTCAAAAGATAGATTTAGTTATAAGGATTACTGTAATCTTGAACAGGAAATATATAACTAAGTAAAGATTTGAAATTACAAAAATTATATTTCTTGGTTCCTAGCTATGATACAAACCAAATATGTTTTTGCTCTTGTTAATCTCATATTTTCCTTGTAAACTCTATAACTATTGTTTTCTTAGTGCCTTTCAGAAGTATAACTTCTAGTATAACAACCTAAGTGAATTTGAGATAATTAGGCCGTCACCTATAGGACAAACAAGGTGTGAGGCTGACTTCCAGTACTTAATGACCCCATTTCAAAATTTTGTTGCTCATCTTATTATAAAAGGCATAAGTTGAGTTGTACAATTGTGAAAGCTGAGCCTTCTTTCATTGTGATACCCTCTTCAGTTCAACAACAACATTGGCTTTGACAATTCCTCACCTGCTTGACAGGTGACTTTTGCTAATTTTCCTGGCCAAGTAGAAAATACACATCAAGTCATTTCTCAGTGTTTGGCTACTTCTCCAGTGCTGGGCCATCAACTAAAACTGATAATACTCTCACTGATAGCAATTCTTCTTTTCAACCGTTTTGTGATCAGTATCATATTGATCACCAAACTGGTATCCCTTATAATCCGCAAGGCCAGGCCATTGTAGAACAGGCTCACTTGTCCCTTAAGTCACAATTACAAAAACAAAAAGGGAAAGATAGAACCCCACAAAATTGGGGGCTGGGGTTGTGGCTCAGTGGTAGAGCTCTCGTCTAGCATGTGCGAGGCCCTGGGTTCAATCCTCAGCACCACATAAAAATAATCAAAATAAAGGTATTGTGTCCAACTACTTCTAAAAAAGAACCCCACAAAATTGTTTGAATCATGCTATCTTTGTTTTAAGATTTTTTTAATTGTGATGCTAAGGGTCTCACTGCTCAGAGTGACACAATTACCTCCCACTGCAGGAGGCCCTCAGGCCTAATCTGATGGACAGACTTACAAACAGAACAATGGAATGGCCCAGATCTGGTAATGATGTGAGGTAGAGGCCATGCTGTGTCTTTCCAGAAGGTACAGCTAATCCTATCTGGCTACCTGAGTGTGTTGTTTGTCAACACCATGGAGGATCTCAAGCCACCATTCAGAAAACTGAAGAACCTGACACATCAAGCTGAGTAAATCATCAAATAGCAGGGAGGTACTAAATCTTTAGCCACCATGATTGTGGCTATGCTGTCTTTGTTGAGCTGTCAGATAAGTAGGGTTCATGGGGCAGCTTATTGGACTTATTTCCCAGATCCACGTTTAGTGCACCCAGCAGTGTGGACTGGAGAATCCATTCTAGGATTTACTAATGATACAAACAGAACGGGAGGTTTTTCAGATAAACATATGGTCCTTGTTCATACAATTGGATTTAATTATACTGGATATAGTGGGAGTCTACCTATATGTTAGTCCTACAATGATATTACTATTTAAATGTGACCCCAGAGAAGTCAGAATATGGGGAAGCCAAGGTAGCCATTGTCATTGGTCCCTGGGATTTTAAAGTGTATTTCCAGTTAGAAAAATGAGACTCCCCAATATCAAAACCATGTTCCCCACAGAACATCCCCCAATACCTTATTGCCCTAATCACACTACAACAGAATCGGGAGTCTTTTCTAAATGCGTGGGGCGTGCCAATATTTTGCCACTGTGACATAATGTCTCCGGCACTAGTGGATATATTTTGGACTGGTCTCATAGATTTGATAAGATGCACCCACATCAGGAATTTTGACTCCTAGAGGATTTGTTATTAATGTTCTGACCTCAGTGGTGATGGCATACAAAGAGATCTGTGGCATTTGATAGCTGCCTTAGATTTCATCTATTATCCTGGCAGCTCCCTAACTGATCTTGTGGACAAGAGCTGTAAAGTGGTTCCCTGTTACTGCCTGTGGGCCTGCGTACAATCTCCTTACGTTTTAATTTCTGGGAATATAAAAGTAAATAGAACTGGAGAAAAGTACTATGTAACTTGTCCAAGTTGCAATCTGACTGATTGCATTACTAGGTATAATAGAGGACAAGGAGTGCTTGTGTTACTCCAACCCTCCTTTGTTTTAATCCCAGCCAACATTTCAAAGCCCTAGTACTCTCATGCTGGAGTGCAATCCTACAGCAGATTCCCATCTAGCTGAATAGACACCAGTGTGCTCTTGGTATTATTGCATTTGGAGTAGTCATTTTGATATCTGTTTTGGTCTCTGCCATGACATCCACCCTATCCTTATCCAAAAGCATTCAAAATGCACATTTTCTATGATTTGGATCAAAATACTTGTAAGTCCCTACAAAATCAGGTAAATATTGATGAAAAAAGTAAATGATGATTGATGATAAAAACTAAATTAAATGCCCTGGAAGCTACAGTGATAAATACGGGAAATGAACTTGCTGCTCTTAAATTCAGATAGTGGCTTTGTTGCCATATTGGCTACCAATCTGTTTGTATTACAGCGGCAAGATACAACATTTCTCAATGGGACTGGGAGAAAGTTAAAAATCATTTAGTGGGCATTTGGCAAAAAAATAATGACAGTCTAGACCTTATGGAGTTACATCACATCCATGATATTCAGGAGAGCAGGAATGATCTTGTGGATCCCGCATGACTTGCTGAACAAATACTTAATGATTTAAAGGATTTTAATCCTTGGAATATGTTAAAATATCCAATATGGTACATTTTGGAATTATGTGTTTGCTACTGATACTCTTTTGTGTTATAACATTAGGATGCCTCATCTTCCGAGAAGAAATCCGACAACTCCTTATCATAGCTCATCATCAAAGTGGGGGAGAGTTGGGAGTGGTGATCACAGTCTCTGTCATGCGACAGGAGTATGCCTGCGCTAGGAACTCCTTGTACAAAGGCATAAGTTGAGACTTCTCAGTTGCTCTGGTGACACTGGAGGTTCTGTGCATGGCACAACACTATCAGTCTTGACCCTGAATTCAGATACCACCTGCCAGGGGTAAAGAATTATGAGTGCAAGTTGATAATTACAACTGGGGCTGCCCAGAACTTCTTCCTTCATCCTGCATGCTTTGAAGAAACCCCCCCCCCAAATAAAATAAAATAAAATAAAAAACACAACAACTTTGATGTTAAAACCTATATAATAAACATGCCAAGCTAGCTCTACTCTCCATCAGAGTACAAATGATCCACCTGGTCTCAGCTTTTTCTCTCTTTGTCTGTCTGTTTATCTTTTCTAATCCCCCATCACCCCTCACTGGTTTCCTGAATTAATGGCTGCACAGGTCATAGCAAGAGCACCTCTCCTTCCCCTAAGCTCTGTGGTGTGAAGGTGTATGCTCTAGAACAGCTACATCAGTCAAGGTCCCAGAAGGAAATAGAAGACACAGTCAAATTGGGCAATTAAAGAAGCAATTAATAAATGGAGTCTTTACAAAGATGGGATCCAGGAGTAGGGAAAACTCAAGGAATAGTTAAGTATCTTAGGGCTATTACTGCCCTTGGCTTACAGGGGGCAGTTTCTGGAATCCAGAGACAGAGCCTTATTGATATGGTCGCCTCCCAGGAGAGCCATCCACGAGGGCGGCTATGTTGTGCCTCGTGGAAGACAGAGGGGTTAATAAGTACCCCAGCCTCTGCTGAGCTCATTCTCCTCACTGGCCAAACCCCAGTGGAAGGCAGAGGGCAAGGGAGCCCATGAATATCATCCAGGTCTGTCACAAGCCGTCCGAGGGCTCTGTGTGTGGATTATAAGGTGCTTAGTAACCTAATGAAGGGATAAGTGTGGCATTGGGGGCCTCCTGTGGCACTCCCCACAGGGATTGATCTCCTGATGCAGGTGAATTTCCCCCTCAAGCTCTGCCAGAGATGCCACGCAGCACCTGAGATGGGTGTGTCCTGCCAAAATGTCAATCAACCTGCTGACTCCAAGACACCTTGAAGCAAGACTCTGCCCTTGAAACCTTATCCCTGCCTTTGATGTCCCCAATATAAGGGCTCCATTTTGCTTTTTCCAGTGTGGAAGCTCCATCCCTAAGATTGGCTAGCCCGTCCTGCTCCTGCTTTCTAAAAATATTTCCTGTGTTCTATGGTTTTTTTCATCGTTTTATCTTTCTTAGCCTTTATTTCACAACCAGCCCATTTCACCCAGGGGAACCCCATTTCCATCGCCTACGTGGGTCATGGGCAAGACAGGTCAGCCTCCAAAGACACTGCGCAGGGTGGAAGAATGGAAAAACATAAAGAGGCAAAGAGAAGACGTGGAACACACCTACCACTGCCAGGAGAGGGCGAGGGAGCCAACAGGAGCCTGTGTGAAGACAAGCTTGATCACAAGGACAGAAAGGTGGAGCAAAACCATGTCACTGTGCTGCCTGAACTGCTAGCTCGGCCATCACCTGAAGCTAGATATTTTTCAGTTAATAGAGTCCCTTTATCAAGTGTCCCTTGAAACGTAAAGGACATTCATGCATGTAATGAATCTTAGAGTGTGACTGAGATTTTAACAAGCAGAAGTGGGAAAAGAACTTTCCAGAAAAAGGGAGCACAGATCAAGCAAAGGCAAAGGTAGGAAAAAGAGAGATATGTCCAGAGATTGATGAGTAATCAGCCCACTAGGACACACAGCCCAAGCACAAAAGCACTGAGAGAAGACACCGGAAGGCTTGGTTGGGTCTGTGGAGTGTCGGCCTAGCACTGCCAGGTCCTAGGGTAGGGAGCTCCTGTATTGGCAACAGGGAGTCATGAAAACTTCAATGTGTTATAATTGTTATCTTCTTTATGGCTCTTTCAGACTCCTAGCGGGTAGGCAAGCTGGTATATGTAATAGTAATTGATAAGATGAAAAGTAAGTCACAAGGCAAGAGAACAAGGTTAGACAGACTCACCTGCAGATCTAGACCAAGGGCTCTGAGGCTGCCTTGGGAATCTGATACTGAACCCTGATAAGCCTCTCTTCTGCCCAGGGTAAGCCATTCCCATTTAACATGTCCTTCCACAAGGAAAAAAAAAAAAGTTGCCCCCTGAGGGTAAAGGCAAATGTAACCATAACACACCAAGGCTGCCCCTACTGCTGAGAAAGTGAATAGTCACGAAGTTCCCATCTAACCCTGTCTTATACTCCCTCTCCCAATAGCAACTTACTACCTACTTCCAGGATTGAGAGGAAATATTCTGACTCTCAAAATATAAGAGAAAATTAGTTGGAAGCTACTACCATTGATGCACTATTTCCAGAACAACCAACCCCTTAGAAACCAAACAAGTCAATTATATAATAAAAACATCAGTCTTTGTTAGCCTTCCCAGGCTAAAATAACCAAATACAAGAAATGTATTTTGGAAACACCAGAAGTTTATTTCCTCACTGTTCTGGAAGTTAGGAAGTTCAAGATCAAGGTGTCAGCAGGGCTGATGTCTGGGAAGGATCTTCCCCTTGAGGGTGGCAGATGGCTATCTTCTGTCTGTACTTTCATGGCCTGTCCTCAGTGTGTGAGGAGGGGTTGCGGGGAGAGAACTCTTTGGTGTCTTCTTAAAAGGACAATAATCCTGTCAGCTCATGATCTCACCCTAATGACCTCATTTAATTTTGCTTAATTTCATTACTCTAAATATAGCCACATTGGGAGTTAGGGATATATATATATATATATATATATATATATATGAAAGATGTACTTTCAGTGTAATGTAGTTCAGGATGCAGTTTGTAGGGCTGGGGAAGTATCTCAGTGGTAGACTGTTTGCCTAGCGTGCATGAATGGGCCCTGGGTTCAATCCCTAGCACTGGGGGGTCGGAGGGAATATATATATCACTTAGTTCCATCACTTTAGTGGCCTTAGGCAAGTCACTTAACCTCTGTGTGCTCAGTTTCTTTGTCTGTGAAGTGGGGATAATAAAAGCACATGAATGTCAATATTGTTTTATGATAATAATAAAATCATTGGTGAGATTAACTGAGACTTATTAACATGTAAATTGCTCATTCTGCCTGGTACATATTAAGTGTCTGTTAAATGTTATCTATTGCTACTGTAATGAGTATTTGAAGTTTTAACTGAAGCACCTGGGTGCAATAGACTGTGGATACTACTGTGAGCTGTGAATCCTACTGTAGGCTTTTCATAGCAGAGGGATGAGTTCTGTTAGCAAATTACCTAGATTAAGAATCTGAGAGCACTGGCTGCCTGAAACAAAAAAGGGGGAATCACTGGAGCATTTCTTTGGAGAAATAAACAAGGGGCGTGCTTGTCATTGAACGCTCAGCTTCAAATCCACCCTCTATACTCGTCTCTATGGGGACTCCACCAGCCACATTTTTTCTTTGCCAACTGGGGACAATAGAGGGATATGACAGGACTGTCTGCTTCACCACAGGGCCACCATCACCCTAGCAAACATGCTCCTCTCCTGCTCCTCTTTGGCAGGAGCCATTGGTTATGGTAGCAGCAGTTGATTCCAATTTACAGTTTTCCCACCTCTCACTGATCCAACCTAATCACATCTGCAGGGCAGCCAGGACCCATAGCTGGCACTCCCATCCCCCCAGGTCTGGGTGTCAGCTCTGCAGACCAGACCACAAGCTTCTGTGTTTGTCATTGCAGCCCTAGGGGATGCCCTTGCTCCCTGCAGGTGCTATGTCAATGGCAACTTAGTGGGATTTTTTTTTTCCCCTTTTAGTTCTTCAATGCCTAGTTAATGACTTTTTATGTTAAATTCTCAGTTAAAATAATTTATGTGATTTCTGTTTCCTATGGCTTCTGAATGTTAGAATGGGTAGTGCCCACCTTCACCCAGCCTAACTGAGAGGAGTGTCAAGATTTTGTAAGAAGCCGGACATGGTGGTCCACGCCTACAGTCTCAGCTACTCGGGAGGCTGAGGCAGAAGGATAAATCAAGCCCAGGAGTTCAAGGCCAGCCAGGGGCAACAATAATGAGATGGTCTCAAAAGGAAAGAAAGATTTATTGGAGACCCTGGATTTGGACTGGGCACCTGCCGTGCCCTGGGCCCAACAGACCAAACCACTGTAGTTTTATCTTAGTCACAGCTTTGGCTTGTTGCAGTTGACTATGAACAAATAGTTAAAGTTTAACCAGTGGACTGGTTTACTGACCAGGCTATTGCAAACTAAGGAATTTTCTATGCTTCACTTCCTATTTTTCTATAAATGCTGTCTGAACACATGGTTGGTGGGGATTTTCAAACCCTGCTCCAGTTCTGGGAACTGCCTAATTTGTGAGTTGTCTTTGGTTTTGGTTTTGTTCAAATAAACTCTATGAAGTTTAACTGGTCTCAGGAAGTTCCATTTAACTCAGTAATTCACTAGAGCCCTTAATGAACTTGATATGTATCCCCTACAGTTATTGGGACAGAGCAGACGAGTGTCTTGTCCCCACTGGGGAACTTCAGAGGTCAGAGGTGAGCTGATGAGCTGCTCAGGGAGGAGCGGGAAGAACTGTTGGCACATTGGGATGGACCTGCACTCCCAGATTCTAAGGTCACAAGAAGTGAGAGTAGCTCACAGACCCAATTCAAGCCACATTCGAGGACAACAGGTGACAGAGATGGAGCCAGTGGGTTATCTAAGCCAACCAGGGCCAGATAGAGGAGCCATGCACTCTCTGTCAAAAGGAGGCTGGAGTTGATTCCTAGGTACTGTGGAGGGAGCAAAGAAATGGCTGGAGTGCGAGTCAAGGGAATTCAGGTGGGACCAGCAGTGTTTAGCTTCTCAAAAGAAAACCCCAAGAGAAAATCGAATTTTTTAACACCTCCAAACTTGGGGAATACAATGCCATCTTACAACAGTATTACTCAGGTAAAAAAGTTCCTGGGCCCCATCCCATTTTTACCTCCTCAGGGTACAATCCTGAAGGATTAGAAAATTGGGATAGAAACCAGGTGACTTGGGAGGCTGAGGCAGGAGGATTGCAAGTTTGAGGCCAGCCTAGAGAGACCCTGTTGCAAAATAAAATACAAAAAAGGCTGGGGATGTAGCTTAGTGGGAGAGCACCCCGAGGTGGGTAGACTTGAGCTGGGGACAGAAAATAATTTCACCTTTCCCCTCATCCCCACATCTCATAGCAGGCCCCTGTAGGGAGAGGGGAGAAGGCTTGAAATTAAGTTAGGGATTCTGATTACTTAGAACTGACAAAAGGGCTGAATTGAGACTGTGTTGATGACTTTAAGTGATGACTTCTTAAAAGTAACCAAAAAAATAATGGGGCTTGCTGAGTTTAATGCAGGCCAAGAGGAAGAATTATTGCCCCTCCCCCAAAGGTGAGAGGATTTAAACTAAAGTTAGGATTATAACTCATAAATCCTGCTTGTTCAACATGCACTTGGATTAATAATGCTGATAGTTGTGTAATTTCTGTTAATAAAGCATCTTATTTTTCTCTCTAGATTGTTACTGTCCCCCAACACTCTGCAAAAATTTGTGCCTTCTGTCAGCTTTGTCCTTGTTAAATGTGCCCGTAAACAGGGTTTGGTGATATAAACCTGTAATCCCAGTTACTCAGGAGGCAAGAGATTGCAAGTTCAAGGCCAGCCTGGGCAATTTAGTGAGAGCAGAGTCTTGGAATAAAAAGG
The DNA here is from genome assembly GCF_001458135.2 of Marmota marmota marmota. Classification (NCBI taxonomy): domain Eukaryota; kingdom Metazoa; phylum Chordata; class Mammalia; order Rodentia; family Sciuridae; genus Marmota; species Marmota marmota. The sequence goes on along the minus strand of NW_025999977.1, from coordinate 7,825,335 downwards.
CCCTGGGATGTAGCTTGGTAAAGAACGGGCCTAACATGCAGGAGGAGGTCTCCAGTCTGCAACTCTTTAGGGCACAATAGACTCCACCTTGTGGTCATACTGGGGAACTGCACCACTGTTGTCCGTGGTCCTACCCATGGTCACCACCCACTCTTTCCTGGTCCCTCTTTAGGTCTCATTAAAAAAATAAAAATATACCAAGATAAAGTCTATTTAATGGGACCTCATTCATCTTAAACATAATTGACCTAAAAACAAATATATATATTTCTTGTACATCCTCTTCGATCAATATTATGTTTTCACTGATGTCTTCAAAGCCACATGGGTCAGGTAGGTAAACACATTTTCACACTAAATCCTTATAGTATCTGGGAGACACAAATGTTACTAACCTCATTTCACAAATGAGGAAATTTAGGCCTGCAGGGTCAGTGAGTTTCAAGAACTTACCCAGGGTCACACATCTTAATTTTGGGAGAAGTCGAAATTTGAGTCACATCCTAACCCTCTTTTGTATTTTATTAGAGACAGGGTCTCACTGAGTTGCTTAGGGCCTTGCCATTGCTGAGGCTGGCTTTGAACTCTCGATCCTCTTGCCTCAGGCTCCCAAGCTGCTAGGATTAAAGGTGTGCGCCACCATGTCTGGCTAAAGTTGGATTTTTTAAATTTGTTATTTTATTATACATGACAGTAGAATGTATTTTGACATATTGTACATATATGAAGTATAGCTTTCCTTGTGGTTGTACATGATGTGGGTACACTGGTTGAGTATTTATATATAAACACAGGAACGTTATGTCCAATTCATTCTACTCTCTTTCCTATTCCCATCTCTCCTCCCTTCCCTTCATTCCCCTTTGCCTAATCTAGTGAACTTCTATTCTCTGCTCCCCGCCACCACCATTGTATGTTAGCATCCAGATATCAGAGAGAACATTCAGCCTTTGTTGTTTTTTTTGTTTGTTTGTTTTGTTTTGTTTTGGTATTGGCTTATTTCACTTAGCATGGTGGTCTCCCGTTCAGTTCCATCCATTTAGTGGCTGAGTAATATATCATTGTGTATATATAACACATTTTCTTTATTAATTCATCTGTTAAAGGACACATAGGTTGATTCCAGAGCTTAGCTATTGTGAATTGAGCTTCTATAAAATCAGCTGTATGCTGATTTTAAGTGCTCTGGGTATATGCCAAGGAGAGGGATAACTGGATCAAATGGTGGTTCCATTCCAAGTTTTCTGAGGACTCTCCATACTGCTTTTCAGAGTAGTTGCACCAATTTGTGGTTCCACCAGCAATGTATGAATGTACCTTTTTACCCACATCCTTGCCAACATTTATTGTTGCTTGTATTCTCTTTTGGTGGGAAAATATCAGGATTGAACTCAAGGGCACGTGACCCTTATCCTCACCCCTATTTTGTATTTTATTTAGAGACAGGGTCTCACTGAGTTGCTTAGCACCTTACTTTTGCTGAGGTTGGCTTTGATCCTCTTGCCTCAGCCTCCTCAGCTGCTGGGATTACAGGTGTACATCACCACTACCAGCCTTGGTACTTGTATTCTTTTCTTTTTTTTTAACATTTATTTTTTAGTTGTAGGTGAACTCAGTACCTTTATTTTATTCTTATGTAGTGCTGAGAATCCAATCCAGTGCCTCATGCATGCTAGGCAAGCAGTCTACCTCTGAGCCACAACCCCCAGCCCATACTTGTATTCTTGATAATTGTCATTCTGATTGAAGTTAGATGAAATCTCAGTGTAGTTTTAATTTGCATTTCTGTAATTGCTGGTGATGTTGAACATTTTTTCATATATCTGTTGAGCAATCATATTTCTTCTTCTATGAAGAATCTGTTCAGTTCCTTTGCCCATTTATTGATTGGATTATTAGGCTTTTCAGTATTAAGTTTTTTGAGTTCTTTATCCTAGAGATTAATGCTCTATCTGAGGTGAAGGTGGCAAATATTTTTTCCCATTCTGTAGGCTATCTCTTTGCATTCTCGATTGTTTCCTCTGCTGTGAAGAAGGTTTTTAGTTTGGTATCATCCCATTTATTGTTTCTTGATTTTACTTATTGGGCTTTAGAAGTCTTGTTGAGGAATTCAGTTCCTAAGCCAACAGGATGGAGATTTAGGCACAGAGTCTCTGGTCTAATGCCTGGTCCTTGATCTACTTTGTGTTGATCTTTGTGCAGGGTGAGAGGGGTTCAATTTCAATTCGCCACATATGGATTTTCAGTTTTCCCAGCACCATTTGTTGAAGAAGCTGTCTTTTCTCCAATGTATGTTTATGGAGCCTTTGTCTAGAATGAAATAACTGTATTTATGTGGGTTTGTCTCTGTGTCCTCTGTATCTTTTATTCCATACCAGTGGTCTACGAGTCTGTTTTGGTGCCATACTATGCCATTTTTGTTACTGTAGCTCTGTAGTATAATTTAAGATCTAGTATTGTAATGCCTTCTGCTTCATTTCTCTTACTGAGGATTGCTTTGGCTATTCTAGGCCTCTTACTTTTCCATGACTGCCTTTTCTATTTCTATGAAGAAGTCATTGAAATTTTAATGAGAATTGCATTAAATCTATATAGTGCTTTTGGTAGTATGGCCATTTTGACAATATTTACTCTGCCTATCCAAAAACATGGGAGATCTTTCCATCTTCTAAGGTCTTCTTCAATTTCTTTCTTTAGTTTTCTGTAGTTTTCATTGTAGAGGTCTTTCAACTCTTTTGTTAGATTGATTCCCAAATATTGTTTTTTCAAGTCTATTGTGAATAGTGTAGTTTTCCTAACAGTAAAGGTATCTTGATCATTGCTTCTCTACCCATATGCAGAAACGGTTTCTTGATATCACCTCCTGAATGATACTGGAATCTGTGCTTTCCTCCCTTTCCCTAAAGCCTTAATCTTACTTCAGCTATTACATTGCATATGAAATACTACAATAGCCTCCCCACAGGTTTCTATGGCTCCCCAATCCTGCTCCATTGAAGAGAGGAGTCAAGCTCAGTGGGGCACACCTGCAGTCCCAGCAACTCAGATAGATGAAGCAGGAGGACTGCAAGTTTGAGACCAGACACTGCAACTTAGCAAGACCCTGTCTCAAAATAAAAAATTATAACAAGGGCGGGGGTTATAGTTCAGTGGTGGGGTGCCTACCTAGAATACATGAGGTCCTAGATTCAATCCCTAGAGCTACAAGAAATAAGTAAACAAATATCCAAACCCGAAGGCACCGTCCATTCAGAGGACATTTAGGCCAGGAGTATCAAGAGCTTTAAAAATGGATACACTCTGCAAGCTGGGGTTGTGGCTAGTGGTGGTAGCTCACTTGCCTGGCCTGTGTGAGACATTGGGTTCTATTCTCAGAACCACACATAAATAAATAAAATAAAGATCCATTGACAAAAATATTTTTTAAAAAGAATGGTTACACCCTTTCAGTCAGCAATTAAACAGACTGTTTGTGCTATATGCACAAAGATGGTCAAGGAGTATTACTGACACAATACATCCATCCTTTATAACTTTCTAAATATTCTACATAGAATAAATTATTTAAATCAACAATTTCAACTCCAAAACAACAGGATTTTCCACCTCAGGCTATGCTTGGGAAGTCCTCAGAAGGCCCTGCAATTATGGGTCATTCATCTGTCACTGACAAGGTCATCCGTGTCCCAATTTACCTGGTTCCCTCAGTTCTAATAGCCCATTAGTTTTAGTGCCACCCTTGAGAAACATGGCTATTGGTGAGTCAGGAAACAGCTGTGGAGACAGCTGTTTCTCTCTGAGGTCTGGCCACCCCCTGGGGTATTGTCAGAAAGCCGGACATGGGCCTCAGCTTTGCAGAACACTGGAACCACTACCTCCCCTTGAAGCAGTGTTTTAGCCTGGGCAGAATCTACCACAGCAGCCTGTCCGGCTTCTCCTGGAGCCCTTTCCCCTCTCGCTCTCCACGCACTCAGGGGGTTAGACTTCTGAAAACAAAGCCAGGAAGGGAGGTGTTTTGCTGGCAGCTTTTGCTTTCAGCCTGCCACAAAGCACCCCCGAGGAAAGCCAAACAAAGCCTGCTACCTGCTTGAGGAAGGGAAAGGAATGGGAAAACACAGTGGGGGAATCCCACGTTCATAGCTCAAAAAATTACCATACTTAAAGAAGCCCCAGGATGATACAATTTCATAAAACATGAGTTGAGACATGAAGTCTGTGGGTCACACATGGATGCTGACACAGTCTGGCACTATCAATGAGCAAAATTGTTTATTTTAGTTGTGCATTTCCAAAGTTTTGGTGAAAATGACTGAATGAATAGATATTATTACAGCGACTGCCCCGGGCTTTCCAGCTTTACACTCCCTTCCACACCTAGGAAATCTCTTTCCTGTTATTTAATCTATTACATCGACAGGATCGATCTGTCGCTGTGAGGGGAGTCTGAGAAGGTCTGGAGGAGATCTGTATTTGAACTTTCCAGGTCCTTGACTCCATTGTAGGAAAGAATTTAAGGGTGACTCAGGTTTTAGTAAAGTGAGGAAGAGCTTTACTAGAAATGAAAAGCAAAGGTGCATGCTTTCAGAACGGAATGTGGGCAAGCTCAAGAGCATGGTGCTGGCCCGCTGTGGTGGTGCACACCTGTAATCCTGGCAACTCGGGAGGCTGAGGCAGGAGGATTTGCAAGTTCAAAGCCAGCCTCAGCAACTTAGCGAGACCTTGTGTGAAAATACAAAATAAAAAGGACTAGTGAGGTAACTCTCAGTGGATGAGCACCCTTGGCTTCAATCCTCAGTATGTAAAAAAAGGGGGGAGGGTGAGATGTTCCACCAAGGCTTATGGCTACTGGAGTACATCATTAGGTGGACTATGTATGATCCAAAGGGGCTGGACTTTCCTCAGAATTGGGAAATATTAAGATCACCTTTCCCCATTAGGGGGCCTGATACATAGATTTCAGCTAACATCAATGTCTGTGGTGGCTCGGTGGTCATTAGGGTGATTGGGTCAGAGGGTCATGGTCCAACTAATATTAGCCAAGAGGCTAATGGTATCTTTCTAATGAGGTCTTGTTCCTGTTTCGCTCCATTCCAGAAAACTTATAGGGAACTAGAGAGTTACAAAATGTTCAGTGCATTCTTACATTTTGATCCTTTTCTGTCCCTTCGGCTTCTTTGTCTGGCTCACAAGTTGTTTAGGAGTTGTTTGTTCTGGATTTGAACAGGGATATTTTTCCTGTAGAGACTCAAGTGTTCTCTCCATATCCTTAACTTTCCACCTCAAACCAACCCTTCTCCCTCTGTGGCCCTGGCTTCCCAACTTCATTCTGCACATCTCACTTTCACTTCACACCCCAAGTCCACACAGTCTTCACTCAGGTCAGCCTCCTGTGCACACATTTCACTTTTTGTCAGTGAAACAGGAGGGAAGGTCTAAGCAAATTCATTCCTCTTCAACATCCCCTGGTGGAAGTGTCCTATACAGAAAAACTTCCTCTACAGAAGTTGCCACTTGCTACTACCATTTAGATGAATGGATTGGAATGAGCCCCAGTCCCAAGCATGGCCATGCTATTGGCCAACCAGACCTTCTGAAGTAGCTTGGAGTGAAAGTTCCGACCAGCAAGTCCACCTTCCATTAAATAGTGACCAGCTGAACAATCTGATCATTTCTCAGGGGCTTTAAAGACACATAGGTGTTGGTATTGCAGGAGGGTAAAAGCAGAGGTAGAAAGAGATGGTAGTTTAGGTACTATAATGGGTCTCATAGATAAAGTCAATCAGGTCATCAGGAACTCTGTTGTTCTCATTCACTCCTATAGCAGGTGAGCGTTCCAGTGGTTGGGGAATAGAAGGAAGTATAGATGTTTTTCTCTATACTTCCTTCCTTCCTCCCTTCCTACTGCCCGTGAGTCTTGGCAGAAGGGAAGGCCATAAATCCCACAAACAGAAGCTGACAGGGTCAGGTACTTTCCAGCCCCACATCCTGGAAGTTGGAGCTTCAGCACTTGATGATTGTGCTACCGAATCAGAGACTCAAAGTCCATTGAGAAGAACTTTACTGCAGCAGCATCAAATGTAAACAGTGGCAGTATTTGGTGTGTAGTGGCCATGGAGCTAACAACAGTATGCTAGCCATACTGTTTGTTTTTTTTAATAATTCTATTACAGACTTTAATAAAGACAATCCCTGGATACATGTATAGTGCATGTATACATATAATATTTTAAGTATTACCAATCCTTTAAAATACAGAGTATTTGCTTTCTCTAAAAATAATTATAGTAGCACATTTATTGTTTCATTCACATGCACACTTTAGTCAAATAAAAAGATCTGTGTAAAGTGCCTCTTTGCTGAGATGAATAAAATCCCACACTAGAAATACACATAAAATCTTAGATATGGATTTCCTCCAAATAAATTTTTTTTCATTTCACTTATAGTTATACTTAAAAAAGTTAAAGTCAATAAGTACTTTAAAATATATATCACATCCAGGGCTGGGGAGTAGCTCAGTGGTAGAGTGTTTGCCTAACATGCACTAGGCTTTGGGTTCAATCCCAGTATCCCTTTGGCTCTGAGATGATCAAGGGTGTGCATTCTTATTGAGGTTCAGCTGGCAACCACCAACATGGAATGTAAGCAAAGACCCCAGGGTACTTTTGTCTTCAGATGACACCTGAGAAAGGCAGGCAGTGATTAAAAAAAAAAATCAGACATGACTCTGGAGAAAAATTTTACTGGCAGAAGAGCTCCACACTATACAAACAAAATTACCCACGAAGCCTTTAGGACAGGGAAGTCAAAGACTTCTTAAGCTTCTCCAACCAGGGGATTATCCCATCCTCTGAAATTATGTGTGAGGCTAGGGCATTGTAAGAGTCCTCCTTGGCTTTTCCAGCCTGAAGAAGCTGAACCTGTGGTTCAATATCACCCACCTCACAGTACTTGACCTAGTGGAACATCTCCGAAACTTCAGGCACCCGGCCCAACACAGGGGTAGCGGCCTGGATGGCTGCAGTGGCCAGCCAGACTATTCTTGTCATGAGAAAAGCTGCAATCCTATAGAAAAGTTGAAAGAGTGCAATGTAGATAGCCTTAGTATGTACATAGCTATTAGTGATTAATTATCTATTGCTGAAAAAAATAAATCTCCAAACACCATAGCTAAACAGAACAATGTTCCAGGTGTGTATCTCAGTGATAGAGTGTATGCCCTGAGTTCAATCCCCAGTACCAAAATAAAGTGTATCATGATGATTAACTTTAAAATTTAGTCTACACATTACAACATTAAGATGGGATGATGTTGAAACTTAGAGGAAGAATACACCACCACCTACAGATGTTGCACTTAGGTCAAATACAATAAATGATAAGACTTTGAGAGATCCTACTCAGGAAAGTGATAAGTACATTTTGCTGTTGTAGGAGAGATGGTTGATTATGTTGTAAGGGAGTATTTTTATTTAAAATTGAAAGCATAGGGTGAAGCTTGTCTGTGACTATTGGGCAGCCTAAGGGCTAAACTATAGTGGGGTTATTTTTGGCTACCTAGGATCTAACTATTCTTCTAGTTGGAGGGTGAGTCTTAATTAAGTTGGGCCCCTCCTCCCCACACTAAAAGCCAACAGGTTGAATAGAAGCCACAGTAGAAACCAGAACGCCCCTTCCCTATTGGCAGTTAGAACACAAGCATATAACTAGACTAGACCCAGCAAATGGTCCTTTCCAAAACACGAATCCTGAGTGAAGGCATAATTTCACAGAAAAGGTAAAATATAATTCACGGCCACACCAAGGTGCAGGCATGCACCCTAATCAAGGTTGGAGCAAATGGTTTGGCTAAGTAACTTGCTACTGGATCTCCCTGGGTTTTTATTTCTAGGTCTGGTTCTCTAGCTTTTCTGGTGCAAAGAGTATAACCATGCACAGCCTCCAGGCTTACTTTACCTGCACTTACAAGTACCAGAGGAAAGAGCGAGCCTCTCTCTCCCTTCCTCATTCTCTGATATCCCTGACAAGGGGTCAGACCACGTCAGGTAGGCTCATATGCCCATCCCTTGGGAAACCTTTGAGAACAAGAGGAGAGGGATTATAGTTGGCTAAGCCTGGGCTCCATGCTGCCGTTTCTCCACACCATCTCAAAGAATTGTGGTACAAAAGAACCATCTGATTAACTGAATGCAGACCATTCCTCAAAGGAAAGATTACTGTCAGGCAAAAACAAAAGATGCTCACAATATTTCAGAATTTCAGAGCAAAAAGGAAGATGGAACTCATCTATTCTATTCCCCTCTCAGAGGTGAGAAAATCATACAGGGTACAAAATGACAAAGGTCATAGAAAAAACAGATGACTACCCGGGGGGGGGCCAAAGGAGAAAACACCTTTGGCTGAGGATCTCAAGGAGGGCTGATGAAGGTGGGGAGATTTGACCTGGGTCCTGACATACATAGAGTATAACATGCTTGTCTTATGCTTACTGTAGAATTACTAACTTCCTTTCTGGTCTGTTTATCTCAAGTTCCAACACCCATAACTTCCTTAGCTTTTCTGAGTACTTACTCACTTGGCTTTGATTCTCTTTCAAGTTCCCTTCACTTGATCTAGTGCCCCAACTCTCTGCTGGCCAGACCTGGCTGCCTGTTTGGACTTGTTCCAGTTCTGTGTTCAGCTATGTTGGAAAAGTCCCAAATCTCAAGTTTGTGGGATTAAGTGACTCATCTGGAGGTCTCCTATGAGTACTGAAACAATCAAGGGCCACAAACACAAATGCCTTCAGATGTCAGGTAAGTAACAATAATACGTGAAATCTCTGGCTACTACTTAACATACAAGTGGTACTTGTGGATTCATTTATTTGGTGTTGGGAAATGAACCCAGAGCCTCCCATAGGCTAATAAATTCTTATTTAAAAACAAAATCAGCTGGGCATGGTGGCACAGGCCTGTAATCCCAGCAGCTCAGGAGGCTGAGGCAGGAGGATTGCAAGTTCAAAGCCAGCCTCAGCAAAAGCGAAGCACTAAGCAACTCAGTGAGACCCTATCTCTAAATAAAATACAAAATAGGGCTGGAGATGTGGCTCAGTGGTTGAGTGACTCTGAGTTCAATCCCTGGTACCAAAAAAAAAAAAAAAAGGTTTGCAAGTTCAAATCCAGCTTCAGCAACTTAGTGAGTCTCTAAGCAACTTAGACTCTGTCTCAAAATAAAAAATAAAAAGGGTTGAGATGTGGTTCAGTGGTTAAGCATCACAGGGTTCAATCTATAGTACTAAAAACCAAAAAAGCAAACAAAACCATCTGAGGACTAACTGCGGCTGTCCTGACAGGTTCAGGAAAACCTTATCTCCTAACTGCAATGGGGGTCAAGGAGATGCAAAGGAATTCAAATCCTGCTCACGGTTCTCATTTACAGACTGTTTTTAATGAACTGGGGGGACATTTTGTGGAAATCAGAAAAATGTTGTTGAGAGAAAATCATAAGGGAGGGTCTGAGATAGGTTACAAAGTGACTCCCTTCCCCATGACTGCCAGGTAATAGTTCCTCAATGATTCAGGGGCTCAGTGGTAAAACTTTTTTGCCTAGCATGCCTGAGCCCCTGGGTTCAATCCCTAGTACCCCCCCCCCAAAAAAATACAAAAACAAACCCTCTATGCTTCAGTATTCTACTCGGCGGTAATTAGGCTCCTAGGCCTCTTGGCTCCCACTTCCTCTCGGACTCTATCACCAACTCCCCATTTGACCAGGCTGCTCAGAGTGCCACTAAGCAGCTCCTGGTTCATTTATCCCTTCTCTCCCTCCCGAACCAGCCTGCGTCCCACCTCTTCCTTAATGCTGACACCAGTCGCCGGGCTGAGCGATCGTCCAGCGGCTCCTGCTTCTGACAAACCCTAGCTAGCACCTGTTGCCGCCTGCGTCAGGCCACCAGGTTTAGACGCCAAAGTAAACAGACGCTCAAAGCAAGACAGAGCCCGCCTCCCCGGCAGCGGCGTGTCCAGAGCACGTCCGCGCGCCCAGAGCAAAACAAATGAATGAACGCCTGACTCGCCGCCCCGCCGACAACTAGGAGAACGCGCCTCCTGCCTCGAAGCTCCGGGCAGTTCTCCCGTGCCAGCCCCTGGACCACGCGCCCTCCCACGACCCCGCTACCCGCGAAAAAGTGAACCCGAACCGCGACTGCCTAAGGCGAGGATGCGGTCCGCCAAAGCAGATCCGGTCTCCCATAGGCCAAGGCGACGTAAGGGACGGGGTCTTTTCGTCGAAGCGGGCTGTGTATTGGTGGAGTCTCCACACTGAGGGCTCAGATTGGCTGCTCCGGCCTCCCGGCGCGGACGGAGAGAGGGAGGGCCGAGGGGCGTGGCCGGTGCTCGGTCCCGCCCCAGCGTTCCGGGCGCCAGCGGGAGGGCCACGGTTGTTGCCTGGGATCCCGGGCTCGGGCTGCCGCATGGGACTGCGGGGCTGCCCAGGACGTGCGAAGGTTCGAGGTGCGGTGAGTAGGCAGTGTCTGACGTACTTGTCGGGGTGCCGGGTGTTGGGAATAGCGTCCTGGGCAGCCCCGCGCTTGCGGTGCGGCTCCCTCCGCTCCGCGATCTCTCCTGGGCGGCCTGCGAGGCCCGGGGCCGTGCGGGCTGGAGGGCACAAAGGCTTCCTGGGGGTGGGGGCGCCTCGTGCCTTCGCCTCCATCTTGCATACCGAACCGGGCCGAGGTGAGGGGCGGGAGAAGGACTGAAGAACGGCTGGGAGCGGCAAGGGCCTGCGGAGGGAGCGCGTGTCCACACATCTGGCGGCCCCGCAGCTGCGCCGCGCGTCTGCCTCCACGCGGGGGAACCCTGCTTCTCGATCCGGGCGAACGCAGCCCAGGGTCATTCCCACTGGAAAGATCGAGACGAACGATTCTCTCGCTCGCTTTCTGGATATTGATGCCGGGGCTAGGAAGAACGCTGTCCTATCGCTGTGACCGTAGCAGAGGAAGAAAAGCAAAATGACTCATTTTTTAACCCAGAAGAGCTATCCTTTCCAGCTGTCATCACTAGAATGGTTCCTAGCAGCCGAGGGGCGCTTGTCCAAAACCTATTCCAGACCCTTTATAATTACTAGGTTGTGTTCAGTGTATTGTTTGTAATAAAATGAGCGGAAACCTGCCAGAGCCAGGGCAGACTGGACTTCACTGTGTCCGAGGTGGCGAGGGCACAAGGGAGCTAGCTTTGGCATATACCCCATCAGCTCTCAGATCTGGGGTGTAAGGGATCTTGTTAAAGGGCACGACAAAGGGTTTTGTATCAGTTTGCTTTGGGATTGATTAAAAGAAATGCAAGTCACTGTTTCTCACCTTGTTCCCTCCAGGCCCTTTCTTCAACATCTGGGTAAATTCTGTTCCACTCAGTACAGAAAAGAGCAAGGGACTCGGTTTCACCTCTTCTAGGAAGCTTTTTTTAAAGTTCTTCCCCATTCTAAAACTGATGATCACTGCCCTCTTTTGGGCTGCTTTCAATAACCACTGTTTTTACACACCGCCCTGTGTTGTGTTTTCCCCAGCCCCTAGCCTGATGAAGGCACTCAGTGATGGAAGGAAGCCGGAAGAAAACAAAAAGCAGTAGTGGGGCCAAAAGTTGAAAAAACAGGAGCTTTTATACTTTTAACTTGTTGGGCCAATTAATTCTCACAGCTGAGCTTAGGCTAAGTCAAATCAGACTAAAACTCTGCTGAGTTAACAACTCTGTAAATTAACTTCTCTGAGCCACAGTTTCCTCATTTGTAAAGTAGAGTTAGTAATAGTACCTATTCCGTCGGTTTTGAGGATTGAATAAAATACTGATAATAAAATGCCTAAGATAGTTCCTGGCACAAAGAAAATATTTAGTAGCTGTCAGCAGTTGTTAGGATAAAAATAAACAGATACTTGAACAGACTCACCAATACTAACTTTCTGTAGAGTACTTGACCCTTCAGACTCTGCTTTTTAGTCTTTATATGATCCTTAATTTTAAAAAAGAAAAGAAAATCCCTTAAACCTTTCCTGATTCTCTTCCCATGGTGAAAAATATTCCATAGATTATCTGTTTATGTTTCTACAGTCTTACCACCTATTAGGGATTGGGTGCCAAATAACAGTTTGACCAAGTATCACAGTAGAATTTTATTTATTTTATTTTTTTTAGCATTTATTTTTTAATTGTAGATGGACACAATTTCTCTATTTTATTTTTTATGTGGTGCTGAGGATCGAACTCATTGCTTGCTAGGCAAGCGCTGTACCTCTGAGCCACAACCCCAGCTCTAAAAGAATTTTATTTTTATGATTATTGTTATTTTTTAGGTATGGGGGATTGAACCCAACAGGGCTTGACCACTGAACTATTTTGAGACAAGTTCTTACTAAGTTGCTGAGCCTGGTCTCCAGAGTTGAGCCTGGTCTCCTGGTCTCTTCTGCCTCCAGAGTTGCTGGGATTGCAGGTGCACCACCATGTCTAGCCACTGTAGACTTTTAATGTGATGTGTTACTCAGATTGGTCATGTGGCAGAGGCATGAAATAGATGGTGCCTGATGTGACTGCCAAAAAATATTTAGAATGAGAGACAGAAAAGGTCTTTTTTTTTTATTTTTGAGACAGGATCTCACTAAATTCTGTAGGTCCTTGATAAATTGCTGAGGCTGGCATTGAACTTGCCATTTTTCTGCCTCAGCCACCTTAGCTGCTGGGATTATAAGAATGTGCCACCACCTCCAGCAAGAAAAAGTCTTTGGCAAAAGACAGAGTTTGTATAGGTGAACTTTGAGTGGCTTTTCTCCTTAGAACTAAATCTATTCTCATGAAGAAACTGCTTCCTGTCTTTAAATTTGTTTCTAGACATGTGAAAAGTAGAAGAAGTCTTCCTGTTGTCTTTGGACTGTTTGCTGACCTAGGGGTGCCACATGCAACCCATGGGGGTTACTACCTCTCTTCCAGGTTTTCCTGTACCTCATCTGGTTGCAGGAAACAGACTGAAATGTATATTTCCTTCCAACTGTAACCCCCCCTTGGCATGTCAGCTTCTCTTTAAATTATTTCATGTCTCCAAAACAAGTATCTTCGTTCCCTTTCTTACTTGTAATTCACAGGAGAAATTCAAATATGTGATTATGTTTTTAGTATAGCCACAGTACTATTCTTTCTGGGAACATCCTTATAGCTGTGACATTTCATAATTAGCCATTAAAAAATTGCCACAAGATGTGAGCTTTTTCAAGTATCTTATTGCAGAAGCTTTCTGGACGAGGACCATAAATTTCTTATGTGTGCCTGGCATGTGTGCGCTTGCTTGCTCAGTGATCATAAAGCCATGGGACAAGACCATCCTACTTACCAGCCTGGTGTTTTCTGAAACATTAGTGTGCCTAGCAAGTCATTAGGAGATTCTGCTAAAATGCAGGTTCTGCTTCCAAGGCTATAGGAGAGACCTGAGTGTCTGTATTTCCAAAAAGCTCTTAGGGGATATGGATGCTGCTGGTCCTGGATCACATTTTTGAATAGTGAAGTACTAACCTAAGTATCTTTTTGCCTTTTTCGTGTGTTTAAAGATTGATTTGATTTTTGTAATTCTAGAATTGGGCAACATTTCCTTCCATAAAATAAAATAAGTGTTTCTTCTGTGCTTACCTTTTAGAAGGTTCTGTTGATGTGGTGTTAGTGCCGGTGGTGATGGTGGTGATTTGGTACTGAGGATCAAACCCAGGGCCTGGTGCATGCACCCTGTGAAGCATGCACCCTGCCATCAAGCTACACCCGCAACCCATCATATTTTATTTTCTTATGGTATTGGAATAAAATCTTATATTTAGGAATTTTTTCTCTTTATTCTGTTCTTAGCAAGTCCATTATCTTGTTAAGTGATTTGAGGAATCTGAGGTGCTTGTATTGTAACAAGATTTTTAATAAAAGCAATTGAGGCAGGTAGGTTGAAAGAAAAGAAGAAATCAAGGGTGAGATTAGCACAAAAGTGGTATGCCTCTACCCTGTACATTTTAGTTATATGGGACTGCTTTTCTAGCTCTGGCCTTCTTAGCAGCCAAAGCACAGAGGGAAGTTTTATAAGTTTTGCTAATACCTATAAAGTAAAAACGGGTTGCTCAGTAGAAGCAGCTCTTTCTGTTAGTGAGACCATAGAATTCTTCTTTCATGGGTTCTCCAAAGAGGACATTGTAGTGTACTAAGTGGCATTCTTCATAGTATCTTTTGAGAAAATTGGTAAGATTCTTATCAGTCTTTATGTGTGTAGCCTGATGGCCTCCCAGAAAACTGTCAGTATAGTAAACCCAGTGGCCTGTGAAATGCAGCCATGTGGAGCCAATACAGCTTCCTCTGACAGTAGGAGCAACTTGTGTTCCAGGAAAACTATTTTTCTGCTTGGCTCTTTGGTGGGAAAAATTAATTTGAACACATTTATTTCGTATTTAGTCCTCAACATCCTTGTTCTTTGAACTTTGATGCGAAAACTCTACTGACTGGGGAGGAGGCCCAAGAGCTTGGGATGATGGGAGGGGTGACTGGACTCAGCCATGTTCCTTGTAGATGTGGCAGTTGCATGTCTCTAAAGCCATTTACAGACCTTGGCTTTGCTGTGAGGTTGGCTGGTGGTTCTCGTACTAGTCAGTCAGCCAAGAGGTGAGTGGGTGAGAAAGCGAGGGGACTGTTAGCCTGGCTCATGCACTCCCCAGCATAATGATCTACAGGAACCCACTGTCTCCTCCCATAGCTGTGGGGACTCCTCCTGTTCTGTGGAACCAAAGCAGAACTTTAAGAAGCAGCCCAAGGGAGGAAGAGAAGAAGGATATCAATGCCTAAGGGTTCAGGAAAGGCCTTACTCTACCCTTCTGTAGCTTTGAGCCTTGTCTTCATTTTCACTGTGCTTTGATTTCACCTGCAGGGAAGGATTGGCTGGTGGTCCTGAGGACTGAGGGACTCCAGGCAGCCTTCTGCAGCCAGGGAAACAGCAGGTGAACAGCAGTTGCTCTGGGCCATTGGCCTGCAGTCACAGTTTTTCCCTGCACCAACCCTGCTCTGAGGTGGGCCTCAAAGTCACCTCTCGATGTCCCCTTTGTGGGCCACCCCAATATGTATCTTTTCCCACTTTCATGCAGCCACCTTGCCTGGATTGGCCTTTGCCTTGACATTCTTTTCTCCTATAAATCCAGTTCCCCCAGGAGTCTTGAACACAGTCACCTGCCCTGTGGGTCCTACCCTCCCACCTTTCCCCTTGCCTTGGTTCATACTTGTGGAGGAGGAGAAGCAGGCAGAGCCGCTTCATATGGCTCATTGGCCACATTCTGCCACTGTGTATTCATCTCTGTGTGCATTTATCTCTATGCCTATGACTCCTGTGAAAACAGATTTCACCCATAGGGCCTAGAACTGGTAAGGCTTACTCTGTGAAGCAGCACCTGGCCCCTGTGCCAGCAAAGGTGGCATCTGTAGACTCGGATGCAGGGACCAGGCCCCTGCCAGAACGGAACTTCCTGGACACAGTTGGGATAAATGGGATTGTTATAAAGAGAATTCATGATGAAAGAATCTGTATGCTCCCTACTGGATCATTTTTCTATTTGAATGATTTAGTCAAGAGTGGACAGCCTCCATCCCCCTTTCCCATTCCTCTTTTCTCTGTCCTGGACAGGAATGAGTGGGAGCAAGCCTGGCAGCTATGACAGGACTGCCTTTGAGTGATAAGCAGATAGCAGGAGGGTCAGGTGGCCAGGCTTGTAGAGTTAACGTTACCACATACGTGGTGCTAAGCATATTTTTACTGTAGGACAAGAGTAAGCCAAGCCTACCTCACTCCTAATTATATCTTGTAGATCATACAGCCTTTGTGGGTCCTGGAAACTATGGAGGATTTTAATAGCATAGTCCAGGTGGTCCCTAGAATATGCAAAGCTTATGTGGCCTGTCTCTTGGTTTGGACAGGGACCGAGCAGTTGTAGTTAGTGGGTTCAGACATTCTCAGGCAGTGATGTATTTCATTGCTCATTGTTTATATTCTTTTTTTTTTTTTAAATATTTTTTAGTTTTAGGTATACAATATCTTTATTTTACATTTATGTGGTGCTGAGGATTTACATTTATCAGTGCCTCGTGCATGCTAGGTGAGCACTCTACCACTGAGCCACAACCCCAGCCTCTCATTGTCTATGTTCTGATGCCTCCTTTCACTCAGTGCCATCTTCTGATGCTTCCCTACAAGGAAGGAGGCCAGCTAAGGAGGCCATCATAGGCCGCTGTAGTGCAGCAGCTAAAGCTGATGAGCCAGCATAGCAAGTGATGCTCCTCAGTGTGAACAGTCCTTTTGGCTGCTCTGAGAGGGACACACTGTCTCAAGAAGGAAGGTCCAAGCAGGCACCCCACCCTCAAGCAACAGTTACTACATCAGGGATTTTTCCCTCGTTATCTCTATCCCTGTCAATTTCTCCCTTTCTTTGTATTTAGTATCATTTCATGTAAGATTTGGAAGGCATAATTGCTTTTATTCTTTTCTTTCACATTTGTCTAATTCTCAGAAATTATGCAGTGTAGGGGAAGGGCATGATTTATTAGGCAGATCAATAAAATAAGATTGTGAAGGGACTGCTTAACCACCTGTATTCTGTTTTTTTTTAAAATATATATATTTTTAGCTGTAGTTGGACACAATACCTTTATTCTATTTATTTATTTATTTGTTTATTTATGTGGTGCTGAGGGTCAAACCCAGCACTTCGCATGTGCTAGGCAAGTGCTCTACCACTGAGCCACAACCCCAGCCCCCTGTATTCTGTCTTTTTGTAAGTATTGTTTCCATGAAAATTATTGGTTTTCAGACCTCCTTACTCGTTTAATGAAGGGCCTCTGGTCACGCTGGTAAACCTAGATTAGGTTTGTGTGTGCCCTTGTGAATTACTTAAGGGTGTCTCCTGAACAGCATAGAATAGTTACTGTAGTTCTCCACACTCCCTTCCCCAGGATAAGAATAATGAAGTCCAGATAAGACAACGCATCCTCAAAGCAAAATGTTTTCACTTGTCTTCCCTGGCTTCATCTCACTCCAGCACTGACTCACACTCCTTAGTGAGGGGCATAGGGAACTCTGGCCATTGAGAGAGTTTTTAGGACTGGAGCAAGAAGGAGCAATCAGGGGTTGTGGGTTAGATTCGGCCTTCACCCTAATTTCTCCAGCTCGTGGGCTCAGCTTGTTCCCACAGTTGTGAAATCACAACTTACCCGCAAATGTCTTCATATGCAGTTTCTTAAAGAGCCACAAGGTGAGGATGTGGCTTCATGAAAATCCCTCTCAGCAGGACTTGGTCACTCTGTCCTTCCATCCGTCTTCTCCACCAGTCTTCTCCTTCTACTCTGTGCTTTTCTTCTGTTGCTGGTTCCCTGCTTGATCCATAAAGAGCTTGGGTTCTAGAGTCAGACAACCCTTGGACTTGACTCCCGAGCTGTGGTTTCCCCATCTGAAGTGAGCAGTGGGATGCCACACTGGCACATGCCCGTGGGAGTCTGGATTGTCAGCACCCAGAGGCTCCTGGCAACGTGTGCAGGTCCTCTGCACCTCAGGATGCTGGCATGCGTGCAGATGATGTGCTGCTGTTCATCAGAGTATTATTTGTAGAAGCAAAGATTGGAAATAACCCAAATATCCATTAATATAAGCGACTGGTGATGAAAAAGAAAAAGGAAATCTGTGCATTGGTAAGGAACAGTTTCCAAGGTATTTTGTTTTAAAATAGCAGCTAAAATAGATAATCATGTTTGTGTACACATTGGGATGCAGGAGTCATCCATAAAAACTACTAAGGCTGCTTACCTGTGTTTGTGGGAGTATCTGGTGGTAAACATTTTGATTTATATGAAAGGTTGACTGCTGTTTCTCCTGTGTGACTCCTTTGTTCCTTCCTTGTAAGGTGACCTGTTAACACTGATTCTGTCAGTGCCCCCATGACACTATTATTAATAGTTGATGCTTAGTGCATGTGCTGTGCCAGCCACTGTTTGAAATGTTCTGCATGCACTGGCTCATTTATTGGAGGAACAGGGGACATGGACAGAGGGAGACTTTCACATCTGTCGTGCATTTTGTATTTGAGCTATATATTACCTGTCCAAAACTTGTTTTTCTGACTAACTCCTGCCCTATCTGGTGCTTGCGAGAATTAAATGAGCATGCTGGTAAAGTGCATGCTCTTCTGAAGGGTCACTCCTAAAGCAGGGTGGAGCCTCATGTGCCTAGGAAGGACACAGTGAGGACTCTAGTATTCTGGGATAGAGTGGTCTCAGGTGTATGTGGTTCTCTCCCTGGTTGTGTTTCCTGACATGTGTGCCAAGTGTGAGGAGCATGCAGCTGCGGCCTCCTCCCCCTTGGCAGCCTCCCCTGCTGCCAGCAGCGCCTGCTCTTTCATGCTTTGCCTCCAGTCTCTGAGGAAACAAGGCTATTTCTGTCCACATTTGAGCTTTGGGGTTGGCCTGAGTCACTGCAGGTGGCTGCCGACATCCTGGGCATTCATAGTTGCCTTACCTCCTCCCAAGCCCTCCCAGAGCTGCTCTTCTGTCAGCTCTTTAGCCCAGCACCATCCTGCCCTAGCAGCAGCCCTGGCTGACCAGCTCAGGCCCAGGCTTGTCCTAGATCTCTTCCCATTTGCAGGTCCATCTCAAATTCTTTTCCTCTTCTCTGAGTGCCCACCTTGTGTTCTTCTGCCTACCTGGCTCTCCCTCTCACATGGACTAACTCCGGTCCCACCATTACCCACGTGGTTTCCACAGCTTCCCTCAGCCATCAACATCAGCATAAGCTCAGGCTAGCGCCAGGCACAGTGAGTACACACCTGTAATCCCAGTGATTTGGGAGGCTGAGGCAGGAGGACAACAAGTTTGAGGCCAGTCTCAGCAACTTAGCAAGACCTTTAGTATCTTAGCCAGTCCTGATCTAAAAATAAAAAGGTCTGAAGATATAGCTCAGTGGTAAAGTGCTGGATTTAATCCCTAGTAACAATGACCCAAAAAAAAAAAAAAAAAAGGCCAGGTTAGATCCATTGACAATTAAAAAAATAAAAATAATTTTTTAAAAGCCAGGTTAGCCTGAAAAGGTTACTGATCTCTCCTTTAGGTCTCTGACGACCATCCTTAGAATGAAAGGCCCAGCCTCATCCACAGCCTTGGCATATGGTTCTATGTGCTGAGAGGGCCCTGCCTCCTCTGCCAGGCAAAGCCAAGTCCCATAAGAAGTATCCTTTCTTGGGCCCAGTGGGAGGCAGGGCATGCCCTGACTTGCTATTCGCCAGGGTAGAAGGGATAGAGATAGGCCCAATCACCTGCCAACGGGCAGACAGGCTGTTGTGACACAGAACCACTGTAGGCTGTGCCCAAAGAGGGCCCAGCTGGGCCTCTGGTTCAGTGGGGTTGGGTCAGAGGGACTGTATGAAAAGGTGACATAGGCAGGACCCTAACCTTGACTCTGACTGGGACTTGAGAAGCTGAGCGCTGAGGCACTATCTCCCCCAGACTCCCTATTGAACCTTATCTGACCCTCTTCTTCCACAGTCATTAGGTGAAGTGTGTTTTCTTTCATTGCTGTGAGTTTGGTGCTCAGCAAGAGGGCCTGGGGCAGCTGCCCCCTCTATCCTTTCCATTGTGTAAGATGTCAGGAACTGCATGGGGGCAAACCAAGCAGTGACAAAAACAGCCTAAGGAAATAAAAACCTTTGATCTTTGTTCTTCAAGTTGCAGAACTGAAGAAACACCTAGTGATTAGGATCAGGATTGTGTCTTTTGGCCACAAACCTCCACCTGTCAGAAGGCCTACCATCCTCCATCTCCTATATAAGTTGCCCCTAACTCAGCCTCACAGGAGTGTGACACTTTAGGACAGAAGGGTCCTAGCTAGCTCACCACCATAGAGTTCCTTCTCTGCCACCGCCCTGCTCCTCCACTAGGCCTGTGCTTTGTACTGCAGGCCCAACAAGCCTTTTGCACCTTAACACCTGTACTGACCCTGCTGGGGACAGAATCAGCTACCATAAAAACAGAGGACAAAATGTGCTACTGTGTCCCCTCTGAAAGTTCTGAAGCCGGGGAAAACCTGGACCTTAGCACTCCCTGTGGACATGGTCGCTGTTTCTTTTTCCTTTTGGCCAAAATGTTTGTCTTAAACATTAAAAACCAAGGTTTCCAGGGCTGGGGTTGTAGCTCAGCAGTAGAATACTCACCTAGCATGTGCGAGGCCCTGGATTCGATCCTCATCACCACATAAAAATAAATAAATAAAGGTATTGTGTTCAACTACAACTAAAACTTAAAATTTTAAAAATTTCTAAATTTTAAATTAAAGAAAAAGAAATTGGGGTTGAGTTGTGTCTCAGTGGTTCGGCACTTGCCTGGCATGTGTGAGGCCCTGGGTTTGATCCTCAGCACTGCATATAAATAAAACAAAAGATCCATTTACAACTAAAAAATATTTTTAAAAAACAAACGAACAACAAAAAACAAGGTTTCTTGAACACAAATTAAAAAAAAAAAAAAAAAAACAGAAAAAAATCTTGTTTTTTTTCTCCTGTTCTGTAGGGAGTGGAAGGCTTCAGGGGAGCCCTGACCTAGGGACAGCTTGATGGCCCTGGGTGAAGAAAAGGCAGAGCTGGAAGTATCTGCAGATGCAAAGGCCCAGTCCTGTGGGAGATGGAGCCGTGGGGAGCAAAAGGTGGATGTGCCCGGGTCCATGAACCAGGAGCAGCCCCAATGCCTAGAGGCTGAAGGAGGGCCGGCCTCTCCTGTGTGGGGGGCGGAGGGGCTACCTACCCCTGCAGGCACCTGCAGAGCTTATCTGCCACAGGCCAACGCTGCCAGCAGAGCAGCTGTTAGGTCTAGGCCTGCCCCCGGTGACCTGCTTCCTCCTGCCAGCATGGGAACTGGAGACCTCTTGCACTCTGTGGAAAGCCAGGTAGGTAGGAAGGCAAGCAGGACTGTGGGTTGACACAGTGCTATCCTTTGGGGGTGTGGACATTTCCTCACTGGCTGACATCCTTTCCCTGCCATGGTGCAGGTTGGAGGGTTGGAGGAGCCTGGGAATGAGGATTTCTGACTCAAACTCACTTGGAGAGGTAGGCCTCCAGGCCAGGAGGGCACTCTGTCCATGATATCTCCTGTTCCTCAAAAGCATAACTGTTGACTTTGAGGACTGGTATGGCCAAGAGCCTGCTGCCCAGGGGGCTAGACCAGGGAACCTTTGACAACTGGAGCCCTATTGTGTTTCTTCTGAGTTGGTGATTTGAAAGATTCAAGAGGATCCTGGGGACATTTTGGGCTTCTGAGGGCCCTGAGACTTGAATTCCCTTGTCCACCATGCGACCAGTGCACTGGTTTCATTAATGAGGTTCTTGGCATAAAAGTTAGCTAGCGAGATCGAAATAAAACATACAGACTCAGCTACCTTTTTCTATGACCAGGTCCGAGACGGCTCCCCTCTCTGGTTCCCACCTCGAACCACCCGGTAGGGCAGCAAGGATTACTCAGGGCTAGCAGGAGAGAAAGAGAGGGAGCACGCCAGGGAGTAGCCTTTTATTGGGGAACAAGAAATTCAGGGGAGAATTCCATCCAATGAAGGTTGAGGGGGGCCGCACACCAAAGTCAGGGTCAGTGATTGGCCCCCGGGGTCAGTGGTCAGTCACACCCCCACACGGACAGGCTCTCTCATCAGGAGAGGGCCGGGAAAGCTCCGACACAGATTAGCCAGAGCGCCTCAGACCCAAACCAGGAGTTGCCCAGTCATGTGTGAGAATGGCTCTCCATACCCTTGGGACCAGGAGACCTGTCAAAGCCCCTGTGGAGGACAGCACTGTCTATGGCTAAGGAGAATTTCTTGAGCATCTGACTGCAAGGGACCCAGTGAGGGAATCCTACTAGGTTCTGAGAATGTGGCCACGTCACTGCATCTTTCAAGGCCTTTTTATAATTGGAGGGTGACCCTAATGATCTGTCCCTTCCAGTTCAGACATTCTATATTCTGCTTGCCAAACCTTTCCTGGGAATGGCTTTGGGTTTGTTTGGTTTTTTGTTTTTTTTTTTTTTTTATTGTGGTACTGGGAATTGAACCCAGGGCCTTATACTTGGGAGGCAAGACTCGCCCAACTGAGCTATATCCCCAACCCGCTTTGATGTTCTTGGTGTCATTGTGACCTTGGCTGCTGCTTGCTTCCCCATGGGCCCCATCCTGTGGGGAGACTCTTGAGTGTGACTAGGAGCAAGGGGCTGGGACACACAGGCACCTGAGCTGATGTGGTGGGGCTGGTGGTAAGTCAGCCAGCACAGAATTGGGCACTTCACTGAGTGAGTTTGCTTATCGAGGTAGTACCTGGGCTCTTCCCAAGTGCTTTGCTCCAAGAGTTCAGTGACCCTTTCCTCTTGAAGGGGCAGTGCTGTTACCCTCCCCACTCTACACACCAGCAAAGTGAGGCTCAATCTTAGCTCTGGAAGGTGGCAGAGCTTAGGAGTTGACTGGTTCAGGTCTGGGTTCCAAAGCCCATCCCTTAACAGTTGTGCTGTCCTGCCTCTGTGGGGGCTGAGTTTTTCACTGAGCTGATTAAAAATTCCAAAAAAAAAAAATAATAATAATAATGACAATCAAAAAAAAAATTCAAAGTGAAGAGGCTGAGGTGAGGGACTATGTTGCTAGAGTTCACCTACCACTGGGGAGCAAGCTGAGCAGGATGCAGCCTGGTGGGGCCTGCTGGGTTTGGATCTCCTGTCAGCCACATAATGATCAAAGGTAGCCCACCTAGGACTTGCTTCTCAAAGAATGGGCAGTGCTCTCTAGCTGCAGCATGACAGAGCTGGGTTTTGCTTGCTCACAAACTGGCCATCCATGGAGGAAGAACTTCTGAAAGGACTGGGGACAGGGATCTCTGCTGTGGGGGACTGCTGGGGCAGCCTGAATCACTCTGCTTCTTGCCTTAGGCCACAGACTTTTTTACATTTTGATATTTTCCCTCCCTGCGTTGTCGTGGGAAAAGAAATTGGGTTTGATTATTTTCACCCGAGTGCTTCTTTGTCCTTTACTATTGCAGATGGAGGAGACCAAGCCTTCTACCTCCCAGGAGCTACCTCAGAGTGTTGACATGCCCAGAACTACAGCTCTTTGCTCAGGACATGAGGCTGATACTGAAGATGACCCTTCCCCAGTTGGTTCCCCCTGGGTGCTCAGCCAACAGCCTCAAATCTCACGTTTCCCTTTCCCATCAACGTGGAAGTCTGTCGTAAGCCCAGGGGCTGCTGCTCCTCAACTATCCAGCTGCAGTGTCTCTGCCTCCTCCTCAGGCAGCAGTCTCCAGAATCAGCAAGAGAAGGTGGAAACCCAGAATGGCTCCCTTACCAAGATCCCCTCCTCCCTGGAGCTGGCTGTCCCTCAGAATCCCCCTTCTCTGGTGGGGTCAGGGCCTCAGCTCCAGTGGTCATCACAGTCTGCAGCTTCTGGGTGTGATGCTGCTGGCTTGGGCCGGAGGCACCTCTCCTTCCAGGCTGAGTACTGGGCCTGTGTGCTTCCAGATTCCTTGCCTCCTTCCCCTGATCGCCACTCCCCGCTCTGGAACCCAAATAGAGAGTACGAAGACCTGCTGGACTATACTTACCCCCTGAGGCCTGGGCCTCAGCTCCCAAAGCAACTTGATAGCCATGTGCCAGCTGACCCTGTTCTGCAGGACTCAGGTATAGACCTGGATAGCTTCTCTGTCTCTCCAGCAAGTACTCTAAAATCACCCACTAATGTCTCCCCCAACTGCCCACCAGCACAGGCCCCTACCTTGCCATTTTCTGGGCCCAGAGAGCCAAGCCTTAAGCAGTGGCCCTCTGAAGTGTCCCAGAAGCAGTGCAGCATGAGCCTGGCATCTTGGAGCCAACTTGCATCCACCCCTAAAGTCCCAGGAAGTAGAGATGCCTCTTGGGAGAGCAGAGAGACAGCCCTGAGGGGCGTGAAGAATCGGCTTCCTGTGGGTGAACACCTCGAGGTGGGCGGTTCTCCCCAGCTGAGGACAAGGGACAGAAGGTATCCTTCACCCAGGCCAGAGAGAGAGAAGAGGGCCTGCCACAGTGTCCGGCGCCCTGCCTACATGGAGTCTAGATGGAAATCAGAAGAAGAGGTGGAGAATGATGACGAGTTTCTTGCCCTGCCCACTCGGCTGACACAGGTTTCTAGTTTGGTTTCCTATCTAGATGCCATTCCCACCTTGGTGAGCCTGCCCTCTGGAGTCACTGAGGGACAGAGTTCCCTGGAAGTTTCAGACACTGATGGGCCAGCTTCCCTTCCATCGGACTCCAGCCAGAGCCAGCTTCCTTCTGGGACTACTGTCCAAGGACCTGGATGCCCCAAGGGACAGAACCACTGCTGCCTGCACAACTTTGTCCAGGCCCGAGACTCGGCAGGGGAAGGCAATCTGGTGAGCAGCCGGATGCTTGGGGTCTCCTCTAGACTGCTGAAAACACACCCCTCCTTGCCAGCTGTGTTGGACAGGTGGCCATTCTCAGACCCAGATGCTGAAAGGCAGGATCCCAGAAAAGAGCAGAGGAAAGCTTCCCTGGTGCAGTGTGTGCAGGTAAGGACCTGGGGCAGGGCGGGGACGGAGGGTTTCTTGTCTTCTTCCCCAGTCCACAGACTTCACAATAAAACTTGCTGACAGTGACTGGTACTTTTCACGTTCCCGGCACTGTGCTGCACCTTATTTAGTTCTTACAATTCCTGGGGCTGGGGTTGTGGCTCAGCGGTAGAGTGCTCGCCTAGCACATGCGAGCCACTGGGTTCAATCCTCAGCACCACATAAAAATAAATAAATAAAATAAAGGTATTGTGTCTAACCACAACTAAAAAAAAAAAAAAATTTTTGTGTGTGTGTTTCGAAAAAATTCTTGGGCTGAGGCTGTAGCTCAGTGGTAGAGCGC
This sequence comes from Marmota marmota marmota, assembly GCF_001458135.2. Classification (NCBI taxonomy): domain Eukaryota; kingdom Metazoa; phylum Chordata; class Mammalia; order Rodentia; family Sciuridae; genus Marmota; species Marmota marmota. The sequence continues at coordinate 7,800,400 of NW_025999977.1, read as the reverse complement.
TTGCCTCGCATGTGGGAGGCACTGAGTTCTATCCTCAGAACCACGTAAAAATAAATAAAGATACTGTGTGTTCATCTACAACTAAAAAATATACATAAAAAATATTTTTTAAAAAACTCTTACCCCATAAGTACTGTTATCTTTTTGCTGTTTGGAGAAGAAGGCAGAGTGTGTAGGACTAATGCCAGGAATCAGACCCAGGTGGACCCTGCAGATCCTGACTCCAAACCACTAGCCCTGGCTGCTTTTCCTCTCAGGTATCCTGCACAAAGGGTTCCTGTGCAGGTGCCCTTAGGAAACACTGGGCTTTACAAAGGTAGCAGCTCTCTCAACTGCAGGACTTCTCAGCGCTTCCTCTGCCACAGTGGTGTACTCCACAAAGTAAGGGGTGTTAGATGTCCCATGTCCTAGACTTCTCGGCCACTGAACCTTTCATTGGCTGCCTGTTAGAATCTGAAGATGTGGGGCTGGAGATGGAGCTGAGTTGGTAGAGTACTTGCCTTGCATGCTCAAGGCCCTGGGTTCAATCCCCAGTACCACACACACACACAAAAAAAAACTGAAGATGTGATCAATACCGGATGGAATAGATTGCTAATGGTCAGGCAGATCTGGACTGTAAATCATGGCATTGCTGCCTCTGGGATTTTGGCTCAGTTCCTTGAGTTTGCTTTTTTGTGAAATGTGGAGCCCTGCCTCTTTGGGATATTGTGTGGATTAAATTAAATAATTCACATCAGGACTTTGTGCAGTTACCGACACCCGGGAAAGGTTCAGGAATGTTCCTTTCCCCACTCCCTGGGCATCCCTCTGCCCTTCTTCCCCACCAGGTGGCAGAAGGATGCTTGCCTGCAGCGTGGCCCTCGGCCTGTGAGCCCATGCTACCCACATGTCCTAGCACTCGTGGAGGGTTTTAACCTGCCTGAAGTCACATGTGTTATTTTCTTTGTCCTGGGTAGCAGGTAGGACCAAGGTTATTGGACATGTTATCTTTTGTGGTAAAAGATGGAGATAGCATGAGGTAAAAGTTGTTTTCAGCAATGGGTTCACATTGGTCAGGATTTGTTCCCTTAGAAACGGTTTGATAGTAATGGTGCTATCCCAAGAATTGGTTTCCAGGACAGACCTGCTCCTCTCGGCTGTCCAATCCATTGCCTTTACAGTTCACTCCCATTGCAGGGGCTGGGTTTTCTTAGTCTCTCATTTGGTGTCACATCTGACTAAAGGGAGACAGAATCAAGAGGGGCTTCTCATTGCTCTGGCAGAGGAAGGTCTGGCATCATGGGATGGGAACAGGCAGGGGACGGGGAGAGAGGAGCCTGAAGGAAAGCTCTGAGAGGTGCACACCATTCCCAGAGCCATCCTGATATTTTTAGCCTTTTGATTACAAATAGGAGTTCAGTCACTAATACCGTGTGTTCATTTATTTGTCTCTGCAGGCATTTTGCTGTCAGCTGGAAGAGCTGATCCGCTGGCTATATGATGTCTCAGATGTCATTAACCTTGGGTCTCCACCCAGGTCTAGTCTTACAGGTCTCAAGTCTTCTCTGCAGCTTTACCGGGTAATATGTGGTCCTGGCTTCTGGCCTTTTTACTTTCTAAGAGTGATTGCAAAAGCACTTAATCACAAAATAAAGTCTCAAATAACTGATGCCTAATATGTTGTAGCTCAATTATAGCTGAAACTAATCAGAGGGGCTTTTCAAATTCTAAGTGTAAAACTTTGTAAAATGAGCTGGACTGTAATCCCAGCAGCTCCGGAGGCTGAGGCAGGAGGATCTGCTGCTTTAGCAGCAGCGAGGGACTAAGCAATTCACATTCTCTAAATAAAATTCAAAAAAGGGCTGGGGATGTGGCTCAGTGGTCAAATGTCCCTGAGATCAATCCCCAGTACAAAAAAAAAAAAAAAAAACTTTTTAAAATAAATGAATTGATTCCCAGGCCAAATAGAATTAAGAAAATATACACTGTAAATACTTCAGGGTGTTCTGCATTATAATTTTCCAAATATCTCAGGGTTTATAATTATTGGCCTGCACTGTTACAGAGCCACCAGTCACGGATGACTGTTGAAATTAAGATTTTTCACTTGCATTAGCTGCATTCCCAGTGCTGGTGGCTACCACTCCAAACAGTACAGATACAGAACATTCCATCTCAGAAGTTCTGATGGGCTTTATTATTTTTAAGTATCTGAGTTGAAATTTTCCTGACTTCAGAATGTTAACAGGGCATTCAGATAAAGCAGATTTAAACAAAAATCTGATATCAGTTTGCTTCTGTGTGTCTTTGGGCTTGGGTTTGGCTTTTTTGGGGGGGAGGTTACCTCCTTTTCATTAAGATTCCATTCTTTTAAAAATACCTCTTTGTGAGATCCAGTTAACTTGATCCTAGGGTAAGCATATTGAATGGGATTAAGCATATTGAAATTATGTAATTTTTATCCTGAAGCCAGGGAGAAAAGACTTTATTGCTAATCAGGCTCCACTAAAACTCAGGGGGAAGGTTGGTGAGGGAAAAGCAGGTTTTATTCTAAACCAGTTTTGAGTAGGATAAAGGAGATGAGGGTAGAGAAGACCTTTCTGTCTCAAAGACCATCTTTGGGGGGCTGGGGTTGTGGCTCAGTGGTATTGTGCTCACCCAGCATGCATGAGGCACTGGGTTCCATCCTCACCAGCACATAAATGTAAAATAAAGATATTGTGTCCACCTAAAACTAAAAAATAAATATTCAAAAAAAAAGACCATCTTTGGAGAATGGAAAGCTTTTATGAGAGGGGAAAGGGATACAGTAGGACAAAGGTCAGAGATTTCGGGATTTCCCCCTCTTCTAAACAACCTGGCCTTTCTTATCTGAGTCACTGTTACATCAAAGGGAACCTCTACCTCCTGGGGCCAGCATCTCCATCTTTTTAGACAAACCTATTACCTTTTTAACTGAGGGAGGGAGAGGGATCATAGAGGGCTTTCTTTAGAAAGAGAGGTTACAAAGAGAGGTTACAAAACTGTCACAAATCTATTTCTAAAGAAATAGATTCAGATACGGTAGAGAGTAAGAAGTACTCCAAGAACAAAACAAAAAAATTTTGTGGAAATACTTTGGTTAAAATAAATAAATAAATAAGCAAGCCTCCCAGAATGTTCTGTTAAGCAGCTAATACATTTAATCTCTGGTTGGCCAAGCCTTCGTAACTTCTTCCTGAGGGGCAGAGACAGCATTTGTGTTCTGAGTCTGATGGCAATCTAGAAGGGGTCTTCTATAAATCTGTACAACCTTAAAACCTGACATTAACTTCGACAGAAGAGGGCGTGATTTACAAGTTCCTCAGGCTGCACCACCCTGACTCAGAGCCTGGCTGGGACCACACCCAGGCTGAAGGGAGGACCTTTGTTTTCTATCTCTGAGCCAACCAAAATCTGGCAAGCAGGCCAGCTGCTCCACCCTCAGGAATGTTATTTACTGCACTGTGGAGAGAGGTAGCCTGAGTTCCAGAAAGAGCTTGAAGAAGGCTGAGTCTCAGGGTCCTCTGTAAGCCGACTCCATGACCCCACGTTGCATATATCTGTAGAGAAGAGGAAATGCCCTGTTAGACTTACCTCAATGGTCTTTCCTAGCCTGTCATTAACAGGTGCATTTAGGCTAACCCCATTCCCTTCATTTTATCCCTCATGCCATTCTCTGCACCTCACTTCCAGCAACTATCTTGCTTTGTGAGTACAGTTGAGATCTGAGCTAGGAGTTACTCCTGCAAGTCAGTGAGGCCTAAGCCTGTGTCACACAACTGTCACAAAGTGAGATTGCACTGAACCCCTTCCCCACACAGAATACTGTGTGGCTCACATATATGTATGAGTTAACCTTGGCTCCTGCTTAAATCAAGACTTAGTATAAAAGGGGCAAGGTGGTGCTCACCTATAATTTTAGCTACTCTGAGGCTGAGGCCTTGAAAAGTTGGAGGCCAAACCAACATGGTGGCACATGCCTGTAATCCAGATGTAATGCTAAGGCAGGAGGACCATAAGTTTGAGGCCAGCCTGGGTAACTTAGCAAGACTCTGCCTCAAAACAAAAAATAAAAAGTGCTGGGGATGTAGTTAGGTGATAAAACACCCCTGGTTAAATCCCAGTATTAAAAAAAAAATTCCAACTATTATAAGCAAGTGTGCATGTTCACATATTTGATTTACTTATTTTTAAGGTGGCAGCTGTGGGTATGGCTTTTTGAGGGGGAGAGCCCTGTTGGGGATTGAATTCAGTGATGCTTTCTCACTGAGCTATGTCCCCATCCCTTTTATTTTATTTTTACAATTACAATTACCATAGAATTTTGTGTGATGTGACAAATAAGCCCATTGAGTTCTTGAGGCAGAAAGAGGACATTGGAATATACAGTCATTAGTGTGTTCTTGAGTAAAGCCAAGAATATTTCCCCTAGTACTTCACAGATTCTCCATGTTGAGAGAATAAATCTGAACATTTGCCAAGTTCATTAAAAGAGTCTGGGATCCCAGACCCTGTATGTGCTTGCAGGTCACGTTTCTTCAGTATGTCACAGAAACAATTTTTGTTGACATTTAGGTTTGTATGAAGTGGCCCAGCCCTTTTATTTTTTTTATTTTGAGACAGGGTCTTGCCAAGTTGCCCAGGCTGACCTCAAACTTGTAATCCTCCTGCCTCAACCTCCTAAATCACTGGAATTGCAGACAGGAGCCACCACACCCAGTTCTGTGTTCCCATATTTTAACTTAGGCCTTTCCCATACTCTGCCTATCTTAACTCAGTGGGGTTAAGGCAGCATCTCAACTACATAAGAGTACCAAGGAATAAAATAAGTGTAGATATCAGGGTAGAAGAAGACTGAAACCAGGAAAAAAGTAAATCCAAGAGTGAAATTATGGCTCGAAAAGTTAAGCACCAGGGGCTGGGATTGTGGCTCAACTGTAGAGTGCTTGCCTAGCACGTGTGAGGCCCTGGGTTCGATCCTCAGCACCACATAAAAATAAATAAAGATATTGTGTCCAACTATAACTAAAAAACATTAAAAAAAAAAAAAAGTTAAGCACCAAGCTGAGCATGGAGGCTTATGCTTATAATCCCAGCAATTTCGGAGGCTGAGGCAAGAGAATCACAAGTTCAGGACCAGCCCCAACAATCTAGTGAGATTCTGTCTTAAAAAATAAAAAGGGCTGGGGTTGTGGCTCAGTGGTTAAGAGCCCCTGGACTTAATCTGTAGTACCTAAGGGGAAAAAAAGAAAAACAAAACTAAGCACCGAATTATGCCCCATGGATTAAAGGTGGTCATAGTTTTGACCTAACATTTCTTAGCAACTAAAAACTAAAAAAACTAAAAAAAGATTACAATTGACTACAAAGTTTGGTAGCTGTGAGGGCAAAACAGATGAGCTGCTTGGGAAACTTGCCACTTCCCTGGTCGAGGCAGTTACCCTGAGGTGGACGCCGAAGCTGCCAGAGGTCACTAGCCACATTGCTTATTCTTACTTATCAGGTCCAGTAGAGAAGAGTTTATTTTGGGAAACCCATACTATTGTGAGTTGATGAGAACCCCATAAAATAGGGCACAACAATAAATCTGTTCATGAGCCAGCCTCAGTCAGGGAAAACTCTTGTCAAACTAAACAGAATAAAAAAAAAAATTAGGCTCAAGGAAGATGAACTTAAACTAGTACACTCTTTACTTGAGGAATTCTGCAGACCAAGTGATATCTTCCATGTTAGAGGACTCAAGCCACTTTGCATGGTGTTCATTTAAGTTTTATAAAACATTAGTAGTGAAGTTTTGTTTTCCCTTTTCTTTTCCTATATGTCTTAAGCAATTTAAGAATGATATAGATGAACATCAGTTCCTGACAGACAGTGTCTTACAGAAGGGGGAGATTCTTCTTCAGTGCCTATTGGAGAACACACCAGGTGAGATGCTTGAGAGATTATTGTTTAACCTATTTTTTTTTATTTTTGATTGACATACAGTTGTACCTGTTTATCAGATACAGTGTGACATTTCAGTACATGTGTACAATGTGGAATGACCAGATCAGGATTGGTATATTGGTTATCTCATTTATCATTTCTTAGTGTTAGGAACATTTAAAATCCTCTGTACAAGCTATTTGGAAATAAACAGTTAATTATTGTCAACCATTGTTATCTTTCTGTGCTATAGAACACTTCTGAAGTGGGGCTGGGGATATATAGCCTAGTGGCACAGCAAAGCTCTAGGTTTAATTCTTGGCACTGCAAAACCCGAGAAATTATTTCTCCTATCCAGCCGCACTCCAGAACTATTAATCATTCTATGATTAGAGATACCTCTCTTTCTGTAAGATCTGCCTTTTAACTTCTACATAATGAGAACATGCAGAATCAGGTTTTTGTTGTTTGGTTGTTTTTGTTTTCTTTGTGTTTGTGGAGCTGGGGATCCAATCCAGGGTGTCATAAACTCTGGGAAAGCCCCCTAAAAACTGAGCCACAACCCCAGCCCCCAGAATTTGTCTGCATCTGACTTATTTCACTTAATATTCTATCCATGAATATAAAATGACAGACTTTTGTTCTTTTTTATGCTTTCAATATTCCACTCTATAAATGTACTTTCCTTACCCATTCATCCACCAGTGGACACCTAGGTTGATTCCATATCTTGGGTATTATGAATGTGATGAACGTGAACATGTGAGTGCAGGTGTCTCTGACCTGCTGATTTCCTTTCCTTTGGATGTGTATACACAGTAGTAGGGTTGCTGAATCACATGGCAGTTCTGTTTCTAGTTTTTTGAGAACTTCCATACTATTTTCCATAGTGGCTCTGCTGATTTACATTTCCTACCCAGCATTATCTGAGTATTCCCCCTTTTCCAAATATTCACCTTTAATTTTTTTGTCTTTTTGATAATGGTCATTTAACTACAGTGAAATTTTATTGTATGGTGGTTATGATTTGTATCTCCCTCATGATAAGTGATATTGAGCATTTTTTTGTATATTTCTTGCCATTTGTGTATCTTTTTTAAAAATGTCAACACTCAGTCATTTACCCATTTTTAAATCAGATTATCTGGGTTTTTTGTTGTCATTATTTGAATTCCTTTTATACTTGTGAGTTAATCCCTTGTCAGATGACTAGTTTACAAATACCTTCTCCATTCTGTAGGTCTCTTCATTCTGTTTTTTCCTTCACTGTGCAGAAACTTTTCAGTCAATGTAATCCTGTTTGTCAGTTTTTGCTTTTATTGCCTAGGCTTTTAGGGTCATATCCAAAAATTGTTTGCCCAGACCAATGTCCTGAAGCCTTTTCTCATGTTTTATTCTAGTAGTTTCATAGTGTTAGGTCTATGTTTAAGTCTTTGATCTATCTGGGGTTGATTTTTGTAACAAGGGTTGTGTTTTAGTATTCTGCATGTGGATCTGCAGTTTTCCCAGTACCAATTGAGGAGACTTTCACCAGTATTCTTGCTGCCTTTGTCAAAAATTGACTGTAGATCTATGTGTAGATTTCTGAGTTCCCAATTCTGTTCCATTGGGTCTATGAGTATGTTTTTGTGCTTGAGGTTTTTTTTTTTTTTTAATAATTTTTTTTTTTCTATTTTGTTTACAGTCTTAAGGATTAAACCCAGGGTCTCACACATGCTAGGCAAACATTCTACCACTGATCTATATCCTCGGTCCTTTCATTTTAATTTGGCAGGGCTCAAAGTTGGCCAGGCTGGCTTCAAATTTGAAATCCACCTGCCTCAGCATCCAGAATAGCTGGGATTGTAGGCATGTGCATCTGTGCCCAGTTTATGTGCTTGAGCTTTTAATTTAGCTAGAGCTTAATCCCTCTCAGCAGCAGCCTGGTGAGAATACAATGTTGCAGGAACCACCCCCACCTGCCTGCCTTAAGAGTCACATGGGGACTTCTGCCAGCTCTTTATGTCATCATTGCCATGCAAACCCAGGTTGAGGCAGTTGTCATTAAAAGTAAATCTGTCAGAAAACCAGCTTAAGTTTGCAAGAATGGCGCTCATTTGCTTATATAGTTTCTTGGTAGTGTTCTGGATGGGAATCGTGGTTGTATTCTAACAATCCTTAATTTGTGGCTGGAGTATTCAGTGGGTAACACTCAGGGGTTCCCCACTTTACTCAGCTCAGGTTGAATTCTGGTTTTTCTGCCTTATTTTCTACTTTAGGGAAGGAATTGTTCCAGAAATCCTTGACCAAAAGGACTTGAGAATAATCTATTCTCATGGATTAGACTGAATGAAGAATTAAACTGATGAAAGGGAATGGGGTGGCAGTGGCATGCAAACCAAGCTCAAACCCATTTTGCAGGATGAGTTCCCAACTGGTGTTGTGAGAATCAGAGACTAAGAGGACTCCTAGCTGGGCATGATGGTGCACTCCTTCGATTCAGGAGGATCACAAGTCCAGAGCCAGCCTCAGCAACTTAGCAAGACCCTGTCTCAAAAAGGGATGAGGATGTAGTTCAGTGGTAAAGCACTCCTGGGTTCAATCCCCAGTGCCAAAAAAGAAGAGAAGGTCTGAGTGTACCAGGTGCCTACAGTTTTACACACATCTTTGTCCTTATAGGGGAAGAGGTGTGATATGGAGGTTAAAACCTTGAACTGAGGGAACTCCACAAAGTAGTCCCTAATTTCCTGTAAAACTATGTACAAACAATTGCTTTAAGATCTCATCTATTTTTTGCTTGAGCTTTGGAGTGAGATGAGATTTATACTGGAATCCAAGAGTACGCAAAGCTGAGCAAGACCCCAGGAGCTTGAGAAGGCACTTTTTTTTTAAGGCACTTTTAACAGAGTAGTGGGTGTAGACTAGGGAGGTAGTGTAGACCTAGGTTCTCAACCCCAGCACAGTTGCTGTATGTTATAGAGGGTTTTCCCTATGCAATTGCAGGATGTTTCGCAGCATCCCTGACCCCACTAAATACCAGTAAGCCCTTCTACTCCCACAGTGTGACAACTGGCAGCACTTGCAGATATTCAGTGGTACCCTGGGAAGTACCTGTGAATCAGCAGAGGGGTTCTGATGGACCGTGACCCCTAAAGGGTTTACATAGGAAAATGATTATCTCTTGTGAGTTATGTGAACCCTTTGCAATTCTCTGCCCCTTTAAGGCCTTTGGCTCTTCCCTGGTTCCCTTAAACTAGGATCTTTAGGTTTTATATTGGAGCACAAAAGCATGCCAAGCTCCTTTGCTGCTGTAACTACACCAGCATTTTACTGAACACTTAGCATGGGCTGAAACAGTTGTCATATCTTTTTTTTCCCCTCATTTAATCACAGCTCTGTGAGATAGATGCTATTATTACCTTACAGAATTGTGAATTTGCCTCAGGCAGCCCCGATGTGCTGACTCTATACTGCTGTCAGTGTCTGGAGGTGTGAGGCCTAAGCAGGGAGAGCTCAAATGCAGGAGCCTCTTTTCAGAGGCCACATGTGAAAGTAGGCCTCTGTAAAGTGAATGACCTTCGCTTTAAAGAGTTTTCCAGTAGTTTTCAGTAGCTAGCCTCTAATAAGAACACCCCTCTAATAAGAACTTGACCCTGCTCTCAGAAGGGATCCTGGGGTAGTATTGGCCAGAAGAGGAGGCTTTCAGTTAGAATCTATGGTTCTTGGATATGTATCCAGGCTCTTTCAGATTGGTACAATGCCCCTCCCTGTCCTCTGCCTGGAATAATCAGAACACTTGGCTGTTTTGTGAAAATCACAAGTTCCTCTTGACACTTCACACTTTTCTTCCTCCAGGAGCACCTTATCAGAGTGAGCAGAGGCCAGCACATGCCCACTCCCACCCAGCTTCACAGCCCACTTTCTTACTTGACTCCAAGTATAACCCAAGAGATTTTCCCTTAAAGAGTTGCCCATCTAAGCCTCCTGCCAAAGGCCTCCACATTTTTACCCAGTTACTTGTACAGATTGACAGTTCTGTCTTGCATCTCAACCCTTATAACTGGTCAAATGACTGGAACCTGTTAATGTTAAGCTGTACAAGGCCCCTGTTTGTATTCAGTTAAAACACAAAAGTTAGAGGTGAGTGTGTTGGCACATGCCTTGTGATCCCAATGTCCCAGGAGGCTGAGGAAGGAGGATCACAAGTTCAAGACCAGCATGACTCTATCTCAAAATACAAAATAAAAGGGTGGGGATGCAGCTCAATAGTAGAATACCCCGGGATTCTATCCCCAATACTGAAAAAAAAAAAAAAAACATCCTACTGGGAAATTATTCTGTACTTCATTTCCCTTTCTAGCTTCTCTTTTCCTTGGCCCCTATAGTCAAAGATTAAATAATAATCAAAAAGTTCCCCTGAATTCCACTGACAGCACGCAGGAAGGCTGAGCAAAGTCTGAAGGTGGAGGGGAAACACCCAGCTCAGCCACCTTTATGACCAAGCTTTACTGCACATCTCCGCCACGCCAGCTCTCTAGAGTTGTCAGAACAGCTCATTGCCCTGATGACATGGCACTCTGCGGCTTCCCCAGGGAAAGATCTCAACACAGCCAATCTATATTCCTCCTTCTGCCCATCCAGTCAGCAATGTCTGAAGGCATGCAGCTTCCCCTTTCCCTTCCTCTGTTGGCAGATGTTGTAGCTGTGGCAGGAAACCAGAAAGCATGTTAACACAGCTGATAAAGGCACCGGAAGCTAAGGCAGCCTTTGTGCTTAAATTTTTTTTTTATCTTTTGAAGGAAAAATTCTGCTGTGCATTAAATACTCTGGCTATATATAAAGCCCATCCACAGCACCGCTGTAGGAGTGAAGCCCAGCCTAATGATTTTGTCCTAGCCTACTCTCAGATCATTTTCTTTTTAAGTCTGTTCACTTAGGACCCACAGAAGGGCTCATAAGCATCCCCTAATACATTACCAAATCACTCATATATGAAATGTCAGTCTTCAAGCCAACAGAAGTTGATAGGAGCTGGTAGCATCAGCATTTTTATCTTGGCATGTTTTTATATTTAAGCTTTATGTGCCTGATCTCATCTCTAAAGTTAAATTATACTATCTAACAGAAAGCCATATCTGTGTGCCCTATTGTCAATTATGTAATTCCAAAGTACAGCTGGTAAACTACTAGCTTTAACTGAAAGTTAATAATATAGCCAGGTGTTGTGGTACACACTTGTAATCTTAGCTACATGGTAGGCTGAGGCAGGAGGATTCCAAATTCCAGGTCAGTCTAGGCAACTTAGCAAGACCCTATCTCAAAATAATAAAAAGGGTTGAGGAAGTACTCAGAGGTAGTTAATTATCCAATACTGCAACGACAAAACAACACAACAAACATTAACAGACCCTCATTAAAAATTAACAGTGCCGCAGAAGTCCTTGGAACATCACTGTTTTAAAAAATAAAATGGGTGGGCATTCTGAAACTGCTGCTACAGCCCTATTTCAAGCAGAATGCTGTATCTTTGTATAACTTCATTGTTAGTTTTAAAGGATGTCCTTGGGAGGATCGCGAAGCAATCTGGGGAGCTGGAGAGCCATGCAGATCGCCTTTATGACTCTATCTTGGCCTCTGTGGACATGCTGGCTGGCTGCACCCTTATCCCCGACAGTAAGCCAGTGACAGCAAAGGAGCGTCCATGTGAAGGAGTTTAACCCGGTAAGTAGAGGAGCCCAAGGAGAAAGTCTGCCCTGCAGCCCCGGTGCTGATTAGGGATGAGAGCTGCTGAAATAGTACTGGAGGAAGGCTGCCTGTGGTGCTGAAATATAGGGGTCACTAACACAGCCCGGAAGGAGGGTGTGAGTTTTCCTGTAGCAACGAAAGCCCATTTTGGTGTCCTCCTTACCTGGTTTCACTCCTGCTGCTGGCTGAGAACAAAAGTGCTCTGTGCACCCATCTTTATTACATTACCTTCCCCAGTCCTAGCCCCCAGCAGCAAAATTGTCCATACTTAACTTTGTTTCTGCACATGAACGCCTCTCTGTTATGAGGCTGTGGTCAGGTTGCCTCTGCCCTCAGGTTCTTCTCACCATCTTATTTGATGCTGCATCTTTAAGCATCGCTGACAGCACTAAGTGCCCATGGAAACCTAGAGTTACTGCTACCTCTCCCAATGCCCCAACCCCCTTGCCTCAAAGGGTTTCTGCAAATTTCCCACACTACTCCTTCCAAAAAGGGCTGGGGGACAGAATAAAACACATCTTGGAGACTTACATAGTACAACTTTCTTTTTATCCCTTGAAAACTCAAATAGGGAAAGAGGAAAGGAGATAAAACAAAAGAGGGGCTAACTGGTACCAACCGTGGGTTTGCACTGCCCAGAACATCGTAATTTCACAACTTTTTTTCTGAAATTTCCTCTCCTACAAAATGATTTTCTAGATGTGAATTCACTGTAGCTATGTCAAGAGCAGGGAGTCCCTGCATTTTTACATCAAAGCAATTTTAGTAATTATCTTAGTTCTGAAATGGATACATGTGATTGCTGTTATTTCTTCCTGCAACATTATGCCTGTAACAAATGCTGCTTTCTCTTTCAGGCATCTTCTCAGGCAGAGATGAAATTGTCAGCCAAAAGTTGACTCTTGGGAAGGAAACTGTCAAGAAGTACTTGCAAGAGCCATTTAACAGTTAAGTCAAGGGAAAAATGTTAATATATTTTTAGCTTTAAATGCCTCTCTTCTCTGAAGTAAGGGCTATTAAATTACTGGTTTTATTTACAAAGAATCCTTCCAAACTATATTCTTTTCGGTGCTTTTCCACAGAAAACATGTGGCTTTGTAACTTTTGTTAAAATAAGATTTACAGTTACAGGCCTTGCCTCCCCTATGTCCAGTTTAAAAAAAAAAAAAAAAGACAAAGCTCCTAAACTCTTCTTCCTGCTGAGATTATTCACAGAAGGCTGCTTTGAGAAAGAAGGTTCCAAATACTTGGTATTCTCAGACACAAAAAGGGATCTAGTGAGGCTTAGTAAGTTCCTTTTTGAAAATTTTAGCCCTCAGTCTGCAGAAGAAAAGGGGTAAATGAATAGAACTTCTACAGATTACTTCGGGCAATTGTGACATCTTTTGCCATCTTCAGGGCTTGGGTCTCCACCTTCCTGGCCTAGTATCGTAAAAGAAAATGTGTCTGGGAATTAGAGAACTGCCATTATGCTTCAGCATGGCTAAGGAGCTAAGGATCAAACTTAGGGTATCTCTGGGAGGAGGATCCTGTCCCTCCACTCCTACTCCCTTGGAAGACTAGTGCAAGGTCAGGGAAGTGAATGGATAGGATCACACAGCCTGTTTCACTACAGAAACTAAAACTGTCAATAAAGGAAAAAAGGGAATTCTTTGTTGCTTGGGAGTTGGCCTGTTAAGTACCTTGTCAGAAAAGGGAAAAATATGCATGGATATAAATATATTTGAAGCATTATCTTTAGCTTTTTGAAGCAAAGCAGTGTTTTGCTAGTGACTGCAGATTCTTTAAAAAAAAAAAAAAGGCACTTAAAAAGTTTCTATTTTGACATTGAATGAATATCAAAGAAACAACATTAATAGGATCCTATTCAATGTGACTTTTCTGCTTCTGCTTCTACATTTCTCAGACTTTACAGTCACTGGAAAATAGCTGTAAGTTCTAATAATGAAAAGTGAACCATTCAAAATTAACTAACTATTCAGGGCTGGGGTTGTGGCTCAGTGGTAGAGCACTCACCTTGCACCTGTGAAGCACTGGGTTCAATCCTCAGCACCACATAAAATTAAACAAAGGTACTGTGTCCATCTACAACTAAAAAACTATTTTTAAAAACACTAACTAATCAATAGTAGCTTCACAAAAAATAAGTTCTTAAAAAGGTAGGTATGCCCAGTGGACTCCACTTTTAAATACACTGACATATTTTACCTTTTAGTTAATGTAGCTATAAAGTGGAACATGCCTTTCACTGAGTATGTTGCTGTTAATGAATTAAACCCACCCACTTAAATCAGTCTGTATTAGCATTAAAAAGTTGGGATAACCTTATAAAAACAAACTGGCCAGTATATCAATTGAATTCATATTGTGGCATTCTCAGTGTAATAACATCAGCTTCAGCTGACAGGATATTCCAAAATAACAGAATCTGAAAATTCCTACTTCCCAAGAAAATGGTGCCTTAGTTTTAAGTGATAGATTAGATTCAAGTAGCCATCCCTTAATGATGAATGGAATTTGAATCCACAGTCGAGTTGCAAAACTAAAGGGTGGAATGGGTTTTTGTTGTGCACCCAGGGTGAAGTGCTAATAAATGAGAGACTGTTACAATACAGGGCTGTTCTAAAACTTAAACATGAGCATGAAGGGTTTATGTGAGATACAGTGCAAAGGTAATGTACATGCTGAAGAAGATTTCTTCCTATTCAAAGGGCAGACAGCGAGTTAACTGCTCAGACCATAATCACTATTACTCTGTAATGACTTCCCAGAGTGTGCCACAGCTCGGAACACTCTTCATTACCTAAGCTAATTTATGGCAGCCAGTTATATTTAAAACATAGCAAGTGATAATTCCCCTTATTTGTGAACAGGCCCATAGTAACCTTGAAATGTTTGTACTTGAAATAGGGTTAGAAATGGGAATTTGTTTTCCTCAAAACCATAATTATTGGTATATACATAAAAGCAAAGAGTGCAGCATGCTGAAATATGTTGTAGTCCCAATTTTTGACTGCCATGGGGGGAAGAACACTACAGTTCTCCCAAACTAAGTCTGTAGATATGCTTACATATTAAAGTAAATTCATGTAATGTTTTTCTGCTAACTCACCAAGAATAAGCTGACCATTTAAACATCTTTTGCTGTATGAAACTAAAGTGCATGGCATCACATTGTCTAGTATCAGTTTTGTATCATTTAGCTATTTTAGAAAATATTTTCTGAACTTTATACTGTATTGATAAGGCAAAAGAAACTTTTTTTTTTTTTAAGCATTAAAAACAAGATATTCACCCAAATAACTATTGGTGACTTCAGGAATTTTGTCAGTTGCCTTATGTAAGGATGAATAGATCCAACAAGCACGTCTATAATACAAAGTAAACTATGATTTTATTGTGAAATTCTCATAGATGGAAAATTAAATTGAATATTTATTCTGTCCATTTCATTTTTACAATAATCTTACCACTTATTTTTGTACCATGTATTTCAATTGCCTGTTTAAGTGAAAAATAAAAATTAAAAAAAAAAAAACTATAATTTTTGGCTTGTTTTTAACTTAAGTTTTCTCATTAAAGACCCCACAATAAAATGTGTTGCCAACAGCCACATCCCAAGCCCGTATGTGAAGAATGTTTTGGCTGTTGCTTCAACCTAAAGAAATAGTCCTTGACTTCTGTCACCTTAAAATGGTAGTGTCAGCAAAAGACTTGGTTTCCACAATAAAAATAAAAACAAACCCTAGAATCTTGAAGGTCCTATTTAACAAAATTTTCACACATGCAAAATTTCACTGAAATAAATATATTTTTCTCATTTATAATTCCCACCCAGCATTTATGTTTTCAGTTAATTTTTAGGGATATAATTTCTAAAATTAGGGCACTCAAGTTTCCTGCTTTCTCCTTTAATGCTTAAACTCTCCAACATGAGTTATACAATTGTGAAGGACAAAATAGTTGACATCTGACTCAGAGCATGGAAGAAACTTCAGCACACATTATCTGATCATTTGCCAATTACGAAGGGTGTGCCGCTCTTCACTGCTACCACAGATAAATTAACAAACTCTTGATCAGTGGAGCCATTTCAAATGATTATTTAGAGAAGCATCAGAGATGGTGGGGCTAGACAGCATACATTCTAAACTTGTTTTCCATACAATTTGAGCTTCTTGAACCACTAAATTGATTAAATCCCTACACAGCACAGAAGCTGCCCTAGGTCATTTATCAGGTCTATAATCTAGAAAGCAAACAACTGGATGCTGCGCTACAGGTAGGTCTACAATGCCCTGGTTGCACACACAAATGGCTGTTTTCAGTATAATGCAAGGCTCTATTTCCCTTTAACCATAAGAATTAAAACAATACTTATCACCATACAGTTTGATATTACTTCCAATAAGTACAATATTTATTAAACATATCTTCAGTTGTTTTGTTACATAGTGTGCAACAAATTACAATATTCTGCAGCCACAAATTATATGCAGAGTATGAAGAAACTATTAATCAGATAGTGTAATCTTTCCATTTATAACTCTACAAGGAAGAACTAGCAAATCAGATCTTACATAGAACATCTCACTAAACTTTATGCATGGAAAGTGACAGACACTGGTTGTGCTGTTTGATACAAAATGGCTGAACTTCATCTTCAGAAGACTAAACCCGACATCTAAACATGCCAATATAAACATCAAAACAAAATATATTCTAACCAACCACGGGAAACAGTCTGGTATCAGGAAAGCAACAAGGATTACACACATTATTTTATAAACCAGCACACAAAGGTTTAAAACAGTTCTGAAAATGAAGTTAGCTGTCTTGAGTCAAGGGAATAAAAAAAAAGTCAGTATTGACCATTTACAATCTCTGACCTTTGTGGAGACGGTAAGAATCTGTTGTAGTGCAGCTACATACAGTACAATTCAGGCAATTTTGTTTTTTCACTTGGGTTCAGATTGCAAATTCATTGCTGTGAGAAAAAGACGGAGGCAAATTTTAGCAGCAACCTCCACCTGACTGCTTGACTGGAGTGCTCTGAATTTTAACATTGGACTTCTCTGCGCCACCAGCTGTTGCTCCAGGGCCCATTCGCTTTTTAATCTCAGCTGCCATCGTCATGAAAGACTGTTCTACATTCGTTGCGTTCTTAGCACTGGTTTCCAAAAATGGGATTCCAAGGGAATCAGCAAATTCCTAAGAGAAATAAGACACAATGAACACTGAAAAACCTTTTTCACTCAGTCCATTTCTGCCATATAAAATGGGAGTGAGGAGAGTCTAAAATTTCACTGGATCCAAAGACACTACATGTACAATTGTTGTCAGTATCCTAGTACACATTTTTAAGCATTAAGGTGGTTGGCTGTATGGCCATCATGTGACTTCATATCCATTCATAATTAAAATTCAACAACTTCAAATTCAATTTGAAAATCAAACTTTAAACATACCTTTGCTGTTGTGTAGTCTACTACTTTCTTTGTGGTCAGATCACATTTGTTCCCTACCAACAACTTGTTGACATTTTCACTAGCGTAACGATCTATTTCCTGCAGCCACTGTTTAACATTATTGAAGGACTCCTAAAAAGACAGATATTTTTAAGAATGATCATACATACAATTCTGGACAGGCTTAAATATAAAAATATTAATAGAGGAAAATACAGCTTAACATTTAAACTAGCAAACCGAAATTGTTTTTGAGATGTGCAAATCGAATGTACTATAAAGCATAGTTTTTGAAATTCAATATAAAGTTTTGATTTATGAATAAGTGTTAAGTATTACTCCCAGATGCATCAAAAGATGCTATTTGGGCCAGTGCAGTGGCGCACACCTATAATCTCAGCTTGGGAGGCTGAGACAAGAAGATCACAAGTTCAAAGCCAGCCTCAACTGTGAGAGGCTATGCAACTCAGATCCTGTCTCTAAATAAAATACAAAAGAGGGCCCTGAGTTCAATACCCAAATAAAAAGGGCTGGGTATGAAGCTCAGTGGTGTGGTGCCCCTGAGTTCAATTCCCAGTACCCCCAAAATAATTATTTGGGCTGGGACTGTAGTTCAGTGATAGAGGGCTTGCCTAACATATGAGGTCCTGGGTTTGATCTCCAGCAAAAAATATTCTTTTTTTTTTTTTTTTTTTGGAACATCTCAGTAATTTGAAGAGACTTTCGAACTTAGCACTCTTCCCCAGGTTTTCTGGAGATAGAATCTTGCTATGTTGCTCAGGCTGTCCCCAAATTATTGACCTCCCACTTTAACCCCTCCTAGTATCTGTGACTGCAGGTGGGTGCTGTGCCACATAACATTTTTCTCTATGCTTCTAATGGCACTGAATCTGAATCTAAGTGTAAAATATCTCCTTAATTCATAGCTGAGATGAGATTTTAAGATTTAGCATTTGCTACAAGAAAAATGAATTCCAGGGCTGGGAATGTAACTAGCTCAGTAGTGGAATGCTTGCCTAGCATGCACAAGGGCCTGCCACAAATAAAGGAAAATGAACTCCAATTTTATTAGGTTTTTATTCTTTCTCATAGGGGAAAAAAAAAGTGATCCTGAAATCTGCTAAGTTTCTGATCAAAAGAAAACTTAATGGCCCGTGGACCACATTCTCCCCACATCTTCCTGATTTCTTTCAGACATTCACTCTACTAAAATCCTCCTATAGCATATTCCATTCAAATTCTGAACCATAACCAACACATCTCACTTTTGGCAATTCTGATAGGAAGAGTCTAATCACCAGGTATATTATTGTTTCTTTGTTTTTTAAATATTCTTTTAGTTGTAGACAGACATGATACCTTTATTTTATTTATTTTTATGTGGTGCTGAGGATCAAACCAGTGCCTCACATGTGCGAGGCAAGCACTTGCCACTGAGTCCCAACCCCAGCCCCAGGTATTCTGGTTAATATATAAAATGAAGATTGCAATACAAGAAACCATACAAGCCATAATTCCCTAAAATTCTCACCTTAGATCATTTATTTATAGTTGATAATGACTGCCAGAGTCTCTTGAAAGTAAATGTAAAAATAATTACTAAATTGTCTATTTACTAAAGGTAAATAAATATCTAAATGATTCATTGGGGGAGACAGGGCAGTACTAGGAATCAAACCAGGACCTTGAGCATGCTAGACAAGAGCTCTACCACAGAGCTACATCCCAGTCCATGATTCACAGTTTTATTTGAAGAGAGTTGTGGCCTTTTTAAATATCAGGGACTGAACCCAGAAGTACTTAGCCACTGAGCCACATCTCCAGCCTTTTATTTTTTGAGACAGGACTCACAAAGTTGCTTAGGCAACTGGGATTAACAAACATGCACTACTGTGCCAAAGTGAGGAAAATCTTCTGCCATAAAAATAATATTGATGTCTTATATTAAAGTAAAAGAATCTGACATTAGTCAAATAGTAACTTCATGCTTTGTCACTGTAACACCATCTTCTCTTGGAACTTACCTGATCTGTCACATCATACACAACTATGATGCCATGGGCTCCTCTGTAATAACTGGAGGTGATTGTTCGAAATCTTTCTTGGCCTGCTGTGTCCCACTATTACAAAACAATCAAGAAACCAAACAGTTCCATTAAAACAGAGTTGGGGAAGGTTCAGAAGGGAAAACAATCTAGTTGTACAGATTATCAGGATGTGATATGGAAACAACAGTCCTTAATATTCATATTAAACTGCACTGCCTAATACATGGAAGTCCAGAAAAGAAAGTAATGCCTGCAATTTATCCTGTGGTAATGCTATCAAAATTATAAGCTCTTCGTGAGCACAAACCATGTTACGCTATTCATATTCTGTATAGCGCTTAACACTATGCTAGGCACACAGGTTGACTTGGTTAGGAAAGGGGCCCAAAGCCCCATGAACAGAAATACACCCTCATGAGGCAGAGTTAATGGCTAGCATGTTTTATCATCATAGAAAGAAAGAAAAGGATCTACTTCAGGTAACTACTCATCAAAATAGCATTTTAACCACTGCAGCCAGGTACTATCTTAATCCTAGAAAAAGTAATGTATCAAAGGCACTTACATTACAACATTAATACTGTGAATTTAAAAAAACTATTTTGAAAAATACCAAGAAGAAAACTCAATTTTTAAATTTACAAAGCCTTGGTTTTTATGCAAGCTCAGGGAAACAAGCACAAAATTGTGTAAATTATACCCTGGTTCTAATTCAGCCCCCATTACTGTCTCTCTATAAACATCAACATCCATGAACAAGGGGTTGCTGTTTCTCCTTCTAGAGATAGCCTACATTCTCCTTTGAATGTGTTGGTGCTTTCCAAAATAAAAATGTGTGCATGTCTAGAAAAAAGGAGGGGAAAAAAAGGCCCTGTTTGTAACAGGATGATGGGCATTTTGTTTGCTCCTAAACAATGGCCTCCTCTTTAAAAAGTGTATAATTAACCAGGCACCGTGGCCCATGCCTGTAATCCCAGCAGTTTAGGATACTAAGGCAGGAGAATCACAAGTTCAAAGTCAGCCTCAGCAATTTTAGTGAAACCCTGTCTCAAAATAAAAAATAAGGGCTAGCAATGTAGCTCAGTGGTATAGTGCCCGTGGGTTCAATCGCCAGTACCCAAGAGTATATAATTAGAATAGTTACTCTACCATAAGTTACTGATAGGGCTGGGGAAGTACCTCTGTATTCTAACATGCCACAAAACCCCCCAGGGTTTGATCTTGAGCACATAAAAAGACCCCTGTAATTCTGGTAAAATTTGAAGACCAGCTGGATATTAACACATAAGTGTTAACTTTGTTAAATGTGATTTTAAAAAATAGTAATAAAGTAAAAGACAGCTGCATTCTGGAGCAAAGAAAAAAATCACAATGTCTTTAAATTTGGGGGCCAGGGCATGGTATGGGTATAGAGCCCAGGGGCACCTACCACTAAGCTGTATCCCAAGAGTTTTTTTTTTTTAAATACCAGGGATTGAACTCGGGGGCACTCAACTACTCAGCCACATCCCCAGCCCTATTTTGTATTTTATTTAGAGAAAGGGTCTCACTGAGTTGCTTAGTGCCTCACTTTTGCTGAGGCTGGCTTTGAACGTGCAATCCTCCTGTCTCAGCCTCCCAAGCCATTGGGATTACAGGCATGTGCCACCATGCCCAGTTATCTCAAGCCACTTTTATGCCACCGTGCCCGGTTACCCCAAGCCATTTTTATGATTTTTTTTTTTAATTTGAAAATAGGGCCTCACTAAGTTGCTGAGACCAGTCTTTTTTTTTTTTTTTTTTTTTTNTCTCTCTCTCTCTCTCTCTCTCTCTCTTTCTCTCTCTCTTTGGTGCTGGGTATTGAACCCAGGTATGATTTACCACTGAGCTATAGCTATATCCCCACTACACTATAGTTCCTTTTACAGTTTTTTTTTTTTTTTTTTTTGAGAGAGAGAATTTTTTAATATTTGTTTTTTAGTTTCGGTAGACACAACATCTTTGTTTGTATGTGGTGCTGAGGATCGAACCCGGGCCGCACGCATGCCAGGCGAGCGCGCTACCACGTGAGCCACATCCCCAGCCTCTCTAAGACCAGTCTTGAACCTGAAATTTTCCTGCCTCCTCCTCCCAAGTCACTGGGATCACAGGCATACAAGGTGGTGACCACACCTGGCTTGTAATTTATTTTAATATACTCAATTCTCAGAAGAAAAAAAAAATGCATATAATGAAGCAAATAATCAAAAAGATTAACAGTCATTATCTAAAACCAAAAACATGAGGCTTCATTTCTTTTTCTATCCAAATTACTAAGTCTGAGAGCTCAGAAGACTAATTTGAGCTATTGTTATCAATAAGGAGCCTCAAAGTTTTTAAGAATATCACTGGAGAAGCATGACCTCTGAAGTCAAGCCAACCTGACTACAAAAAAATCAAATCCAATTTCATGGTTCCTGTTAACACCAAAGAATCATTTACCAGTTTCTTCAGCTGTAAATCAAAGATGCCACTCATCTCATGCAACTGCTGAAGTTTAACTAATGTTTTTAAAATGCATGGCAAGGTTTGCCTGACTATAGAAGCTATTCAGTAAAATATTAATATTTCTTTCCCTTCCATGCCCAAAGACTCCTTTCACAAGACAGTATAAGAAAAGAAAGTTTTCTGACTAAAAGTTAACAAGGAATCATAGCTAACTAAAATAAGAAATGGCATCTAAAGAGTACTATTTCTGATGACTCTTTGCTACCCTGAAGATCTTCCTGACTCAGTATACCAACAGCACTAATAGTACCCTCTCTTATCACAGGGTAACTGTTTTTTTCTCTTCAACTGAAACATGATCTTATGGCTGTTTTTCTCTGTAACTTCAACTATCCAATGCCTGGTATAAATGTAGGCGTTTCCATGTTATGTTCCATGAATGAATGAAAAATTACAGAATGAGGCCTTTCTATGACTAGACTCCACACCTATCCTATCCTACCCAATGTTTTGTAAAATGTTTCTTTAGGGAGGTTTGGGGAGGGGGGTGTTGAACCCAGAGGCACTTTATATCACTAAGCCACATCCCCAAACCTTAATTTTATTTTGAGTCAGGGTCTCAATAAGTTGTTTACAGCCTCACCTAATTACTGAGACTGTCCTTGAACTTGTTATCTTCCTGCCTTAGGAGTCTCTGGGATTACAGGTGTGTACTACCCATGCCCAGCTAAAAAAAAAAAAAAAAAAAAAAAAAAAAAATCACTAATTTCATTAAAGACCTAGATGTCACAATTGAATAAGAAAAGCTGAAATGAAAACATAATTAAAATATAAGTCAACAGAATCAAGAGTGTGAAAGACCTAGAAGAATACCTGGAAAGATAAATGAAGCCAAACAAGATGAAATGTAACAGAGTTAAAAGTAAAATTCTGCATGCAGATTTTAAAAGCACTAGTCACAGAAATATAAGATAAAACCTTTTTCTTTGTTGGTACTGGGGACTGAACTTAAGGGTACTCAACCACTAAGCGACATCCCTAACTCTATTTTGTATTTTAGTTAGAGATACGGTCCCACTGAGCTGCTTAGCACCTCACTGTTGCTGAGGCTGGCTTTGAACTCGAAATCTCCTGCCTCAGCCTCCCCAGCTGCTGGGACTACAGACATGTGCCACCACACCCAGCTCTATTTTTTTTTTTTTTTTTTAACTAAAAACAAGCAAACCAAAATTTTAAGATCTGCATTACTAGGGTAGTATGGCTATTGGACAGCAAAAGTAAACTAACTTTCTTTTTATCTCCTCCAGGGGATTAATGATGAGGAGGGACATGAGCCCCTAAAGGCCAGAAAGAAAACTGTAATCTTGAGTTACAGGTTTTAAAAACATATGTTCCAACAAGGAATGGCTGACCAGCTTTAGAGACAGAAAGGTTGTGTGATAAGCTCAATCTACATGGCAGCCTGCACCAGCAGACAGGAATCAGTCTGATTCAGATAGCTTCAAAAGGCAGAGAAATAAGATAAAGGAAACTGGCTTTAGCTCAATAGAATTAAAAATTAGGTTATAAATAGGAGTAGATGCTTTGAAAAATGATGAATTTCCCAAAAATTTAAAAACAAAACAAAAAAACGTAGTACCAGATATGGGAAGGAAATTCCTAATGAAAATGAAAGGCAGAATGAGTGACCTATAAGATCCTTTCCAGGCTGGGGATATATAGCTCAGTTGGTATAGTACTTGCCTCGTATACACAAGGCCCTGGTTCAATCCCCAGCACCACAAAAAAAAAAAAAAAAAAAAAATCCTTTCTAGCCACTGTCAAGTAAACAAAATGTGAATGTTTCACAAACATACACTCAAATCTTATGATGATATCATCACACTCATAATAATCCTTAGCTTATAGGCTTAGGCAGGTCTTTTTGCAGTATTCTCTACAATGGCACATACTCTAGCTATAATGTGAAAAATCAATATGGAAGGTAACCTATTCATTGGTTCAAAACATTTCAAAAGCTATTTCTGATAACTATATCCTTAGAGTATCAATATCAGTATCTGGGACTACAGACATGTGCCACTTTGTATTCACTTGTACCAAAATCAACAGATCTTTTCCCATGTACCTTCCTTTCCTCAATACAAAAATAATAATAAAAATAAATAAAATAATAAAAACCTATCAAACATCCATTTATCTGAACATGCATCAGTAACATCTAAATAGTACACAAAAGTTCAAAACAGGCATTCACATCTCTCATATGCACCTACAGAGCTACTACATTTGATTCTCACAGCTATCTTATAAATTGATAAAAAAGTCTGATGATACCTAATTTTTTTTTTTTTTTAGAGGTACTGCATATTGAACTCAGGGCTGCTCTACTAATGAGCTACATTCCCAGCCTCCACCTCCCGGCTTTTTAAGACAGGGTCTCACTAAGTTACTAAAGTCTTGAATCTTGAATTTGTGATCCTTCTCTCTCAGGAGTCATCTCCGGGATTAAAAGTATGTGCCACAGTGCCCAACTCATCAGACTCATTTTAGAGAGGAAACTGAATTATCAAGGGAAATAAGTTAAACCCACAACTAACATAACTACCAGAACCGAGACAATAAATATAAACTCTTATTCAAAATTCAAGACTGCTTCCAGTTCACTGTGGCATCAGCTCCAAGAAAAGAAGTTACTGGTTTTCTAGTTTATCTCATACTAATAGTCAACTCTAAAAGATACTGGCATTTATTTTTTTAAGTTCACATATATGTCCACAATGGCAGCACCAAGATCCATATTAAAGAAATACAAGTAAACTTACAACTGCCTGCATTTAATTGGAGGTTGGGGATTGATATGGGGGTTAGGATAACCTGGGAACACAACATACTGAAGACAGAGATATAGGTCACTTGGTTCTGCCAGTAACTTTAGCCAATCATTAAATCTCTCAGCATCCATTTTCTTAGAATAAAATGACCATGTTAATTTCACGGTCATTTTAGTCTCAGTTTCCTTCCAACCAAATTTTATGTTTATATAAAATTGGTGCATACTATCTAAAAAAGTACAACAGAACTAAATAGATACTTCTTTTTTTAAAAAATAATTTTATTTATTTATTTATATATCTTTATTTTATTTTTATGTGGTGCTGAGGATCGAACCCAGTGCCTCCCGCTTGCCAGGCGAGCGCGCTACTACTTGAGCCATATCCCCAGCCCCTAAATAAATACTTCTTTTCAACTAAACTACCTATGAAGTGCCTCTCCTAGGTTTCTTTTAATGTTCCACAGCACTCTTACAAAGTCATACAGAAAATGCTCAGTAACACTTTCACCATAGACAAAGTAACTTAGCTCTCCACCAATGAAAAGAAAGTGAGACTAAGACCAAGTTTGACTCTAAAATGTGAAATTCTCTGCCTTATAAAAATCCTAATTCTTGGAAATTATTTTTAGTCTAAACAATTATTCTACCATCCTATCACAGGTGCATGATTCTTACGATATTTTGAATCCAATTTTGTCAGTATTGAGAGGCCCCGAGTTCAGTCCCCAGCACAAAGGTCTGAACAAACAAGGAGGGAGGAAGAAAGGATAAGAAGAGAGAGAAAAATGTCAATGAGAAAACTAATCCTAGGAAATTATAAGTATAAACAATTATTGTACCACACTTATCATAAATGCATGATTTACAATACTTTTCTGTTCAATTTTGTTAGCATATTAAATATACATGTATAAAATAGTACATTCTAAATTTACCAAAAATTTTTCCAAAGGAATTTCCAGCTGAAAGCCACTTACTATTTGAAGCTTGATTGTTTTCCCATCTAACTCTATAGTTCTTATTTTGAAATCCACACCAATTGTGCTGATGTAGCTTTCTGTATATGTGTCATCCTGCAGTGGGAAAAAAGTTAATAATGAACATTGTTCAGTAAATTTTTAAATGTTTACTTTTACCTATAGTCAAAGTTTATTCTGTTTTTGTTTTTTGTGGTGCTAGAGATAAACCTCACACATGCTAAGCAAGCACTCTACCATGGAGCTTCATTCCTAACTCTGAAGTTAATAAAGTTTATAAAATGTTGACAAGAACCCTCTACCCTGCTCTAGTACTCACTTCATGTTCTGAATACAAAGTGTTGACTAGTTAAGAGTAGTTTCTTTTGTCCTTAAGATTTTTTTCAATAGCAAATCATTTTGTTCCCAAATACCTTTTTACCAATTCCTTACACATATCATAAATAAAAATATTTTATAAGTGTGATTATAAATGATTTTTCTATTTATTCCATCCATCCATCCACCTACCTACATTTCTGAGATAGGATCTTGCAACATTGCTCACACTAGTCTCTTGAGCTCAAATGATCCCCCCAACCTCAGCCTCCCAAATGCTGGGACCACAGATGCATGCCCAATATAAATACCTTCTCTAATTGCTATCCAGCAAAACTCTTGCTCCCCACCCACCCAATTTATTCATCACAAAGTATGATTACACTTCACTCCCTCCTGGATTTTTTTGTTTTAAACAAATCAACTGTATTTGCTAGTTATGATTTTTCCCCCAGTACTGGGGACTGTACCCAGAGGTGGTCTACTACTGAGCCACATCCTCAACCTTTTCATTTTTTAAGACAAGGTCTTGCCAAGTTGCCCAGGTTGGCCAAGAAATTCAGATCCTCCTGCCTTAGTCTGCTAAGCAGCTGAATTACTAGTGTGCACCATAGTTATGGTGGGGTTTCTTTTGGCTGCACTAGAGATTGAACACATTGTACTGGGCAAGCTCTCTACCACTGAATTACTATGATTCTTTAAATTGATATGTAAGGCGCAAAAGACTCACCCTTCTAAAGTATACAACTGGACTTTAGTATATAAACAAGTTTGCATAATTGTCACCAGTATTTAATTTCATAATATTTTATGACCCCAAAAGGAACCCTATACTCATTAACACACAGCTCCTCCCTATTTCTACTTTGTCTCTGTAGACTTGAACATTATGGACATTTCACATAAATGGAATCACATAATATATGGTGTTTTGTGTCTAGTTTCTTTTACTTAGCATGTTTTCAAGCTTAGTCCATATCGTAATATATATCAGTACTTCATTTTTATGGATGAATAACATTCCATTGTATGAATACAACACATTTTGTTTAACCACTCTTAGATATCTGGGTTGTTTCCACTTTCTGCTTATTGTGAATAATGCTACTATGAATTTATGTATACCAGTTTTCGTGTGAACACATTATTTGTCAATTTTTTAACCCAATGTTAAACTTTTAAATTTGCACCTGTTTCTCTAAAGTCACAACATTTTACTCAGAATGAAAACACTTTTAAGTGGGGGAAGGAAAAAAAAGTATTTTGTGAAGCCAGGTAAGGTGGTACATCATGCTTATATTCCAGCAACTCAGGAGGCTGAGGAAGGAGGATCGTAAGCTTGAGGTCAGCTTGGACAACCCAGCAAGACCCTGTCTTAAAATAAAAATTAAAAGGGTTGGGAATGTAGCTCAGTAGTAGAGTATATAAGAAAACGTCTAAAACTGAGTACAGTGGTGTACACCTGTAATCCCAGAGACTCAGGAGGCTCAGGCAGGAATATCTCAAGTTTGAGGTCAGTCTGAGCATCTCAGTGAAACCCTGTCTCAAAATAAAAAATAAAAAAGGTCTGAGGATATAGCTCAGTAGTCAAGCACCCCTGGATTCAATGCCCAATACTCCCAAATGAAGAAAAGACAATCTCACTCCATTTGAAAAAATGTCTGCCAGCTACCCAATTCTGCGTAACTACAGTTTATCTGTCAACTGGTTCTTTAATGTATAGAGGGAAAAACCCAACAACAACAAAAAAAATCTAATTCAACTCAAATCAACTACTCATACTTTTCTGAGACAACCAACACACCCTAGTATGCAGTGAAGTGCTTTATGTGTACTTCCTATTTCTTCACACGGGTCTTTAAGAATCAAATTTTTTTAAAAAATTAATTATTTTTACTATTTTTGTTAAGGACATTCTTAGGTGAAAATGGCTTTTCAGGGTGGGGGTGCATATCAATGCACAAAGGTGAAGAATATCATGACTGTGAGTACAGTTTGGTTTTTAACACTACCTTAATGTGTACCCAAGATGCCAGCAGCAGTTTTAGCCACCAATACTTTTGCACCATCACAGCAAATATCAGCACAGTGAAAAAGGTAAATGTTTTTTGTTGGTATAGTCCTAATTAAATATTTACTTACGATTTAGGGGTGTAGCTCAGTGATAAAAGAGATTGCCTAGCATGCATGAGGCCCTGAGTTTGATTCCCAGCACCATAAAAAACAAATCTAACATTAGAATACTACTACAAAGACCCTGAGAGGATCTTGATAACCCCTAGCAGTCTTTAGTCCATATTTTAAGAACCAAAGATCTATACAGTGAGAAGGGAAACATGCTAAATTAAAAGTAGTTTTTAATCATTAAAAATTAAGGAGACTGTGGATTGTATTATGCCAAAAGTCATATTTCTGTGAGTTTCTGCATACAGAACGCCATGCCATTCACTGTCCAACAAAGTTTCTACTAGGCCCTACTTTTTCTCTTTGTTCTATTAAAATTTAACTTGAAGGTTTCTTTTCATGTCAATTTCAACACAAGCCAACTATTTCCCCTTAACACCTATTAGAATGAACGACTGTGTGACTTCTACCAAAATATCAGACACCCTGATTTTATAACCACATTTTGGTATATTTCTTTAAAGGGCAACATTTATTTAACAATCCCAGTATACCACTAGGGATGTACAACTGCAGTTTTAAATGTATATTAATTCTGGAAGAAATAAATTTACTCAGAATAAAAACCTTTTTGTCTACATAGAAAATACAGCATTAACTGTATTATTATAAAGCATTTTAAATTCAACTTACTGCAAACCTAAGAAGGAGGCAAGACTTTCCAACCCCGGAGTCGCCAATCAGAAGTAACTTGAATAAATAATCACTGCAAAAAGAAAAAAAAAATCGCATTAATAAAAAGTATATTGCATTGTAATTTCCATAATGACAAGAACATGGTTTTTAAAAATTTTAAAAACAACAACACATGGATAATATTAACAGCTCACTGTGAGGACTATAGCTCCTGAAAAACCCATGGGTGGCTTAAAAGAAGCCAAAACTAGAACCAAAAGCAACTCTTACTAAACATGACAGAATTACATAAAAGGAAGATAGTCAATAAAACCCATGTCACTGAGACCCCTGAACTTCCTCTTCCAAGGAAAGAATGAAAGGAAATATGTGATACACATTCCTGAAGAGCCCAAACAAATTCCAACTCCTCTACAGAATTAGAAGAGAAAGTTAAATGTCTATTGTTCCAACCAATGAATGTATTAGGGTTTCCTTCAAATTCCAAAACCAAATCATTATTTCATGACATTCCTCCAATGAAAGGGATTTTATGATCCTTTCCCAGCATCCCACCTGGAATTATCCCTCAAAAAACAGATCATTTCTGAAAGACAATATTATAAACATTTTATGTTAGAAATGTGATAAAACCAAAGGTGATTTATTCAAGCTCAGAACTTTACCAACATTCTAAGCTTGTATTCAACTATCCTTCAAAAACACTGAAAGCTAGACTCTGCCTATGTCCTCTATTATTGCCAGATCTAACTCAAAAACCAGCCCCCAAGAATTCCTCCTGGGACCTGAACACAACAATAGATTAGGACTCCCAAGAAATCTTTCATAAATCATTACCAACTCAGACAACTTCCATATGTTCTCAGCAAATTAAAAAAGAGCAGGGGTCTTAGCTCAGTGGTAGAGCACTTGCCTACATGTGTGAAGCACTGAGGTCAATTCTCAAGGCCACATATAAATAAAGGTCCATCAACAATTAAAAAAAAGTTTAAGAAACATTCAAAAGGACAACAGATCAAGAATTTACAAATTCTTTTTTATTTACAAAGTGTATATGGTTTTCAATTTTCTCATTTGTGTCAAAAATGAGAAAATTTTAGTTTTCTCATTTTTTTTTCAAATTTTCTCATTTTAGTTTTAAAAGCTAGTATCTACTTAAAGGTGAAAAACAAAAGTCACAAAATTTAAATTAGGTTATATTAGCATTATTTACATAAAATGTAAAACTTTTAGAACTGATTATCTGTGAATATTCACAGAATGTTACCTAGGTTTAGAGTAATAATGCATTATTTTAAATATCAATTTGGTTTTACCAAATTATGATATACTTATTGTTCCTAACTATAATTGAAGAATTAAAAAAAAAGTTCTAGCAGTAGCAAAATAGACATACAAAAGGATATTAAAAGCTTAGTAATAAAGATATTGTGCCCACCTAAAACTAAAAAATAAATTTAAAAAAAAAAAAGCTTAGTAAATCAGAAAAAAAAAAAAAGCTTAGTAAATCAGAAGCATTGTAGCTCAATGTTACAGTGCTTGCCTAGTACTTATGAGGGCCCTGCATTCAATCCCTAATGCTACAAAAATTAAAACAAGAACAGAATGAATCATAGTATGAACTAAATAATTAAAATCCTTTCAATTTTAGATTATTTGAATAAACAACCTGAGTCATCTGTACTGAACCCCAAGGCAATAAAAGGACTGCATTAGGCCACAGATGATGTCTAAGGTATGGTACCTTAAAGATCAAATTCTCTACTTTCAGAGCAACCATAAGGCTGGAAAAAACATGAATACTTCCTAATTGTTACAAGTAACAAAGCTTCTAAAACTTAGATTTTAGTCTTAAGCAATGGTGCATGCCTACAACCCCAGCGACCTAGGAGGCTATAAAGCAAGAGGATTGTAAATTCAAGGCCTGCCTGGGCAACTTAGACAGTATCGCAAAATAAAATTTTTTAAAAGGGCTAGGAATGTACTGCAGTGGTAGAGTGCTTGCCTAGTATGCAGGAAGCCCCAGGTATGATCCCCAGTAATACAAAAAGGGAAAGCGAAAGGAAGGAGGAAAGAAAGAAAAAGAGTAAAAATCTTTAAGTCACTTTTTTCAGTTAATATTAAAGTTTTAAAAACAGTAATTTTATTCGAGATATTTGAGTTTTAGACATTTCTGTAACTATAATCTACAAAACAACAGTAAAACTGTCATAGAAAATATATAAACCTAGTAAGCTAGGTCCAGTGACACATGCCTGTAACAGCAGCAGAGACCTGGGAGCCTGAGGCATGAGGATCACCAAGTTCAAGGCCAACCTCAGCAACTTAGTACTTAGTGAGACCTTGTCTCAAAATAAAAACTAAAAAGGGTGGCTATGGAGGCTGAGACAGGAGAGTTCAAAGCCAGCCTAAGCAAAAGCAAGGTGCTAAGCAACTCTGTGAGACCCTATCTCTAAATAAAATACAAAAAAGGGCTGGGGATGTGGCTCAGTGGTTGAGTGCCCCTGAATTCAACTGTCGGTACCCCCCACAAAAAAAAAAAAAAAANAAACATAAAAAGGGTTGGGGATGTGTCTCAGTAGTTAAGCACCCATGGGTTCAATCCCTGGTACCAAAATAATAACATCAACAATGATAATTTGAACCACAAAGTAAACAACCATGTATTGCTGGATTGCAACTCAAAGAACAAATATCCTTGAATCTACACTAGTATAAATTAAATAAATGGGAGAAGAGGGGGCTGTGGCTGTAACTCAGTGGTAGAGCACTTGCCTCGCATGTGTAAGGCACTGGGATCAATCCTCAGCACCACATAAAAATAAAGATACTTTTTAAATAAAATTTTTTTAAATGGGAGGAGACAAATCTTCCCTAATAGGAAAATTCCCATAATACATGTAGAAGAAATAAGAGAAATAGATCAACAGATCTCCACATTATTAACTGCTGTGTGGGCGATCTACTGCCAAGCGCTTTAATTAGTGGATAAAATTTAGAAGGAGAAGCAAGATACAGTGGTGCATGTGTGTAATCCCAGCTACTCAGGAAGCTGAGGCAGGAGGACTGCACATTCAAGACCAGTTTGGGCAACATAGTGAAACCCTATTTCAAAAATTTTTAAAAGGGTTGGGGATGTGACTCAGTGGCACAGCACTAGCCTAGCACACTTAAGGCCCTGGGGTCAATCAATCCCCAGTACCACAAAAATAAACCTTAAAGGAGAAACAGGATATTTGCATAGCAAAGAATGTCCCCCAAAGTGTTTATTTCTGGTGGCTTTAACATATCCCACAAGTTATTTGACTATTCCTCCCACAAGGAGGAGTGAACTGTACAATACTTGATTGATTTCTAATAAAGTGTTATCAAAAGGAGAAAATTGGGGCTGGGGCCATAGCTCAGTGGTAGAGCTAGAGCGCTTGCCTGGCACATGTGAGGCACTGGGTTCAATCCTCAGCACCACATAATAATAAAAATAAAGATATTGTGGGCTGGGGATGTGGCTCAAGCAGTAGCGAGCTAGCATGGCATGCATGCGGCCCAGGTTCGATCCTCAGCACCACATACAAAAACAAAGATCTTGTGTCCGCCGAAAACTAAAAAATAAATATTAAAAAATTCTCTCTCTTAAAAAAAAAAGAAGAAGATATTGTGTTCATCTCAACTAAAAAATATTAAAAGAAGAAAATAGTAACTTCACTGTGGAGAAACCTGACATTGCTTTAAGTATGTGGTGAAGGTGGGGCTGGGGATGTGGCTCAAGCGGTAGTGTGCTCGCCTGGCATGCGTGAGGCCCGGGTTCGATCCTCAGCACCACATATAAACAAATGTTGTGTCCGCCGAAAACTAAAACATAAATATTAAAATTCTCTCTCTCTTTTTAAAAAAAAGTATGTGGCGAAGGTAATCACCAGTAATGTTCCAGTAATAAGACCAGAAATAATTTTCCAGTAATGAGAATATCATCAGTATGACCAGCAATTATATCATATTGATATCACATGTCTTCTGATGTAATATGAACAGACTTCTGTGGTTCCTGTGTTATTTTCCAAAAAAATCTATAAACCCCATCTAATCATGCGAAAACAAACACAAAATGATGGACATTCTATAAAATCCAGTGCTTATTAGCACTCTTCAAAAGTGTCAAGATCAGCAACTTGAGAGGCTGAGGCAGGAGGATCTTAAGTTGCAGACTAGCCTCAGCAATTTACAAGGTCCTCAGCAATTTAGCAAGGTCCTAAGCAATTTAGCAAGACCCTGTCTCAAAATAAAGATTTGAAGGGGGCTAGGGATATGGCTCAGTGGTACAGCACCTCTGGGTTTAATCCTCAGTACAAAAAAAAAAAAAAAAGGGTCAAGATCATTTTTATATTGTGTGCATGTACAGATAATGTAAACAACAAATCCCATCATTATGTACAACTATTATCCACCAATAAAAAAATGTGGGGGAAAAGAAGAGTTAAGATCATGAAAATAGGAGAGACTAAGAAATTCAGATTGAAGGTGACTAACATGACAAAACACCTAAATACAACATGGTATTCTGAATTAGATCCTAGCATAGTAAAAGTAGAAAACTGAAGAAATTAGTATAAAGTCTACATTTTAGGGAGCAATGAACCAAGGTTAATTTCTTAATTTGACAAATGAGCCATGTACACAAGATGTTAATATTGTGGAAAGTTGGATGAAGAATAACACACAGGAACTCTCTACATTGTTTCTGCAACTCTTTGATGAATCTAAATTTAGTTCAAAATAAAACATTTAAAGAACCACTAACAATGATGAAGAAATGAACAAAATAGGTACTAACAACAATCCCTTCAAAAAGCAGCTCCTGCTGGGCACAGTGGCACACCCATGTAATCCCAGCAATTCAGGGGGCTGAAGCAAGAGGACTGCAATTTCCAGGCCACCCTGGGCAACTAAGGGACAACCTGTCTCAAAATAAAAAAAGGGTTAAGGATGTAGCTCAGTGGACGCATACATCTAGATTCAACCCCAGTACTGAGGGGGAAAAAAATAAAGTTAGCTCCTGATTTTATTTATTTTTATACACACACACACACACACACACACACACTTACATGAGATACTTTGTGTTTTCCATTTTGTAATCAAATCATAAATCGTGAATTTGTAAAATCACTTTTAAAAGTGGCTTTTGAGGCACATTAAGGAATTTTCAACTGCTTGAATTTATATTACCATGAGCAATGACATTAAATTTAAGTATCAAATTCAGAGGACAGG
This sequence comes from Marmota marmota marmota, assembly GCF_001458135.2. NCBI lineage: Eukaryota > Metazoa > Chordata > Mammalia > Rodentia > Sciuridae > Marmota > Marmota marmota. The sequence continues at coordinate 7,766,547 of NW_025999977.1, read as the reverse complement.
GGTTAGGGATGTGGCCCAGTACTAAGGCACCTGCTTATTAGTAATGCTTGAAGACTCTGGTTCCAACCAGACACCACAAAAAAATAGAGATCATTCAATGAGAAAATTAAAACATGCAGGTAGGAATGGCATCACTTAAGGCTGAATGAAAAGGAGGAGACTGAGGGAAATTGGTAGGCTTTTCACAATTGAATGACTGAGTATCATAGACAATAACAATTGACATTTCTTTTGTATATCTTTTTTAAGCAGCCTATATAGCCTTACCTCTACTCCTGTTATGTCACCATCTTAAAACTTACAGGAGCAAGGAGATCTCAGAAACACTTCTTGTTTTCTTTTGTAGTAATGGAATCAAAACCAGGGTCTTGCACATGCTAAGCCCATAGTCTATCACTGAGCTACACTCAAGCCTCCCAACTTTTGTTTTTTGTTTTTTAATTGAAACTGGATTTCACTATGTTGTCTGTCCTGGCCTTGAATTCCTGAGCTCAAGTGATCCTCCCAAGTAGCCAGGACTACAGGTGTGTACCACCTCGCCAAACAAGAACAGTTTGACATAGCATTTTCTCACAATACAGCCTCTAAAAACAACCTAGTTTGTTAGGGGATGTAGCCCAGTGGCACAGCATTGCCTAGCACGCACAAGACCTTGGGTTCAATTCCCAGAACCACAAAAGAAGAAAAACTCAAAAATTAAAAATTAAAAATAGGCTGTCCCGAACTTCTAATGATAGAATTCTTTACCTTCATACCAAGGAGGTTGAAAAAACAACAAAATCCATATGTGACACTTGCCCATGCTTCCAAGGGTGCTGTGAGACCTTAAGTTCTTATGAGATTGCCTAAAATAAAAAACATGCCAGCCAGGCCTATAGTAGTTCCATGTGTTAAAAGTGTCCGTGATAAATCCAAGCATATTTTTCTTACTGCAGAACAGATAATCAATGCAAAAGTGTCAAAGGCACAAGCAAAAAGCCAGAAGAACTAAATATAGAAATGAAGCTTCTAGGCTGGGGGTACTGCTCAGTGGTAGAACACTTGCCTAGCATGCACAGGGCCCTGGGCTCAATTCCTAGTGAATGTATGTCTCTGTGTGTGTGTGTGTGTGTGTGTTGTGTATGTATACATACACAACACACACATAAATAAATAAATCCCTGTTCCTATGATCAACCACTAAAATTACTTGTTTTTCTTTGTTAGAGACAATAGCTTAATCTTCCACGTTTTATTTTAGTTGTGTTTAGAATATTTCAAAAATTCAAAGCTGAATTCTGAAAATGAAGGAAGCTTTGGTAAGGCAGAAGGAAGTGCTCAGTGATACAAGAGAACAAAAGATTAGACAGTTTTACAATACATATTCAACAAACATTTGCTGAAAAACACCAATGAGGGAATGAATGGATGTAACCATGATCTACCACCTTACTTCTCAAAGCTTGCATGGGTTTTGAAGCTAGAAACACCTTTATTGGATTCAGTTTCTATCCAATACAAGTTACTCAAAAGTTTGATTAACACCCACCACCACCCAAATTAGGTTTATCAAGATTAGGAATAAGGTCTCTGATCAGCATAGTGACACACACCTGTAATATTAGCTACTTGGGAGGTTGAGGCAGAAGGATATCAAGTTTGAGGCTAGTTTGGGCAACTTAGCAAGACTGTCTCAAAATAAAAAATAAAAAGGACTAGGTATATAGCTCAGTAGTAAAGCACACCTGGGTTCAATCCCCAGTACCATGAAAAAAGAAAAAAAAAGGTCTCTAAAACATTTATCACAATGTCTGTCACATGATAGGAGCACAGTAAGTACTCAAGTATTTTTCCTTCCTCCCTCTGAAACACAAGGTAACTTACTAAAAACTTTCAAAGGTACAGACAAAAACTTTAAGGCTATTTTATTCAAAGCTTCTATTCAGATGAATGAAGAATGAAAAACAATCACAGGAGTCTTCCAATTTAAAGGGAAAATTTAAAAATCACTAGCTAATAGTTATGTAAGTAGTATGACCATATCAGGCATAACTATCAAAGCCTAGTAACATAAAATACTAACATGGTCTACAGCAAATGTGCCATCTACAAGACAGTTCTCTGCCTCACTTGCTTTTTTTTTTTTTTAATATTTTATTTACATTTTAGTTTTTGGCAGAGACAACATCTTTGTTTGTATGTGGTGCTGAGGATCAAACCCAGGCCGCACGCATGCCAGGCAAGTACGCTACCACTTGAGCCACATCCCCAGCCCTCACTTGCTTTTTTAATCACAAAGACTTCCATGACTTCTAAAGACCCCAAGTATAAATATCCAAGAGCACTCAAGAGCACACACACACACAAAAAAAAAAAAAAAAAAAAAAAAAAAAAAAAAAAAAAAAAA
>NW_025999977.1:7754647-7764150 GCF_001458135.2 Marmota marmota marmota | reverse complement strand
AAAAAAAAAAAAAAAAAAAAAAAAAAAAAAACTGAAAATGGATACAAATAACTTTAACCCTGGAGAAATTATAATTATCAACCAACACAAGACTTGAAGGACAAAGTCAAAGGTCCATTCAAACCTAACATGTATTCTCCTAATGAACCCTTAAGGGTGGGAGGAGGGGGGTAATTAGGTAATCAAATTAAGGATTGAACCCAGGGGTACTTTATTACTGAGCTACAACCCCAGCCCTTTCTTCACATTTTTATTTTGAGACAGGGTCTTACTAAGTTGCTTAGGGCCTTGCTAAACTGTTGAAGCTGGATATGATTTTTGTTATCACCGGTGCCTGAGCCTCCCAAATTGCTAGGATTACAGCAGCGCTGGGCATCCCTTAACATTTCTAAAGAGACCTCTCTATTGTAGTGTTGTTATATGAGGAAACATTCAAAAAAGTTAATCATAAATTCTTAAATTAAGAGCCACAAACTTGGGCTGGGAATATGGGATATAGCTCAGTTTGTAAAGTGCTTGCCTTGTATGCACCAGGCCCTGGGTTCTAGCCCCAGCAACACACACACACACATACACACACACACACACACACACACACAACAAACCAAAAAAAAAAGTCCACAAACTGGACCAGCCACTGTGGTACATGCCTGTAATCCCAGGAGCAGGGTAGCTGAGACAGGAAATCTCAAAATCAAAGCCAGACTCAGCAACTTAGCAAGGCCCTAAACAACTCAGTGAGACCCTATTTCAAAATAAAATACAAAATAGGGCTGGGGATGTGGCTCGTAGCCGAGTGCCCCTGGATTCAATCCCTGGTACCGTGCCCCCTCATCCCAAAGAGAGAGTCCACAAACTGGGCATGTTGGTGCATCCCTGTAATCCCAGTGGCTTGGGAGGCTAAGGCAGGAGAATTGCGAGTTCAAAGCCAGCCTCAGCAACTTTGCAAGGCCCTAAGCAACTCAGTGAGACCCTCTCTCTAAATAAAAATACAAAAAAAGGGATGGGGATGTGACTCAGTAGTTGAGTGCCCCTGGAAAAAAACAAACAAGAGTCCACAAAAATGGCAGGAGCCTAATTACGTGACTTGGATTTTAATTTCCCAGGGCTGGGGATACAGTTCAGTGGTTGAGCATCTAAAGGCCCTGGGTTCAATCCCCAGGACTACCCACCCCAACACACAAACACACACACACACACACACACTGAATTCCTAAAAGTAACCATCTGTAGGAAAGTAGAAACCGCATACCAGGACTAAAATCACAGGCCCTTAAATTAAAATTCCAATTCTGCTGACAACTCCAAATGCCCTGGGCAAGTCTTTTTAACTCTTTAGTCTGATCTTTGTTTCTTCATCTTTAAAACTAGGACAATATGAAGGCTAGGTGTAGCAGAATGGTAGAGCAAATGCTTACTTAGAATGTTGTGAGGCCAGGGGGTTTATTCCCTAGCACAAAACAACCATACAAAAACCCTCCTAGGACACTTTTTGAAAGAATTTATTATGAGGATAAAGGAAATAATGTATATATTTAAAGTTTCTGGCTAGTGGAGGAAACTCAATTTTTTTTTTTTCAAATTGTCTTTAATTGACTCCACCCCAAAACTAGCATATCAAGGTTTCTAGAGAATCCTCAATGTTGAGCTCCTCTCCACTTAAAACAAACTTCCTGTAATAACAGAATTCTCGGGCCCCTTCTACAAATTTTTTGCACTATTTCACTATCCTATTCTTTAAATTTATCACAGTATTTAACTTGTTGGCTGTTACAGGGGGTGTAGCCCTGTGGTAGAGCGTTTGCCTGGCATTCACAAGGCCCTGGGTTTGATTCCCTAGTGTCAGGAAAATAAGTAAATACGGACAGAACCAGTTTTTTTTTTTTTTGACAGAGAAAGGGAGGACCAGATCATCAAAATAAAATCATGCCCCCAAACACCACATTTTAAAACTCAAATGAGGACCGGGAATATAGCTCACCAACACCATAAAAAAGTAAAATATGTATTTTTAAATGTTCCTAGAGGTCACAGGAGTACATATCTATAAATGGGTCAAGAATATGTGTCCGAAAATCAAAAAAATGGAAAATATCTATAGGCAAAGTAGGAAAAAAATAAATATTTCTACTTAAGTACCATTATTATGCAAGGAAACACATTCAGAAAAGTTAAATGGATTCTTGTGCTTGGAAAAATTCAATTATATAATTCACTCAGTTTCATTTTTAAAGTAAATTTGAGAGGCTGACCCTCTTAAATGCCCTGTATAAAAACCCTAGTCAGCCAGGTGTGGTGGCACACACCTGTAATCCCAGCAGCTCAGGAGGCTGAGACAGAAGGATGGCAAGTTCAAAGCCAGCCTCAGCAACAGCAAGGCCCTAAGCAACTCAGTGAGACCCTGTCTCTAAATAAAATACACAACAGGGCTGGAGATGTGTCTCAGTGGTTGAGCACCTCTGGGTTCAAACCCCAGTACCAAAAAAAGAAGGAAAAAAACAACCCTAGTCAAGTGGCTGGCACAAAGAGTAGTGGATACTTCTTAAACAATACTTGTCATTAAAAAGTGATGGTGGCCGGGCATGGTGGCACACCCATGTGGCGCACACATGGGAGACTGAGGCAGGAGAATCACAAGTTCGAGGCCAGCCTTTAGGCCAACTTTGAGAGACCCTATCTCAAAATAAAAAATAAAAAGGGCTGGGGATGTGGCTCAGTGATTAAGCGTCCCTGGGTTCAATCTCTGAATCTCTTTACCAAAAAAAATTAAAAAGGTGATGTTTCACCTCTGAGAAAATGCAACATAATTACTTGTCAGAATTAAGAATCTGCAAACACAACAAAATAAACTTAATTGGACTTTATCATAATCTTAAGATTTAAATAAGGCAGGATGTTCTGGCCAACTGAGCCAACCAGTCACAAAGTAACAAGGAAAACTTCATTTCCTAGTTTTCCTTCCAAACCCTATTTCTTATGCTTTAGTTGGCCAACAAACCAAGAAACACTTTGTTCTCTGGCTCCTCAGGGGCTCAGAACCCCACCACCACCATCTACATATATCATTCCACCATTATCCTTTTATAATTTGAAACATTCCCAGGGTGGTGCCAAAGAAAAACCAAGACCTAGGTTTTCTTCCCTAAATTCTATTCCTGACATCAAAGCAGCAATCTCAGCCCCACCTTCTACAGGAAAACAGAGTAATAGTCTGACCAGTCTCTCCCTCTAATGAGGGGAAAAAAAAAAAAATCTGGGCATTTTGCCCAAATCTCTTACTAAAACTCCTAAGTGAAATTAGACAAAGAATGATAAAAAGCTGATAAGTTACATGTCTAAAATATCTTATGCATTAGCAACCCGTCTCAATTTTGGTTTAAGACATTCTAAGTTGATTATTAGCAAATCTTTAAAAATCTCAACACCTTAAAAAGTCTTTTATTTTACTCTAAACATCTTCAAATTATCAGAAGAGAAGGAAAAGTAGACTGCATTTGCAAAAAGAAATTATTCTTTACTACTGGAAATAAAACTTAGCAGCTCAGGAGGCTAAGGCAGGAAGAAAGAGTTCAAAGCCAGCCTCAACAATTTAGTGAGGTCCTAAGCAACTCAGCAAGACCTTGTCTCTAAATAAAATATAAATATAAAAGCACTGGAGATGTGGCTCAGTGGAGTTAAGCGCCCCTGGGTTCAAACCCCAGTATCCAATCAATCAATCAATGAATCGAATTTAGCTGGCACAAGCTGTAGTCCCAGCTACTCAGGTGGCTGAGATAAAAGGATCCTAAGTTTGATGGAAACCCTATCTTTAAAAATAAAATAAAATAAAAAGCACTGGGGATGCAGCTTAGTGGTAAATCCACTAAGGTTCAATCCTTAGTACCACCAAACTAGAAAACTACCATAGTAACACTTGATTTCAAAGCTCTTTCATCTTTAAAGCAACCCTTTTTCTGCTAATTGGGTGTGGGGTGGTGGTTCAGCGGTAGAATGCTCCAGGCCCTGGCCTGGTTCAATTCCCACCACCACCAAAACAAAACAAAAACAAAAAAAATTAATATACAAATTTTATGGCACAAAACTGTCAACTTTCCTATTTTAAGTTAATTATGATAAAAAAGAAAAAAAAATTTGGAACCCGAGATTTAACCCAGGGACACTTAACCACTGGGCAACATTCCCAGCCCGTTTTATTTTGAGGCTCGGTTTTGCTAAATTGCCAAGGCTGGCTTTGAATTTGCAATCCTCCTGCTTTAGCCTCCTGAGTAGCTGGGATTACAGGTGTGCATCACCACATCCAGCAAAAAGTAAATTTTTAAACGTAAGATTTCAGTTCTTATCTATAAATGATCCCATAAGATCATCCCATTCACAAACACAAAAAAAAATGTGAGTACATTTTGTGGAGATCTTATAAACTTAAATTACCCAAAGAATTACAGATTTGATTCTTTGCTGACACTTAAAAATCATATTCTGGACCATAAAAATACAGTTATTGGGCTGTGATTGTGTCTCAGTGGTAAAGCGTTTGCCTAGCACATGTGAGGCACTGGATTTGATCCTCAGCACCACATTAAAAAAAAAAAACAAATGAAATAAACTTATAAAAATGACTTTATTAAAAAAGAATATAGTTATTTTTCTTCTTTAAACTTTTTGGAGGGGAGAGGTGTATAGCTCAGTGGTACAGTGCTTTATCTACCATGTTCAAGTTGTGGGTTTGATCCCCCAGCATCACAAAAATAAACAAATAAATAAATGAAAAATCACTAACAAAAAAAACTGTATAAAAGCCAGGAATATTACTAATGAAATCATACTGTCAGATAACAAAACTGACCTCCTTTTTACTTTCAAATACTTAAAGGAAATAATGTGAGGGCTGGGAATGTAGCTCAATGGTAGAGTACTTGCCTACCAAGCCCAAGGATCTGGTTCAATCCCCCTGTACTGCAAAAAATAAAAACAAGACTTATTTGAAATAGGTTTGGTTAAAAAAAAAAAAAAAAAAAAAAAGGTCAAATGTTCCTTGAATCCACCATTGCAGAAAAGCAAATGAAAAACTGACAAAATTGAGACAGAGACATATTTTTAAAGAGGAAAAGAAAAGCTAAAGACAAAGTAATCCCTTTAAAATCTGTATTTAAAAACTACCATTTAAAAAATAAATAAATCAGGGGCTGGGGATGTGGCTCAAGCGGTAGCGCGCTCGCCTGACATGCGTGCGGCCCAGGTTCGATCCTTAGCACCACATACAAACGGGGATGTTGTGCCCGCCGAAAACTAAAAAAAATAAATATTTTTTTAAAAAAAATTCTCTCACTATCTCTCTGTCTCTCACTCTCTCTTTAAAAAATAATAAATAAATAAATAAATAAATCAGGCCCAAGAGCACACATCTGTAATCCCAGCAGCTCAAGAGGCTGCCAGGAGGATCTTGAGTTCAAAGTCAGCCTCAGCAATTAGTGAGGCTCTAAACAACTTAGCAAGATCCTATCACAAACAAATAAAATTTAAAAAAAAAAAAAAAAGGAGTAAGGATGGGATTCAGTGGTTAAGTACACCTGGGTTCAACCCCAGAACCAAAATTAAAAATAAACTACAATAGAAGTAGACTACTACTTTTCTACTATAGTTCACTGATACATCCAAGATGGGTCCACGCGTTTTATTTTCAATACATTTATTAAGACGTATCTAATATATTCTTTAAGACAAAATTATTTTCTTGACACTAAAAAAATTCACTAGGAGCAATATGAAAAATGTTTCTGGTATGAAAATAATTTGAAGTACTTCTTAACTAGTGTACTGAAATAATCACTGACTGCTTCATCACCTGGTTCGAAAAATCAAAATTTTTTTTCCTCAAGAAAAAGGAAAGTTTTGACCCTTTCTGCCTACTTTTCCACTGTTAGGATTACACTTCCAGTTGCTTTTCTTATTTGCAGTTGAAATTGCTAACAAGCCAGTCATCACCTTTAATTTCTACCTTAAAGACAACCCTGGATTGTAATTTATCCCCAAATCAATCTAATAAAACAGAAAGCAGTCAAAGGGACAGATTAAATACAACCATTATTTTGGGGCTAAGTAATGGTGACGGAACTCAGGGATGTTTCACCACCGAGCAACATCCCAGTCCTTTTTTATTTTGAGACAAAGTCTCCCTAAACTGGTCAGACTGATCTTGAATTTGCAATCTTCCTGCCTTAGCCTCCTGAGCAGCTAGGATCATAGACATGTACCAGAATAAAATTCTATCATCAACATTTTTTTCCTCCTCACCCCTAAACCAAAAGCTTACAACTTAAGGATAATAAAAGTAAGAGCATTCAGTAATAAAACTAGCAAGAAGTAATCTCATGTCAACCAATATAAATCTACAATCCTACTCCTCCTTAAAGAAAATTTTTTCTTTTGTCAACATCCTATTTTCTCACAAAATTCGTAGCAGCACCCATACAGTACACCTTTAAGTTTCTAAAAAGAATGAGACAAATTATTAGCTGATAAACTAAAGCAAGTAAAGGAACACTTGGGATACAATTGTAAGCATTAGCTACTACTCCATTCATTAGTTACTAAATCAAAATTCTGAAATCAGGAAAAGCCCCTGCTCCAACCAAGAGTTTAATTTAAGAAAAGATTTTAAAGTTCAGATAAGATAGTAAAGAAAACAGACTTCTATCTGGGTGATAAAACCTAATAACAGCCAGGCACAGTGGTGCATGCCTATAATTCCAGCTACTCAGGAGGCTAAAGGATGAGGATCATCAGTTGGTGTCCAGCCTCAGCAATTTAATGAGACTCTCTCAAAAAAATAAAGATATGGGGATGTGGTTTAGTGGTTAAGGACCCCTGAGTTCAATCCCCAGTACAAAAATAAATAAAACTCTTAAAATTAACTTTTCTCTTGTTTTCCAAATTGGTAAACAAATTTCAAAGACAAAAAACAGGTGAAGACAGATTGTTAAAAGGCTTGTTCTCCTAGTGATGTTACCTTATAAAATATCCATCACCTCATATCACCTTAAGCAATTTTCATTAACACTTTTGCAAAGGTTTTCCCAAACTCCTGGATTATTTTATTAGGCAATCTAGAATACCAACAGAGTAAGCCAAATATTAGAATACTTAATTCTAGGAAAAAAAATATAACCACCATTCCTGGAGCCAGGCTCAGTAGTACATGGCCATACTCTCAACAACTCAGGAGGCTGAGGAAGGAGGTTTCAGGCTAAGCCTGTGCAACCTAGCAAAAAAATAAAATAAAATAAAAAGGGCTAGGGATTTAGCTCAGTGGTAAGGTGCTCCTGAGTTTAAGCCCCTGTACCCTCAAAAAAAAAAAAAACCAAAAAATTAAAAATTTCTGGGTTTGATTCTACTGAGATTATTAAACTAGAGACCTCAAAAAAAAAAAGAATAATTTGGCACAGTCATATATTTAAGAATTATTGTCCTTGCCATTTATTAGTTGTTTCTCTTCCTCCCCCCTCTTGGAAAATTCTCCTTAATCTCCTACAAATGTAATTGCTAATAATTCTCTTACAGGTGTCTTTTCTATAGTTTTCCAAAACTCAACAGCCAACCACAACCCACTATCCTCTTCTGAAATTTTATTGCTCTGATATATGCCAAGCATCTGGAACTTCATGGGTTTATAGGTATTTAACAAGAATAAAACCTATTTTCCATACTGCATTACAAGCTCCTTAAAGTTAAGAATCATATTCTTAAATCCTAGCACTAATAGAATGATTTATACCACCTAAAGAGTATTTGTGGGGTGCGGTGGCATGAGGGGCTCAGGAGGATCATGAGCTCAAAGCCAGCCTCAGCAATCTTGAGGTGCTAAGCAACTCAGTGAGACCCTGTCTCTAAATAAAATACAAAAATAGGGCTGGGAACTTGGCTCAGTGGTCCCTGAGTTCAATACGGAAAACAAAATGTGTTTACATACTTTCAAATCTCACCACTACCTTAATAGGAATGAGTCCTATGCTATTTTACAAAAAGAAACATTCAGAAACTGAGTAACTTATCAAATTTTTATTCAACTAATTAACCTTCAAGATTTATTTAGAGTACTAAATATATTTCACAAGTACAATATATTTCACAAGTACAAGAAACAACAGAGGTTTACAAACCTCCATAAAATGGTCAATCCATACTCCTGACTACCAGGAAAACTACTAATTAGGAACCCCAAGTTCTTCTCCGCTCTACCATGCCAAACCCACTGTCCTTGGAGCCCTTGATAAAGAAAGAAAAAAACTGCCAACATAGCAAATATGTCACTGTAAAAACACTATCCTCAACTTCTTAAAGTATACAGAATTCCAATAAAATACTATGACTTCTGTTGAGTGCAAAAGGGGACATTTCAGCATCAAACCACTGTATTACAAAACTTGAAATCAGAATGTATTTTGCAAGAGCCATGTGACAGACACATGACAGTCAGCTAAACTAATGGGTGGACCTTTTAGGGGGAAATCTTTAGCAGTAATTGACTAAAGGACAATTCAACTTTCAAGACAAATACTGATTTGTGCTTTTAAAAAACTTCCCCTAACCCCTAAAGGCTTCTGGCTAAAAAGAAATACCAACTAAATCTCCTGTAGTTATTCATTAATTTATACCTATGTAAACTGGAAGATTTATTTTAAGAGTCATTGAGGAGCCCCTAACAAAGTCTTTCCAAAGGAAAGTGAATACCAGTTCCCATGAAATGTGCCAGGTATGTCACATCTGTTGTGGTGACTTCTTGAGTAAGCAAGAAAAAAGAATACATTAACTTTTCATGACACGTCATGGAACCTCTTTCCCTATCTGCAAGCATTCAAATAGGTAATCTAAAACCTACAGATCCATATAGGTCCCACTTTGAACTTGACAGCAACCTCTTCCTTTTAATTTGGTAGTATCAGAAAGACATTCCTTGGCTTCAGTTGTTTTGTTGTTGTTGCTGACCTACAGAAAATAAAATGACTTAAGTGTCCTCTACAATAGGAAAAAAAAAAAATTCACAAATGCCCAGGTGTTTAGGAGGGCAATGGACCGGCGAGTTCTTCGCGAACTCTTCCAAGAAACAACTCAAAAAGAGAACTAAACATTTTAAATCGCTCCTCACCATCTACTCATTCCCCTCAATCCCACGCAGTCCCGAGAAACATCCATATTACCTGAAACCTGGCGGGGAGGGTGGAAAGAAGAGAGAGCCAACAAGCTCAGGATTTACAAGTAAAGCTGGTTTCCACCCTGACGATCCTGACAGCTCCTCAGAGTGCGTGCGGAGGATCTGCCAGTGCCCTCTAGGAAAGCGCCCCCACCCTGCCCGCGCCCCTTAAAAACAAGTCCTTCTTCCAAAGTCACTGCCCTCCGGGAGAGGCTACCCCTTCAGACAGCCCTCCACCCGACGCCCAAACGCCTCGACCCCGCAGTACACCGTTCCTCCGCAGCGGCCGCGCACCCAGGCCCTCCAACCTGACCCC
>NW_025999977.1:7733874-7752755 GCF_001458135.2 Marmota marmota marmota | reverse complement strand
AGGGAGGGGCGGAGGGCGGTGCCCGCCGCGATAGAGGATGGGGGTGGGGGGGAGATGGGCTACCTGAGAGGAAAGGAGGGAGGGGTCAGAGCAAGAGGGACGACCCGAGTGTGGGGGCGGGGAGGGAAGGGGGCTCCGAGACAAGCTTGACTGGTGCGGCTTCTGCTGGCTTGACCAGCTTGAGGCCTGCCCCTCCCGGCTAATCTGAGAATGTCGGATCAAAGGACGGAAGGAAAGTCAAGGGGCCTCTGCCAAAGACTCTGGCTCTCTGGACTGCTTGAAGCCTTTCTTTCACTCGACCCCTACTAGGTTGGATCATCTCCAGTGAAGGCCTCACACACTTTTTTTTTTTTTTCTCTTACCTTTCGTATTGCAGCTCCTGGATATTGCAGTAGCCACCAAGTGGACTCTGCCTCTATCTCTTCTCCACCCCACCCCATTTGCACAAGTAGCCAGATTTATCTTCCCTGAAACCACCACTATCACAACCCCACAACCTTCCCTGGTTCCATACTCTGGATGGGACACAGTCCTGAGTCATCCTAAATTTCCACTCTTCCTGCTCTGGCACTAGCCTTCAAGTTGAATTGTACAGCTTTTTTGTTAGTTATTACTTATTTTCTAGTTCTGAAATTTGAAAAGTAATAAGTGATAAAAACATGCAATTCATCACGTTATAGACCTACAAACTCCAGAAGTAACATTAACACCTTATTTGTAAGCAGTATGGTCTTAACTAATCAGCTCAGGAATTTAAATCTCCACTAAACTTTAACATATTATCTTGGGTTATTAAATTACAAAGGGCATAGTATAATACTTTGTCCAAAGTTTATCTTACAAGTTGCTCTAAGAACCAAGAAAATTATCTCCTGAGACTGATCACAAAATCACTTAAAATTTCTGAGACACCAAACCAGGTGTGGTGGCTCTAGACTGTAATCCCACCCATAAGGTAGGCTGAAGCAGCAGTACCAAATTGTAGGACAATTTGGGCAGTTTAATGAAACCCAATCTCAAAGTAAAAAATAAAGCCTGATGCAGTGACATAGGCATATAATTCCAGCAACTGGGGAGGCTGAAGTAGAAAAATTTAGAAGGCTGAGGCAGGAGGATTGCAAGTTTGAGGGCTAGCCTCAGCAATTTAGCAAGACCCTGTCTCAAAAAGAACTGGTGTTGTAGTTCAGCAATAGAGAGCCCCTGGGTTTAATCCCTAGTACCAAAATAAATTGTTTTCTATGACACCAAAATATGGGGAAAATATGGGTTTTCATTTCTACTAATATACCAGCTATACCCTTACCTTCAAGTCCTCCATATGCCTTAGTTGAAAACCACATCAAACAGTACACAACAGTTCTTTTACATCATGATGACCTTTTTCCCCTCCTACTGGGAACTGAAGGGAGGGCTCTCTACCACTGAGGTACATCCCCAGTCCTTTTTATTTTTTATTTTGAGGCAAAATGGTGGTAAATTGCTGAGGCTGTCCTCGAATTTGTGGCACTCCTGCCCCAGCCTCCTAAATAGCTTCAATTACAAATGTGCATCTCTCCCTAGCAAAGTATCTTAAACTCATATTTTTAACAAGTTTTGCTTATTCAGACTTTAATATATTTCATGTTTAGGTGTTTAGGAACAACTACATTTTTATAGTTCAGATTCATACCAAGAATAATTTATTAAACTAACATGAGCTCTGCTGGCCACCCCACTGTTGAACCAGAACCTTTCTGGGGGCTGGGATTGTATGCTTGGTGGTAGAACACTTGCTTAGCAAAAGCAAGGCCCTGAATTCAATCACCACAAAATGACAACAACAGCAACAAAACTCTTCTAGGACCTTTTCCTGGGGCCATTCAGACATTTGAACATTTGTTGGCTTTCTTTTTCTTTTTTTCCTTCTTTTCCTCTCTTTCTTTCATCATGTATTTATGACTTGACACATGATAAATGTATTTGGAACTTCAGTTTGAATATCTTTTTTTTTAAAGATCCTTTTTTTTAATATTTATTTTTTAATTTTCAGCAGACACAACATCTTTATTTGTATGTGGTGCTGAGGATCGAACCCAGGCCGCACGCATGGCAGGCGAGCGCGCTACCGCTTGAGCCACATCCCCAGCCCAAGTTTGAATATCTTTGAGCAATACAAAGATAGATGATTACAGCTGTCTTCAAGATTACCATCCAGAGAGAAAGAACACAGGCAAAATCTATAAGAGCATAATACAAAAATAGGTTAAAATAATATAAACTGTATAGGGACAGAAATCAGATCAGTGATTTCCAGGAACTAGGAAAAGGAAGAGAGAATTGCTTCAAAAAGTTGCACAGGAACTCTTTGATTTAATGGAAATATTATATACCTTCATTGTGGTGATAATTACTCAATTGTATGTGCTTGTCAAAACTTACAGTCCTGCAAAGCACAGTGGAACACAGCCTGTTCTCTCAGCAACTTGAAAGCTAAGGTAGGAAGGTCACAAGACCAACCTGGGAAACTTAGTGAAACCTTGTCTCAAAAAATTTAAAAGACAGGGGATGTAGTTCAGTGGTAGAGCGCCCCTGGGTTCAATCCCCAGTACCTCAAAACCAAAAACTCAAGTACAGGAGTAATTTTAATTGTATATAAATTATACCTATTATGAACCATGTATTTTTAAAACAATAAGCAGTGAAAATAAAAGGAAGGAAACAATTCAAAGTCAAACAACTGGGGACATTTCTATGAAAGAGGTGGTATTGAAATTAGGCAATTTAATTAAAATTGACAACCATTAAAATTTTGATCACTGACAGAAATGGGAGGGAGGGATCCATTTATTCCAGAATAAGAGACTGTGAGCAAAGCCATGGAAGTATGAAAACACACATGAGTTTAAGGAATAGTGATCAACATATGATCATAGGGTCCTTAAGAGATAAGGTGTTTGGGTTAAGGTGAGACCTTGCTGGGTCCCCAGATGCCTGTTAAAATATTTAGGTTAGCGAAGTAGTGCACTCCTGTAATCCCAGCGATTTGGAAGGCAAGAGGATTGCAAGTGTGAGGCCTTAAGCAATTTAGCAAAACCCTGCCTTAAAAGAAAAAAAATAAAAAGAGCTGGGGATGTAACTCAGCGGTAAAGCTTCAATCCCCAGGACCAAAAAAAAAAAATTAGACTCTGCCTATAACAGTGGTCCACTTTATGCTTTGAATATAGCCCTTGCTGCTCTGCCACTGCAACTTATTTTTTAAATGGACATGTTTCTTTTTCTAATCTCTCCCCATCCCTAATCTCAGGGAAACAGGATTACCTTTCTTCTCCATCCTAGGCTGAGTTATCTGTCCCTATACCCACCAAAAACACCATAGGAAGGAAGTAATCCAGATTTTGGGGATGGTACCAGAAGATCTTAGAAATGACTATCTCCCAAATTAACAAGTGAATTACAACTTTAGAAGGAAAAGATGTGGAATGTAGCCTTTGAGTCACTTCTTTAAAATTCCCCTGTTCCTGATGATGGTCAGAATCACAGCCTTTGGGACAGGAGTCTCCTGTGTTTCTCCTTTGCTAGCAAAGCAAAAAACCTTCTTTTTCCTTTTTGTCAAAACCATGTCCTCGTTATTGAATTGGCATCAGGAACAAGGGACAGAGCTTTCAGCAACATGGCTAGGAATGTGGCTCAGTGGTAGTGCTTGCCTAGCAGGTGAAAGGCCCTGGGTTTGAGTGAAATGTCAAGAAAAGTGAACTGAGCAGCTCAGTGTTTTAGGAATACTTTGGAGCTATTTGCAGCCTGGAGGTAGGAAGATTAGTAAAAGGTAATTATATTCCTTTGGGCAAAAGCTGATGTATCCTGGCCTAGGCCAGTTGCATCAAAATGCAAAAGAAGGGAGATTCCAGAAAGGAACAGATAGAATCTGAAGCCATGGAGGGAAGAGAGGTACTAATGTCAACTCAGAAATATCCAGTTTACCTACCAGCAGGAACTAGTCAGAGAATTGGGTGAGGATGTATGCAGTGGAGCCGAGATTGAAGAAGACAGGCCAGTGGTGTGATTGGAAGTGAGACATAGAGCTGCCCTGGTAAGGCACGACTACCAGAAACTGTTCTGAATTGGCTTGTACGCACGCATGTGCGTGTGAGCACACACACACACACACACACACACACTCAAATCTGTCAAAGGTAAACGGTTATGTAACCATGGTCCACTTTATGCTTCGAATATGTCCCTACTGCTCTAAAACTGTTTTTTTCCTCTTTCTTGACCTTCTCCCCACTGACCTTCTCCTTCCTGATCTTCTCCTTTCTGACCTTCTCCTCCATGACCCTCTCCTCCCCGATCTTCTTGGTTTTCTCCTTCCTTGTCTCCTCTTCCTATTCTTGAAAAACAGGATTCTTCTGAATCCCCTCTTTAAAAGTCCCCTGTTCCCCTTCCTGGGCAGAAACACAGCCTCAGGGACAGGAGTCTCCTGTGATTCTCCTTTGCTAGAAAAGTAACAAAAACTTTTTCCTTTCTCTCAAAACCATGTCCTCCTTATTGGATTGGCTTTGGGGACAAGGACCACGCTTTCAGTAACAGGCACTAAAATGGTAAGATAAATTTCATTCAGGAATAAACCATTGCAATGGGGAAGAGGTCCCAATGGGAACTGAGCTCAATTTCAGGAGAGTAGGGGACAGCAAAATACAGGAGTTTTTTTGGGGGGGAGGGGTAGCAGGGATTAAACTCGGGGACACTCAACCATTGAACCACCTCCCCAGCCCTATTTTGTATTTTATTTAGATACAGGGACTCACTGAGTTACTTAACACCTCACTGTTCCTGAGGCTGGCTTGGAACTCACAATCTTCCTGCCTCAGCCTTCCAAGCTGCTGGGATTACAGGCATGCACCACCACACCCAAGACCTGAGATTTTTTAAAGGTAGAGGTATGCTCCTGGAAAGGCTTTGAAGAAAGCTCAAGAATGTTGGTTCCTGGCACTAGTAGGCCATCTGGGTTTTTTCATTGGTGTTTACCTGGAGCAGAAGCAAACTTTTTGCATCTTTTTCCCACAAGTTAGAGCAGGTTCCCTGGGCTGTGAGTGAGAGGGAGAGAGTTATCTCCTTGAACATTTGTTTACATTTCAAATGAGACTCTCAAGTCCTAGAAGAAACCATCAAAGGACTGAAAAAAAAAAAATTCTAACCACAAACTTTCTGAGTGAAATTTCTAGATAAACCTTATATAAAAGCAAGTCTCAGCCATCTGGTCACTTGTATTCTAATATGTATAAACCAATAACAACATTTTATCAATCAAACCATTGATTGGTAAACCTCAATAATGGCTTTAGTTATGGGAGATGACCCTGGGTGTGGCACCATAGCCATTCCCATGGGGTTACTCAGGTGTCATTTGTTTTTCAATCAGCTAACTCATGCCAAGGCCTTAGGTGCTTTAAGGAATTCATTTATTCCCTCTCAAACAATGGCAAACGGTAGATAAGCTCCATTTGACCTAATGGCCATACCACATAACTAAGCTGGGCAAATCAAAATCTCAGAACTAGTAGATAAGCAGCTACATAACAATATGAAGTCACCATCAAAGCTTCAGACAAAATTCTATATAGCCAGGCATGGTGCTACATGGCGCTACAAAATTCTATATACCCAGGCATGGTGCTACAAATCCCAGCGACTTGAGGGCTAAGACAGGAAGATCACAAATTCAAGGCCAAACCTCAGCAATTCAGAAAGACCTTGTGTCAAAATAAAAAGTAAAAAGGACTGGGGATGTAGTTCAGTGGTAAAGCCCCCTGTGTTCAACTGCCAGGATCAATAAGGAAAAGAAAAAACAAAATCCTACATAGATGCTGGGCATGGTGGTGCACACCTGCAATCCCAGCAACTCAGGAGGCTGAGGCAGAAGGATCACAAGTTCAAAACAAGACTGGAAAAGGTAGTAAGAACCTATTTCAAATTAAAAAGATAAAAAGGACTGGTGATGTAGCTCAGTGGTAGAGGCGGAAGAATGCATGTGCAAGGCCCTGGATTCAGTATCCATGTTGCAAAAACAACAACAAAAAAAATTAAAATAAAACAGAAAATCCTTCACAGCTGGGTGATATTCCCTGGAATTGGGTGAGAGGTGTGAGAAAGTGGAGTTACTTTTTCCTACTTACTTTGCCACAAAACACTCACCCATGAAGTCTTATCAGGAAGAGTTGTCTTTGCGTATTCCATGAAATCCATCTTGGTCTTTCATCTGGTTGGTTTTCATTGGTTATTCATTCGGTAATTATGTTAAGCACCTATTTTGCTCTCACATGGAGATATATCTGTGATCAAAGCAGACCAGGTGTGTGCCCTCATGGAGAATGTAAATTCTCATGAGAGAGATCTGTCAGTCAACTACTACTATTTCCTGAAATCTAAAAATCTAAAGCATCATTGATTTCCATCATAGGTTTGTTAATAACAGCTTTCCTTCCTTCTTTCTTCCTTTCTTTCCTTTATTTATTTATCTATTTTTAGAACCAGAGATTGAGGCCAGAGGTGCATAACCACTGAGCCACATCCCCAGCCCCTTTCATTTTTTTTTATTTTTTGAGACAGAGTCTCCTTGAATTGTTTAGCCAGCTGAAGCTGGCTTTAAACTTGGAATCATCCTGCCTCAGCCTCCCAAACTACTGGGATTACAGGTGTACGTCACCATGCCTAGCTAATAACAGCTTTTCAGGAAAGAAAAGAAGTTCTACAATACTAAATATACACATTTATTGGATGTTAGTATCAAAAATGCCTCCGACTGAGCACCATGGCACATGTCTGTAATCTCAGCAGCTCAGGAGGCTGAGCCTGGAGGTTCATGAGTTCAAAGCCAGCCTCAGCAACTCAGCGAGGCCCTTAGTAACTCAGTGAGACCCTGTCTCAATATAAAATACAAAAAAGTGCTGGGGAAGTGGCTCAGTAGTTAAGTGCCCCTGTAGTCAATACCTGGTAACACCCCCCCCCAAAAAAAAGCCTCCCCTAAAATATCTCCAAAGCAACATGTTACTAAGATACAATTCAGTTTATTGCTTACGTGGAAAGACAGAATGCTATCTAGACAATCTTTGCAATATCTCAGAGTCAGATAAGGCCAAGGTTGGGCTATTCATTGGACTTGAAAAGTCTGGTTTAAGGTGGGTCTTTTAATGAGGGGAGTAGTTTAGGATTAGTGGACTCAGGAATTTAAGAATTTGTAATATATATTTCCTTATTTTGAATAGTTTATAGATCTTCCTGAAAGTTCCTGTAATCAACAATAAATTTATTTACAACTTTTGTCTTTCTGGATAAGAGTTTCCTGGAATAGTATTTATCTTGATGAAGGCAGAAGAATAAGAATCATGTTATTAAGAGTAAACTATGGAGCTGGGTTTTTGGCTAAGTGGTAGAGCACTTGCCTAGCATGTCTGAGGCACTGGGTTCCATTCTCAGCACTACATGTAAATAAATGAATAAAATAAAGGTCCATCAACAACTAAAAATTTTTTTAAAAAGCAAACAGTGAAGATGGTCTCAAAAGCATGTAAAAATGCGTTTAAGAGAAATGATTACCCAATTAAGTCCATGTAATTATAACATTGTGGAGAAATATAGAGTGCTTTGGGAGCATATAAATGGGGCACTTGGACAGGCATGGTGATGCAGCCTGTAATCCCAGCAGTTCAAGAGGCAGGAGGATCTCGCCAGTTCAAAGCCAACCTAGGCAACCATGAGGCACTAAGCAACTCAGTGAGACCCTGTCTCTAAACAAAATACAAAATAGGCTAGGGATGTGGCTTAGTGGTTGAGTGCCCCTGAATTCAATTCCCACTACCCATTTTTTAAAAACAAAAAAGCTTTTTTTTTTTTTTTTTTAAGTAACTTGAGTTAGAACTAAGGCAAAATGATGTTTGACTAAATGAAGGAATGGAGAAATGGGAAGATGAGAGAGTACCTGCAAAGGTCCTGTGGCAGAAAGAAACATAGTATACTTAAGGACTTGAATATCAGCAAAGCTACAGCACAGAATGAAAGAGATACACTGTGTAGTTGTTAGAGGAGGAGAGCATTGCTGCCCCTTTCTGTGTTTCACAGTAACCATTTTTGAGACAAAGCCAGAACAAAACACTTTATACTCTGAGATCTAAAGATTGTATTCTCAGAGTCATAATCAACATTTTCAAATCCTAAAAACCATGATGAACAAGCCTCCATTCCGAGCTGCCATAATCAAATCAGATTCAAACTGTTGCCCAACAACAGCCAAACCAGTTCCAGAATATCCTCCTACATGAGTTCAAACTTGTGGTCAAACAGGTTGTCTGGATTCTGGTCTGGAGGTCTGGCCATGCCCAAAAGAAAGCCAAGAGTAACTAGATAAACTTAAATTAAGGAAAAAGAATTGTTATTTTTGTGGAACTGGGAGTTGAATCCAGGGCCACACCCATGCCAGGCAAGGGCATTTTTTTGGGGGGGTGGGGTTTACCAGTTATATGACCCCCAAAGGCATATAACTACTGAGCCACACCTCCAAACTTTTTTGCTTTTGAGACAGGGTCTCACTAAGTTGACTACTGAGCCACATACCCAGCCCCTTTTCTATATTTTATTTTGACACAGGGTCTTGCTAAATTGCTTAGGACCTTGATAAATTGCTGAGGCTAGCTTTGAACTTGCAATTCTCCTGCCTCAACCTTCTGAGCTACTGGGATTATAGACTAATAATGTTCTTTATACCAGCTTTACCACCTTATTGCTTTCCTCATTATAAATAAGGTGAGTGAAATCTTTGACATGTCATTTTATATGCATAAATTATGGTTTGAAACATTTTTGAAACTTATACATTGTTCCTAGAAGTGCAGCCTCATGGACACCAAAAGAATCCTTTAGATTCAAGAAGAATGATGAATTACAACAAAATACTACTTCATGCCCATTAAGATGGCATGAGTCAAAAATTCAGATTCTGGTCTGGCAGGCATGGTGTCACACGCCTGTAATCGCAGCAGCTTGGGAGGCTGAGGCAGGAGGCTCACAAGTTCAAGGCCAGCCTCAGCAATTTAGTGAGGCCCTGTCTCAAAATAAAATAAAAATAAATAAAAGAATTGAGGATGTAGAATAGTAGTAAAGTGCCCCTGGGTTCAATCTCCAATAACCCCTGACAAAAAAAAAAAAAAAAGAATGGTGTGGTTAGTAATGTCAAATGCTCAGAAAAAGCAAAAGGAGAAGAATGCAGAAGTGGGAGATGCAGGAGAGATGAGTTTAATGAATTTTTTTCACAAAGTTCAGCTGTGAAGGAAGGGCAAAGGACCTGTATATGGTAGATGCAGTTTTGAATAATATTTTTTAAGACTGAAGATAACAGAATAAAGACGTTCATAGAGAGTGAGAAGTTGGAAAGACAGAAGAGAGATTATTGCTAAATCGAGGTAGTGAAGAGCAGGGCCAGTCCAGGGCACTGGTATAATCTGACAGCATGGGGGATATTTCCTTTGGTCAAATGAGAGAGATGGAAAAAGGCAGGTTGTGGAACACGTGAATTTGCAGGTTGGGTCATAAGAAGATGAGGAAATTCTCTGATGACTTATGATTTTGCTGTGAAGTTGCTCTGGCCATCTGAGGGAGTGAGGAGGAATGTAGTAGGATCAGGGAATGAAATGGTTGCTCTACATAGTGGGTTGGCTACGTGAGCATTTGTGTGTGTGTGTGTGTGTGTGTGTGTGTTTCAGTGTTGGGGATCAAAGCTAGGGCCATATGCAAGTTCTCTGCCACTGAGCTACCCACCCCCAGCCCTAAGCATTTGTTAAAATAAGTGCAAAAACAGAGACAGGAAGTATACCTGCCAGTTTCATGAAAGTAAAGGCATCTTGGAATAGAGGAGAGAAGTTGGAGGCCAGAGAGGCCTCAATGTGTTAGTTCTTTAAATACAAACAAAATCTGAACTGGGCACAGTGGTGCACACCTGTAATCCCAGTGGCTGAGACAGGAGGATCACAAGTTCAAAGTCAGCCTCAGCAAAATCGAGGCACTAAACAACTCAGTGAGACCCTGTTTCTAAGCAAAATACAAAACAAGGCTGGGGATGTGGCTCTGTGGTTGAGTGCCCCTGAGTTTAATCCCCAGTACCCCCCTCCAAAATTAAAAAAAAAAAACAAAAAACACTATGGCCCACGGTGAAGAAGGAAAGTCACCTCCTATCCTAGGTCTCAAGGGACCTAAGGCATCTCTGATGCAAGAATGATAGTGACACACTAAAGCCTCCTTGAATGGGAGGGAGGAATGTGGAGGCACCAGAAGGGGAAGGTACTCCTCAGCACACTGATCCACACAGGGGCACAGCCAAAATATCACAAATGCCTTAGGCAGGGCATGCTTCTATGTTGCAAATCATGGCAGGAAATGAGTCCTATCTGGAAAGGATTAAGGAAACTAGAAGAGATGCAGGAGAAGGGCACATTGGAGGCCAGCCTCACCAACTTAGTGAGGCCCTAAACAATTTAGAGAGACAATGTCTCAAAATAAAAAATAAAAAGGGCTGGGGTTGTAGCTCAGTAGTAAAGCACCCATGGGTTCAATACCTAGTACAAAAAGAAAATAAAAGAAAAGAAAGAAAGAAAGAAAATGCAACCATCTCCTTTGATTTATTTTCTTCCTTCCTTTTTTTTTTTTTTTTTTTAATACCAGGGATTGAACTCAGGGACACTCGACCACTGAGCCACATCCCCAGCCCCATTTTATTTAGAGACAGGGTCTTGCTGAGTTGCTTAGTGCCTTGCTGTTGCTGAAGCTGGCTTTGAACTCAATCCTTCCTAGCCGCTGGGACTACAGGCATGCACCACCACTCCCAGCCTTTGATTTATTTTCTATTGCTGCATTAATAATAATAATAATAAGAAGAAGATTGGCTCATGCTAAGTAAGTGCATTTAAAGTGGTTTGGGGCCAGGTATGGCAGCATACACCTGTAATCCTAGTGGCTTAGGAGACTGGGACAGGAAGATCAAGAGTTCAAAGCCAGCCTTAGCAAAAGCCAGGCACTAAGCAACTCAGTGAGACCCTCTCTCTAAATAAAATGCAAAATAGAGCTGGGGATATGATTCAGTGGTTAATTGTCTCTGAGTTCAACCTCAAGTACTCCAAAAATTTTTTTTTAAAAAAAGTAGTTTTGGGTAGAATAAATTAGGACAGGTATCTTAAGTTATTAGACTAAGGTAGTCTGCCTCAAGTCTCAGGAACCAAATTACTTTTTTCTAACTGGCAATTTTTATTAATGGATCCAACAGTTAAGGAGAGAAAAGAAGAAGAAGAAGAAGAAAAGCCTTGAGAGTTAATCTAGAACGTAGATTATCAAAACTGATGAGCATATAAATTCACTGTTCTTGTGACACCTGTCACCTGCCTAATATTGAACCAGGTGCACCTGTTTTTCAAGAGAACTCCAGAGACAATGCATCTAGTCAGGCTGGCAAGAAAAGGAATGAGTGTCACACAGAACGTGTATTTATGGCTTAATGAGACACAAAGGATTATTATTTATAACACAATCACCATATGTAATTTATGAAGTGATTAAATCTTGTCCCAAAAGAACTCACATGGATCTAAGCCACAATGACCCAATTATTTAGAAGATTTTTTCCCCCTTTTTTGTCATAATCTGTTTTCCAGTGACCAGAAAAGGATTTGAACTACTCTGAGATAAAATGCAAGGCCATAATGGCCTTTGTTTTCTCTGAAATTACATGGAAACAGAAACAAAGACTTAGCTTTAAAAAAATAAAATATAAATATAAATAACCTTACCATAAACTCCCAGATGGGACCATGCACATTTTGGGATTTTGATTACCAAAGTTTCATCCTTAGTATTTTCATATCCTTCCATTTCCTTAGCCCTTACATGTATGTGGTGGTTTTTCTTTGGAAAGTGTTTTCAGTTACTGTACAACATCCTTCCAAACCCCTTGGGGTGAGCTACATCTACTTTCTATGGCGATAATAAAATATTTGGCTGGGGCACCCACCAGGCCAATGAGGCATGAACCAATCAGTGTTGAGCTCTCAGTAAAGCAAGGGAGGAGCCCACAAGAAAAACTAGCCCTGCCCATTTGTAGGAGGAGGAAATGGATGGTCAGGAAAACTATGCCTGAGGTCGCATGCTCAATATTCTCTACTTCAAGGCAGCAGGACTGGTTCCAGGCTACCTGATTTCCAATCTGAAATCACCCCCCAGCCCTTAACCACTTTAAAAGAATGATGGAATTCCAAATTAGTAAAGAAGTTTTTCCTCAGGCCACTACAAAAAGAAAGCAGCCAGATGTGGTGGTGCACACCTGTAATCTCAGCAACTCCGGAGGCTGAGGCAGGAAGATCACAAGTCGAGGCCAGCCTCAACAATTTAGTGAAGCCCTAAGCAATTTAGGGAAACCCAGTCTCAGAATAAAAAATAAAAAGGACTGGGGATGTAGCTCAGTGGTACTGGGTTCAATCCCTAGTATCAAAAAAAAAAAAAAAAAAAAAAAAAAAAAAATGAAAAAGAAAATTAAAAAAAAAAAAAAAAGGTGGGCTGGGGCTGGGTCTCAGCAGTAGTGCACTTGCCTGGCATGTGTAAGGCACTGGGTTCAATTCTCAGCACTACATATAAATAAATAAAATAAAGGTCTACCAACATCTAAAAAAAATATATATTTTAGGGAAAGAAAGAAAGAAAAAAGGGGGGATGGGAGAGAGAAATAGTAGAGCCTCATTATCAATATTCAATATTCATGCACACCTTATGAGCACTGGAAGTATAGCCTCATTGTGATCAACTGTTTTTAAATACCAATTTTTTTTTTTGTTCTTTGTTTTTACAGGGGGCAGGGATACCAGGGATTTAACCCAGAAGTACTTTACCACTTAGCTACCTCCCCAGGCCTTTTCCTTTTTATTTTGAGATAGAGTCTCACTAAGTTAATTAGGGCTTCACTAAATTGTGGTCCTTCTGTCTCAAATACCATTTCTGGGTTGTTATATTTGTTTGGTATATTTGCTCATTTAGTTCTGCATTTTTCAACAATAGCATTATTGACATCTTGGGCTGAATAACTCTTCTTTCTTTTCTTCTTCTGTATGCCATGTGAGGGATATGAACACCAGATCTCCTGCAAGCTAAGCAAGCTCTTTACCACTGGGCTACACCACCAGCCCCTGAATAAATCTTTCTTGCAGGTGCTGTCCTACAGATTATTAGATGTTCAGCAGCATCCTGGCTTCTATGCACTAGATGCCAGTAGCACTGTCCTAGTTGAGACAACCAAAAACTGTCTTCTGACATGGCCAAATGTTTCAGATAGTTCTCCAGGTAAAAACCACTGGTTTGCTGGGCATGGTGGAGCATGCCTGTAATCCCACTGACTGTGCAGGCTAAGATGGAAGGATCAGAAGTTTGAGGTCAGCCTCAGCAATTTAGCAAGGTCTTAAGCAACTTAGCAAGACCATTTCAAAATAGAAATAAAAAGCGCTGGGGATGCAGCTTAGCAGTAAAATGCCAATGGATTAAACCCCCTAGTACCAAAAAAAAAAAAAAAAAAAAAAACCCTGTGAAACAAAATGGAAAACACTGGTTTACTAGGTTCGTTTTGACAAAATTTTGGATACAGATGGAATTATTAAATCAGCTAAGTTCCAGTAGCAGACATCTTTGAATTTTATGATGTATAGACATAACAACATATTTGCATTTTTTTTTCTTTACTAATGATTGAATCCCAGGGCCCCGCATATGCTAGACATGAACTCTACCACTGAGCTATACTCCAACCTTTTTTATTTTGAGATGAGGTCCCACTAAGTTGGCCAGGCTGGCCTTGAACTAGTATTTTCCTGCCTCAGCATTCCAAGTAACATGGATTATAGGTATGTGCCACCTGTACAGCCAGATTTACATTATCTAACAATTTATAATACATATAATCCATTTCTTGATATTTTTCTAACACATCCAATAATTTCTTTCTTTTTTCATGGGATGGGGGATTGAACTCAGAGCTTTATACATGCTAGGCAAGAGCTCTACCACTGAGCTACATCTCCCTAGCCCCTCCCTTTATTTTATTTTGAGACAGGTTCTCCTTAAGTTGCTCAGGCTGGCCTTGAACTTGTGATACTCCTGTCTTAGTCTCCTGAGTACCTGGGATAACAGGTACATGTCACTCTGCCTGGTTTACATATCTTGTGTTTATTTTAGAGTTATATCATCTTTACTTTTTCCTTTAATTATAATAACTCCACATTATCTTGGGAAGTTTATTTAAATTATTTTGCATTTCCTCTTACAAAAGTTATTTCCAAAGTGCTTAGACAACTGAAAAGTGCTCCATGAGTCTGAAATGTACCTTTTGAGCTTGACCTATGCTCATGTTTCATAGCAGCATTAGTCACCATAGGCAGAAGTAGGGTCAACCTGAGCGTATAGCTAACAGACGAATGGACAAAGAAGATATGGTCTGTACATATGATACAATATTATTCACCCTCGAGGAGGAATGAAATTCTGCCACATGCTGTCACATGAATGAACCTTGAAGACTTTACGCCAAGTGAAGTAAAGCAGTTACATTGAACAAACATTGTATGAGTCCAGATGATTCCACTTACATGAATTACCTGGAATAGTGAAGTTCATAGAGACTGAAGTTGAATGGTGATTACCAAGGGCCAGAGGGAGAGGGGAATGAAGGGTTCTCTCAATTAATAGGTACAGAATTTCTCTCTCTCTCTCCACCGCCCCCCCCTTTTATTTTTTTGGTCCTGGGGATTGAATTTAGAGGCCCTCGGCCATTGAGCCACATCCCCAGTCCTATTTTGTATTTTATTTAGAGACAGGGTCTCACTGAGTTGATGAGTGCCTCGCTTTTGCTGAGGCTGGCTTTGAACTCGCAATCCTCCTCCCTCAGCCACCTGATCCACTGAGATTACAGGCATGTGCCAGGTCACCCGGCCAGAATTTCTCTTTCTGGGATGATGAAGTGCCATTTGCAATAGTGACCATTTGGTTTTTTTTTTTTTTAAATATTTATTTTTTAGTTTTTGGCGGACACAACATCTTTGTTTGTATGTGGTGCTGAGGATCGAACCCGGGCCGCACGCATGCCAGGCGAGCGCGCTACCGCTTGAGCCACATCCCCAGCCCAATAGTGACCATTTGTAATCCCAGCAACTCAGGAGGCTGAGGCAAGAGGATTGCAAATCTGAGGCCAGCTTCAGCAATTTAGCGAGGCCCTAAGCAACTTAGTGAAAACCTGCCTCAAAAAAAAAAAAAAAAAACCAAAAAAATTAATAATAATAATAATGATGAAATTAAAAGGGCTGGGGATGTCGATAAGTGGCTAAGCT
Source organism: Marmota marmota marmota (assembly GCF_001458135.2). NCBI lineage: Eukaryota > Metazoa > Chordata > Mammalia > Rodentia > Sciuridae > Marmota > Marmota marmota. Next base: position 7,737,378 of record NW_025999977.1, on the reverse strand, counting down.
CCCTGGGTTTAATCCCAATGAATAAATAAATAATCTAAAAAAAGAGTCTGGAAAAAAAATTAAAAGGGAGCTAGGTACTCCCTGTAATCTCAGTGGCTCAGGAAGCTGAGGCAGGAGGATTGGGAGTTCAAAGCCAGCCTCAGCATCCGTTCCTTTTCTTTGCAAAAAACCCTATGAATACAAATTTGACACTATATCTCTGAAATTGACTTGTTCTATTGATAATAGAAAAAAAATGGAGTGTCTATAGTAGAATATGTTGTAATAAATTTATGATAGTTGATTAAATTAAAAGTTGGGGAAAAGTTGTCATGTGTGCAATGAAGGGCAACCAATATCTAAACATTAAAATAGGGCATTTTTTTGTCTGGTTACTGTAAACAGTGTAGACAATCTTCTTGCACTCCCCAACCCAGGTCCCCATCAGTTGGCCTGGATGTGATTATATGTAAGTCAGTTTTTATTTTGTTACTAAGAATGCAGAAAGGAAGTCTGGGGAAGGGGGAGAGGCTGAGGTTAAGGAATTGGAGAATGGAAGGAGATAGAAAGGATTCCAGCATCTACCTCATTCTTTGAACTGGTTTTGAGCTCATTATTGAGGGTGAGAGGCAGAAATTGATGGGCTATTCAAGACCATCTTAGACCTGTCAATAGCAGAGGAGGGGGCTGGGGATGTGGCTCAAGCGGTAGCGCGCTCACCTGGCATGCATGCAGCCCGGGGCACCGCATACCAACAAAGATGTTGTGTCTGCTGAGAACTAAAAAATAAATATTTAAAAAAAAAAATAGCAGAGGAGGAATGGGTTGGGCTCAGTGGTAAAGCACTCACTTAGCATGTATGAGGCACTGGGTTCGATTCTCAGCACACATATAAATTAATTAATTAATTAAATGAAGGTCTATTGACAATAAATAAGTAACAGGGAAGGAAGAGGAAGCTCTGTTCTTTCATTTTTGATGATCCCCACCTGTTCTTGGCTTCTTCTTATTTTTTCAAAATCATGTTGAGCTCTATTTTTTGTTTTTTATTTAAATAAGGAGAGTCTATTCTCAGATTCTGAGACCTGGAAGCACTGTGAGACCAGAGACTCTAGCTTAGGGATAAGGAATCAAGGGTTACCACCATCAGGCCACAGTCAACAGCTGTGGACCAAAGGGATCTGGAGAAGATGTGGGTAGCGGGGGCGTCATGACAGGCACAATCAGAGCATACCTTTGGTTGCTCCCAATAGTATTGCAGGGTCACTCTGAGGTAGGGGATGGGAGTCTCTTTTTATTTTTATTCTTTTTTTTTTAATATTTATTTTTTAGTTGTAGTTGGACACAATATCTTTATTTAAGTTATTTATTTATATGTGGTGCTAATGATCAAACCCAGGGCCTTGTACATGCTAGGTAAGCGCTCTACCGCTGAGCCAAACCCCAGCCCCAGGGGTTTCTTTTTATGAGTACAGCAATGCATAAAATGTAGATATTGAATGGCACATAGGTTGTTTTATTAACTCCTATAATAATTCTGAGAGGTGGGATTATTTTTATTCTGATTTTATAGATAAGGAAACTGAGGCTCACAGAGGTTAAATAACTTTCCAAATGCTACATGGGTCCTAAGAGGCAAAGCTGGGATTAGAACCAAAGTAGATTTGACTCTAAAATCTGTGGGGTTTTCTTTCTTTCTTTCTTTCTTTCTTTTTTTTTTTTTTTTTTTTTTTTTTTTTTTGCTTACTGGGAATCAAACCCAGGGGTGCTTTACTACTGAGCTACATCCCCAGCTCTTTTTATTTTTTATTTTGAGACAGGGTCTCACTAAGTTGCTTAGGCCTCTGTAAATTGCTAAAGGTGGCCTCCAACTTATCATTCTCCTGCCTCAGTCTCTGGAGTCACTGAGATTACCTTAAGCATCTTTTGTTTGCTACAATAGTGACTTTTAAAAGGGTCATAATAAGAGTGGGGGTCAGTAAACAATTCCAAACATTTTCAGATAAAGCCGTGCAAAAATAGACATTCTCTAAAGTATAATTGTAAAAAAATAAAAATAAAAACTTCCACCCCTATCTACCACTTTCTTTGCAATATAGATGTATATATAACTCATAAAAGACAGTTATGGGATTGGGATGAAGATCAGTGGTTGAGCACTTGCCTAGCATGATTGAGATCTTGGGCTCAAACCCCAGCACAACAAAAAAAAGAAAGAAAAAAGCAAAGATTTCAAGGTTTGTTATTTTGTCTGACCCTTCTGATACATGCTGATACTTCTGGCTTACACAATGTCTTCCAGAACAAATTCCTCTGACTTGGTTAACACATTCCAAGAGTTTATTTAGCAGAACATGGCAGAGTGATCCTGGACGCCCTCTAGTGGGATCTCTTTTGTGTTTAACTTAGCTGCCTATTTGGTTACAAAGAAACCCCTAGAATGGAAACTTCTGGAGGTCAGGGCCCTTATTTTGTACTCTGCCATGTATCTGGACACCAGAACCATAGGAACAGAGTAGAGTAGGTGTTGAATGAGTAAATAAGTGAATGCATCCAGTAAGTTTGACCTAAAGCTGCCTTCATACATAAGAATTTGAGTTAGTTCAAAGGTTTCTCCATACACAGTGAATTGTAACCTAAGTGCATCATGGGACAGGGTTCTGAGGAGGTTCCTCCAAGGGGGCAGTGGGACTTCGATTCTGCCTGAAAGAGTTCTCAATTTATGTGTCACTGAAAAGAATTTCAGGATGTCTTGAAATAAAAATACAAGCAAAGATTTTTAAAAGGAGAGCAAAGCAAAGTATATGCCCTTTGCCTCTCACAGAAGAGAAGATGAGCACCTAGGTTTGAGCTCTCTGACTATAAATTATTTTCCTCGGAAGAAATGTCCAAAAAAAAAAAAAAAAGAAAGAAAAGAAAAAGAAATGTGCAGGTTCCCAGGAAAGCTTTTGTGAAAATCAAATTGCAGTCAATCATTTGATATTTGAGGTTTAGAATGTTTCTTCTTGGTTAAGCAGTCTAGCCATAAATCAGTTGTGAGCCCATTGTGTAGGTCTTTGAATCTGGTAACATTTAAGTTGATTATGTTTTTATTCTAGTTGATCTGATTCAAGCATATACTGGAGTTTTGTTCATCTGACTAAAGAGACAAGCATGGCTGGTCATGCTCATAGATCTCGGTCTCCATCTAGTAAGGATTTCTTTCTCTCCCTGAGAGCCCTTCAACTTGATGTGTAAAAACAATCTGTAACTCATGCTTGCAACAAGTTAACTGAGTCTCAGCCAATCATAAGAGACCAAGCGTTCAAAGCATTCAAATAAGACATATGGAGCTCCAACCAATCAGGATGCTTCTGCATCTGACTTTCTTTCCTCCATGTCACTTCCTTTTATCTGAGCCCATGTGGTGGGTTGAAGCATTTTACACAATCTTGGGTCTGCACTGCTGTCTGATTAAAGAATGACAAATAAAGCCAACTAAGATCTGCAAAAACATATATATATATATATATATATATATATATA